>NC_056727.1:826853681-827173681 GCF_019279795.1 Protopterus annectens | reverse complement strand
GGTTTTAGAAATGGGATTCTCTGAAAAAAGTCTCAGGATGAATCATTGGTTCTTATGGTCGAACTTAAAAACCAGCATTCCTGAGCGCTTGTTGAGTGAATGAATATAATAATTTGAAAAACATTTGGCATTGTAGTACTTTTATGACAGAAGCTGGTACTTTCTGCCTCTCTTTTTGAATGAAGTTAATATATGGAATTGTAACACTGATCTGTAATTTCATTTCATCAATGATTCATTCATAAAGTGGTTTTATGAGTGAAGTCATTGAATTAATAAAGTTGTAGTGCTGACCACAGACATCTTCCACTTTATTTATTCAGTAACTGACTGACTAAAACCAAACTGGTTTTTCAGGAGTTTTACAGTCATTTGGATGAGGGGAATACAAGGAGTTGGGAGAATTTTCAGATCATAAAATATTTGCATAGGTAAATGGGAAGTGTTGGCAGTGATATGAAGGGAGGGAAAACTGGAGGCCCAAGTGGCTTCCTGATTGACTTCTATGAAGTGGTTGGCGTAGATATAGTAGCACATTTGGCAGCAGTGTTTAATGAATTTTTAAAGACTAAACTAATGCTAAGTTATATGAAGGAGGTTGCACTTTCCAAAGGTAAGTGATTCAGAAGACCTACTGAATTTCAGAACAAATGAACTGGTTGTTAACAGTAGGATAGAGAAGGAGCTACCTGCTGTTCTTGGTGTAACACACAGGTTTTGTTAAAGATAGATGCTCACCCAACCACTGGTGATTCTATTTAAGGGGGAGGGAGGGAGGGGAGAAAACATGTATCATGTTATTTAGCATTCAGGAAGCTCTTGATATTTTTAATTGGGAATTTTTGTTTGTCAGGTGAGGACATTTTATAAAGAACAATGATTTAGGGTCACAGCAAATTCATTAGTTTTGGATCTAGTAAAAAGGGCAGGGATACTTGGCATGACTGTCCATTTATCCCGATGTGTGAGTTATATGTTATGGAAAATCTGGCACATAGAGAGTTATTTGAAGAGTGGTGAAATATATGAATTGAGAACAACTTAAATTTATTTTGCAGATAACACTGTAGTCATTTTTGCATTGTGAGGAAAATATTGCCTGTTGTGATGGAAATTTACAAAAACATTGGAAGTGGGAGTCAGAGTTACTATTCACCCTTTAAAATCAATGATCAGTCATGGCAGGCAAGGAAAATGGAGATTATTTATAGCTGCTTTACACAGAAGGTGAAGAATTATATAGGGTCAAAGAATAAGCCACAGAGCTGAAGATTAAAGGAAGAAACTGGACTGAGTTACAGGAAGAGAGAATAAATTGGATATATTGTCCTGACAGGTCACATTTCGAGCAGGGAAGCTAGACATGGAATAGTGATTTTGTTTTTTATGTTGACACATATTATTTTGGTACATGTTAAAAAGGGGAGAATCAGGCTAGCTTATAATGATGTTGAGGAAAGAAACGTTCAAAAGTCCAGAAGAAGAATGATGGGAAAACTGAAATAGTGTAAATTATGGTGGGAAGGAAGATTTTGGTGCATCCCAGACAGCAGTGTGAATACTTAGAAAAGTAGGATCAGTTTGTAATATTCACATGTGCTTTGTTTGCAAATAGTATAGGCCCCAATAATTATTATGATGGAAAGGTGGTGTGTACTGAAAGAAGTACATAATCTGCATATGTAGTATTTTGGTATTTCTTCTCAACTGTGAGTGACAGAAAAGAGCATGTAGCTAAAGGGTGTAAAATGAGTGATATATATTTTTAGGGAGGATACAGCAGGAGGCATTGTGCCTGAAAGAAAATGAGAAAATAAAGGTCATGTTAGTGGCAGGACGTATGAAAAGATGGAAACAGTTAAGAGGTGGAAAGAAGGTAGAATGAGATTGGTAAGCGTGCATCTTGTAAGGGATTGGTTAATAAAAATAGACAAGCAAGGGGGTACAGTGAGGTGTTAGCAAAGATGTGGACGGAAAGATCACTAAATAAAGAAGGGCAAGGAGGAGAGATGTCAAAAAAAGGGCTAATACTTATCAAGAGACCAATTGTTATGAAGGGGGACATTATATTAAAAGGGACGCAAGAAAAGACCTCTGGCACAGAAGTTTGGTCTCTGCTTCATAGGATAGGAAATCAGAAAAGGGATGAGAACTTAAATGTAATGTAGTAATCTATATTTAGTTAGATTATACTGCAGGAAACTGTGAAAAGGTAAGCAGAGATAGAGCAGATAAGGACGCAGTGGGGCAAGGGTTATAAACTCAGTGAGAATATAAAGCCTTCAGAATAGCTTTGGATGATAAATGCATACCTCTCCCTCAGGAGAGTGGGCAGCACTAGAAAAGGGTTAGACTGAAGCATAAGATATTAGTCATATGTCTTATGTTTCCTTTACTACTACTGTTTAAACTTAAAACTTTATATGTAATACTAATACTGACCAAGTTACACTCCACTGAAACAAATATTATTGTATGTATATAATATTCTGTTTTAAAATGTTTCTAAAGTCCATAGAAAAGAATCCATTGTTAAGCTGACTACATGTCTCTCCATAATTTTCACTGTTTGCTTAAAACCTGTGTCCTCTCCTTCTGTTTAAAGGCAGAAAAAGACTCCTCTTCTGGAGAACCATACTGCTGCATATCTGATTTCGTAGCTCCCAAAGACTCTGGAATTTCAGATTACTTGGGTTTGTTTGCAGTTGCTTGCTTCGGAGCGGAAAAGCTTAGCAAAATGTATGAAACTCAGTATGATGATTACAGCAGCATCATGGTTAAAGCATTAGCAGACCGGCTAGCAGAGGTGAGTCAAAATCATATTTGTTTTTATATGTCTTTGAATTCTTTCCAACAGAACACTTCACCATTACAGAATTTTCTACTTCTTGTGTAGAATTGACCTGTTTCGAAACAAAAAAAAAAATCAGAATTTGGCAGTATATTGAAGCTGAGGTTCGCTATTCCTGCAAGATGTTGATGATATCTTAGCAGACAAATATTGATGCTTATGATAAACAACTAACTTGTGCAGTTTCTATATTATGTTGACATTGAGGCAGTGAAGAGATGATGTTGAGATTTAAATATCAGTCATTACATTTATTTTTTTCTTGCTTGGAACTAGACTTCTTTGCTTTCCTGTGTTTGTTAACATTTGAGATTTATAGATGTTTTCAAAAGAGTTCCAGATCAGTAACCACAGGAAGCAATGAATGAAGTCACAGCACAATTCCACAGAAATATGTTTATTCACCACAAACAATTCATTAAACGCTTTTGTTCAAGTGTATACTGAACTTCGTAAGATGTAGATTGATAATTTGAGCAGCCTTAGCCTTTGTCTCTGAAATAATCTGAGGTATAGTGACTGCTGTAATTGTGGCCCTGTAATGTTGGTATGGAGTTAGTATGGTCTGCTAGTGACTGTTGTAATTGTGGCCCTGTAATGTTGGTATGGAGTTAGTATAGACTGCACTAGTTCCACAGTAGTTTGTCATAGATGTGCACCCATATTTTAGCAATAATGGTGCAGTTCATAGGTGCTCATCACAGCATAAAGTTTTCTCTGACCTTTTTATTAGCCCAACTTGCATCCAGTATAGAACGTCAAGTGTGAAACTCATAGTCGTCTCATTATGGATCCCAGTCATTTATATGCTCCAGACTCCACACTGTAAATACAGAGCAGTAGGTTGTTTTTATATTATGCTAATACTTGCAGACTTTGGCCAACTTTAGTATGTTAAGCTACTTATTCTTGCAAATATCTTTTCACACCTTTCCATACAAGGGTGTTTGAGGAAGTGTTTTCCTTAAAAGTATATAGACAAGGTATCCATCTACAGTATCAGCTATTTGTTTTAGAACTAAACTAGGTTACAGGGGGTGTAACTAGAATAAGGTAAACAAAGAGACCGGTGAGGTGCTTCCCATCCATAACATTGGATGATTTTTTTCTTCATCGTTACTTTTGTCTTCAAGATGTCTAAGTCACCAGGCTGCAACATGATTTCCATTAGCTGTGCCATTTTGTAATGTTTCAGCTGTTCAGGAGAAGAGGAAGAGGGTAATGGGGAGTGTCATGCAGTGGAAGGCCAGCTGAGGGATGAAGGAGAATAGATTGGACTTTTGCCATCACTGCCAGTACCACTGGGTACAGTCTTAAACTTGGTGGGGGGGGGGGGGTAGAACGTTCCTGCACTCCTCATGTTTTGCATGAGAAATGTAACAGTCATGTGGCAGTGCCTCAGTTGTCTTCAGACTTGGAGCAAAGTTTTAAACTGTAAAACGTGGACAGAGAGAGACAGCCTCATTAGTGCTACTGAATGTCATAGCAGACTGCTGTCACTAGTGGACTGGAAGATTTTGCTGCGACTCTTGCCCATAACTCCAGTTTGTCTTCCAAGCTTGAGTACCAGAGGCAGTGGCTGGTAAGACGGGAGTGTCTGGATAAGGCCAGTGTACCTTTCTCAGAGAGAGAGTAATTGAGAACTCCACCTGGGAGCCTTCCCAGTGGAAGCCAAAAGAAGTCAGGGCACACATAATTCAAAGGCTCATCCAAGGCAGTGCAAGCACGTAAAAAAAAAAGACTTCTTTGATCTTAATAACACGTGTGCTGCTGTCTGATGTGTGCAAGATATGTGGAGTTAGAAGCAGTAAAAAAAAAACAAGTCAGTTTTGTCTTTTTCAATACCTTTTCTGTAAATCTCAAATTCCTGTCTTTAAGATGCCCTTACCCACATTTTAGCCAGCTCATGACGTCTGTAAACTTGTGTTGATAGCCACAGTTCTTTCTAATCAACATATTGCAGGCTTCCTCCTAGCATACATCACTCAAAAGTTTCTGTACACATTGCTAAAAAAGTACAGACTTTCTGACTGCATTCCTCAACTCCCTAATCATGGCCTCTGCAGGAAATGCAAAAAGACAGGCTCAGTGCCTTCACTGGTGTTCGGTACCAAGCAGAGACAGAGATTGTCTAACAAAGACATAAATCACACAGCTCTTCTTGTGATACTTCACAAATATAGGACAGGCTTCCTCATGAGAAGATCATCAGTCCTTGAGACATCATCTGTTGAAAGACATGATGTTTCCTCCTTTAGCTTCCAACCTGTCTTTACATCTTTCATTCGTACTCTAATCAAAAAACTAAAACCTACCACCCTAGCCGCTGACCTTCTCCCTGCTGAATATATAAAAAAGCTGCAGATTCTATAGCATTCCCCATCTCCACTCTAATTAATCGGTCCATATCAGAAGTCAAACTCCCCTCAATCTGGAAAATTTCTCATGTCATACCTCTCCATAAAGAAGCTCTGCTGAATTATCTAACTATAGACCCATAGCCATCTTGTCACTACTGGCAAAAATCATGAAAAGTGCATCCACAAACAACTTCTGTAGTTCCTAACCCAGAACAATCTACTGGCTAAATCTCAGCATGGCTTTAGACCACATCATAGTAGCACCACAGCCCTCCTCTCCTTCACTAATGATATAAACCATAACAGGAACAATAACAAACTATCCTCAGCCCTTTTTTTGGATCTCTCTAAGGCTTTTGATATGGTTAACCGCCATCTACTAATCCACACCCTGACAAAAATGTCTCTAGGTCATCACTCCCTTCAGTGGTTTCAATCCTATCTCCACAATAGACAACAACAAGCATACAGGCAGACAAATCTATCCAACCTCCTACCCACCACCTAGTGTGTCAGGGGGTCATACTACTCTGGGACCACTGCTGCTTTTTTATTAATGATTCACGACTGTCACGGTGTCATCCAAATGCATCAGTATGCGGCAGACTCTTGCATGCTGATCTGCACTGGTACCCTGTGAGCTGTTAATTATTACCAGTGTACTTGTACTTTCTTAACTTAGTTGAAACTGGACCACTGTCTGATGATAAATCAAAACAAAACAACAAAACAACTACTCTCCTTCTCCCCACATCCCAATCCTATCTACATTTTTCTTATCAATAATAATCTAATAATGGCTCCATAATTCCCAAATGCTCATCAAAACTCCCTTGGGGTAATTGTACAACAGTCTCAAATTTATGATGCCTCACATTAAAAAAACTATCAAATCCATTAATAAAAAACTACTAGAAGCCATTCCTAACCCCACCTGCTGGGACTGCCATTGCCTGCTCCCATCTGCTCTCCACCCTCTTTTATGCTTCCCCTTTACTTGCCAACTTAAATAAAACTGAACTTAACAGACTCTCTGCGTACTACAATAATATAGCTAGATTTGCCACTGGCCTGCCCTGTAGAACACATCACTGCATAAACCTAAAAAGCCTAGGATGGCTAAAGCTAACCAGGCAGATTCAGTATAACCAACTTATTGTGGCTCACAAAGTACTTAACCAACCTGAAAATACACCTGCCTTGAAAAACATCATCTATCCCCACGGCAACCCCAGACAACTTTGTTCATTCAATAGACTGGTAGTACAAACCATCAAAATTCAGCTGGGGACTCCATGTTTGCCAACTCTGTAAGCAAAACTTGGAACTCACTATCTGCTGATATTACACTAGACACTACCCTATCTCAGATCAAGAAAACTCTTAAGCAGTATTTCAAAACTCACTGGCTATGTCCTTGCTCCAAGCCTGACTAAATATTGGTGTCACTGGTGTACCAGTATTATTTCGTTAATTTAAATCTGCTGTATTGTAATTAGTAAGCCAGACGAGAAGCATGCTAGATTGTATAACTTACACTGTGTATGACTCTTAGACTGTGTTTAAATTGCTTGAAATTGTGTTTTATTTGTATTATGTTAATTTTACTTGCGCAACTTCCTTTGGAGCTTTTCTCCCTGGGCATCCACTGAAAATGGACATGTATCCAGTCGGACTATCCTGGTCAACAAATGTAAAATAAAATAAAAATAAATAAATAAAATGTTTTATTGCATAAGAGTGTAGCCAACCCCAAACACACACACACACACACACACACACACACACACACACACACACATATCTACACATATACATTCTCTCTCTCTCTCTATATATATATATATATTTATATATATATTTATATACATACATATATATATATATATATATATATATATATATATATATATATATATGGTTTCACTTCATATTCTCAATGGTTTCACTTCATATTCTCGAAATATTGAAATCTCAAATTTCAAGTCCATGAAGCTGAAACTTTAGAATAGCGAAAGTGCATAAGCAAGAATGCGAATATGTCGAATCCGCCCTTATGCAGTGACGCTATGTTACGGGAAGTGTTTGTTTGGGATGTTTGTGTTTGGACTTTCAGGTGCGTGAGTGTATGAGAGTGTTTTTGTAACTTATGTATGATGTGTGTGTGTGTGTGTGTGTGTGTGTGTGTGTGTGTGTGTGTGTGTGTGTGTGTGTGTGTGTGTGTGTGTGTGTGTGTGCGCGCGCGCGCACGAGGGACTGTAGAATGTGTATGTGTCAGTTTTTTTCCCTCTGTGCGATCTCGGAGTTAGTATATATAAGTAGGGGGATGTGGGGGTGGAGGGGGACTTGCTCCCCTACTTTTGTTTAATGTAAGTATGTGTGGTGTTTTGTTGTGTTTGTTTTTTTGTGGAGTGGCTGATGTGGTTTGTGTGTGGTGTAGTGTATGCTGTGTGTTCGGGTTTGTGATTTCAGTATTGTGATGGTTTTGGCTTCATGGTCTCGAAATGCCACACCCCCTAACTATATATTCTAACTCCAGGGTGGCACTACAGTGGGGAAGGGGGCATATCCCATTTTCTTGCCAATGCTTGTCAGTCAGATGAAGTGTCGGTCAAATGAAGTGTCAGTCAAATGAAATTTCGGTCAAATGGGGTCGGGCAAATGGGTGTCGGGCAATTGGAAGTTCGGGCAAATGAAGTAGACCCATATATATATATATATATATATATATATATATATATATATATATATATATATATATTTTTTTTTTTTTTTTGCTTTAGTGTAATTTGGCAGCCTGTTCCAGGTGTCAGCTGCTGTCTCTGAGAACCAGTTAGTATACCTGACATTCCTATGTAATCTCTTACACAGTTTGTCTAATGTTCCTCTAGCATTCCCAGAGGTATTGCCTCCAATTTCCATATATAATTGAATGATGTATGCTCCTAAATATCTGTGTGAGACATTGTACAAGTTCAGATATTTTAATCTTTCATAAAAACTTGGTATATTTCTGCTGTACTCTTTCCAATTTGCTTGCGCTCGTTTTTGTATAAGGTTTCCATATTATACTGTTGTTTGAGTCTAATGTAACTTACAAACAATGTTTTTTGTCATTTCTGATTTCCTAGAGTTTCAAAATATTTTTATACAGCCTATAGTTGTACAACTGTCATTAAATGATTGGTTGCCATGATTAGAAAAACTCAAAGCTGGATCTACCTGTGTACCAGAATTCTTAAATGAATCCACTGTTTCAATCCTTGTCTGCTGTATCACATATTCACCCTTCAGCCTATTCCTCTCAAGTCTCATTTGCTTAGTTTTTTATGTATTTTTCAACATCTTATTCCCCTTTGTGCCTAGCTGGTCAGTTTAGTCAAGCTCCTTTACAGGCATGCACTGTCTAAAACACATGGAGTCATTTGTCCCATTTTAAGTCATCTGCATAGAGATCATAGAACACCTCAGGTGGAAGATATACATCAGAAGGCTACAACCCAAACAAGTATTAGCCCAGGACAGAGCCCTGTGGACCATCCTGATTGTAACCTAGAATTTCACCTGTCCAGTTTCTGTATAATACTTGTTATGTCTTATTTGTAAACCATGCAGCTATCCATCTTTTCAAGATTACATTAATACCTAGTTCTCTAATTTTTTCGAGTAGTGTTTTCTGTAAGACCCTTTTAAAAACCTAAGATAGAGCTGTATAAATTATATCACATCACACTTTTCATTTATAGCTGTTAACACTATAGCTGCTTTTATGTTATTTTAGAACGTTGTATTACAGGTAATTACAGATCTGTTTTCAACATATACATGCTAATACATGGTTTTAAGTCCCAACCTGAACAGTTCTGACCATATCTTCTCCAAAATAACCATCTTCATGTTTGCCACAAGAAAGCAGGCTTATAGGTGTATATAATTCTTGGTTTGTCCTGATGTTCTTTGTGTTTCACTGTTGCATTATATTTGGGTAATCTGCTGGCAGGTTGCCCTCAGTCTGCCTGAATATCAAAGTCTTGGGTCCTGTGTTGGTTGCTGTCTCCTCTTCCAAGATGTCAGGGGTATAAAACATGCAGCCGACGCCATTTTCTTCAGTCTTTCTTGCTTTGCAGTGCCCGAAGCAGAAGCAGTTCACAAGTGCTGGTCGGCCGACTCCTGAAATTTTCGCATTCAAGTTTCAGAACCGAAGTCTTCAATTAAAGCTAACTACCCCGTTGGGGAAACTTTTTCTTGCTCCTTACCGATGCCAGTAAAAGTTAATATTTGCATTACTTGTGGGAAGCAAGTACCTCATAAGGATTTTCATTTGTACTGTATTCCTTGCATAGGCCCAGATCATAACGTGCCTTGCTGTCAGTTTTGTGCTAGATTTAACCAACACACTATTAAGCGTCGATATATCTTTGCTTCAAAATATTTTGGAAACAGATTTAATTACCCTGAAATGTCGTCAGATAGCAATCCGGCTACCGGAGTTCACAAAAAACGCAAAGAAAAGGACAGAGACAGACCGTCGAGGTCCAAAACCGATGACGAAGCTTCTCCTAAGCCAGTCGCCAGTTTGCCAGTACTCAGTGAGGCGCTTTCGCAGCGCCTGATACCCGCTACTTTCGAGTCGCAGGCCTCTACCAACACCCATGTGGAGTCCGGCATGCCGCAAGATTCTCAAAGTATTGTACCCGTGGATGTCTCTCCCTCGGATGGGTCCGGAGCCGCTGAGCAGGCACTGGCTTCTGAGGGTGTTTTCAGGCCTCAACATTTCTATATAAAACCGATGCCAGCTTCAAAAACAAAGACAAAAGCAACTTCTAAGGCTAAAAAAACGACGCATGAGCCACGTGCTCAGGCCTCTATGCCTAAAAAACAGATGATCAAAATGGCTGAGGACTTAATTACCTTGATCAGGGGTTCCCAACCTCTCCCCCTGATAAGAGGCCTCAGCAAGACACTGATTATGAATCTTCAGATCAGTTTTCTATTTCTTCTGATTCCTCTTCTGATCAGGAATTTTCTATACCACCCTATGAGGATTCAGATGCAGAGGAATCCATCCCATCTGCATCTCCTCCTGAAGATTATTCTTTTGGAGAAACCTTGCATACTTTAAGGGAACATTTTCATTGGGAGAGTCAGGATTTCTCAGAATCAAAAAAGAGGCTTAGGGATTTCCATCTTCTTCCTCAGCATAGGCCTTTGGCTATACCTCCTGTGTTAGACATTGTTGATGATGTGTTTTTGGAATCAAGCATGGCTCCAGATTCCCTACCTCCGGCTCGTAGTAAGCCCGACAGATATTACATGGTTCCTGACTCCCACAAATTTTTATTCAAAAATCCTGCTGCTGACCCTGAAACCCTGAATGACAGGAATTATTATATGCAGCAGAACAGGTTGGAAAGCATACTTTGCAATATGGTTTTGATTCCTTGGAGGCCTCTTGCAGGGCTGCAGTTACTGGATCTGTGATTAGAAAGCATGCCTGGCTCAAGGAGCAAAATCTGCCTGATCATGTTAAAGCTAAATTGTTGGTTGCACCTTTACAGCATGATAATCTGTTTGGTAATAAGGCAGAAGAGGTTTTAAAGAAAGTGGAAGACAAAGCTAAGTCTATGCAAACTGTAAAAGATTTCTTACAAGTGCAGCCACCAAGATTCAGTCGACACTGGCTTACAAAAAATTGGTCCTTTCCTGTGTCCGACAGAGCCTGACAGGGCAAATCTAGGCGCTCAAAAGGCTCTAGATAGCAGTCACAGGGTTCTTACAGGTTAAAGCAATGGGGTGCCTATACCTCCAAATCTGGAGGAAACAAAGCACAACCCTATAGTAAGCAATCTCAATGACTTCCCTCTGACCTCACCAAGCACTTATCTTTTGGCAGCGCCCTTAGGGGGAAAATTAGCACTTCATGCTCAAAATTGGCAGTTGATAACCCAGGACAAGTGGGTATTAAACATAGTATCCCAGGGATACAGATTTCATTTCCATACCTTGCCAATTCCAAACGGTTGACCAGATCTGCTGCAAAATCAATGGGCAGAAGCACAGAAACAAGTTACGTCCTCATGGATATGGGAGCTATTGAACCAGTACCAGAACAGGAAAAAGGGCAAGGGTTTTACTCAAGACTGTTCCTGGTACCCAGAAAAGACATTGCCTGGTGCCCAATACTGGATTTATCGATTTTGAACACATTCTTGGACATCCCAAAATTCAAAATGCTGACTTTGCAACAGCTTCTGCCCATGCTGGGCAAGAACGCTTGGTTAGTAACTCTAGACTTAAAAGAGGCATACCTGCATATCCCAGTAAGGGAATCGTGCAAAAGATACCTCCACTTCAAGGCTGGTTTTATGCATTACCAATTCTTTGCACTGCCCTTTGGCTTATCTACTGCGCCCAGGGTCTTTACAAAGTGCCTGGCACCAGTAATTGCATTTTGCGGACAAAGAAGCACACATCTATCCTTACTTGGATGACTGTCTCATTTAAGCAGAAGACAAAGACATTGTTCTTCAGCATCTGGCGTTTGTAAAAAGGCTTCTAACATGCCTAGGGTACACAATAAACAAAAATAAATCACAACTGGTACCCTCTCAAAAGATTACATTCCTGGGTGCAAGCTTGAATACAACTGCCCAGATGGCTTTACTCAAGACAAGCAAAGGCAACTGACTATTTACTTCAAACAGATGGCAACAAAAACCCAGTTATCTGCAAGACAATTTCTGTAGTCTTTGGGGTTCATGGCATCCTGCATTCTACTAATTCCATATGCAAGACTGCATTTGAGGAAACTACAGTGGTATCTAAAAAGTTTATGGAGTCAACATTGTCAAAGTCTGGAAACAATGATTCCTCTCATTCCCTGCCTACAACAGGAGTTTCTTTGGTAGGCAGAGACATGTCACCAGAACATGGGATGTCCTTTCACTCTACCCCCTGCCACCCAAACCCTAACTACAGACGTATCAGACTATGCTTGGGGGGCCCACCTGGCGGGGGATGCATTCAGGGCATATGGAGCCCAAAACAAATGCATCTGCATATCAACCAGAAAGAGATGTTAGCTGTTCAGAATGCCCTGACAGCCTTCAAGGACTTACTTCATCCAGGACAACTACTGATAAAGACGGACAACACCACGGTTATGTGGTACATAAACAAGCAGTGGGGTACACATTCCTACCCCCTTTGCAGACTAGCCATGGCATTGTGGGACACAGCCTTGACTTACCAAGTACATCTTCAAGCTCAATTCCTGCCAGGAAAACAAAATACTCTGGCAGACGATCTAAGCAGAAATGTTATGGACCCTCACGAGTGGAAACTGGATCCACAAGTCTTCAGCATGATAACAGAGAAATGGGGGAGTCCGGACATAGATCTATTTGCCTCTCCCCAAAATTATCAACTGGACAAATTCTGCACAAGGACTTATCACAGACAAGCATGGAAAGTGAATGCCCTATCAGTCTACACCTTTCATCCTCTGCCTCTTCTTCCCAAGGTCTTACTAAAGGTCAGACAGGAAAAACCAAACATGATCCTAATTGCTCCGGACTGGCATCACCAGCACTGGTACCCAATTCTAAGGAATATGTCTCAACTCCCTTCTTGGTACTTGCCTCAAATACCTCATCTGCTGTCTCAGCAGAGCAATCAAATTCTGCACAATCCGCTCCAAACTCTGAACCTGGCAGCATGGCTGATCATGTTAATATTCAAACAACACCTCTCAGTAAATCTGTGATGGATGTCATTTTGGAAGCCAGAAGGCCTAGTACTAGAAAATCTTATGCTGATAAATGGAAGAGATTCTGTGCTTGGAATCAAGCACAAGGGATGGACACAGCAAAGCCAAATATTCCTCAGATTTTACAATACTTGACTGAGATGCTTGACAAGGGCCTATCCTTTTCTTCAGTAAAAATCCATGCCTCTGCCATCTTGGCTCATTACAACACAGAGCCTCCCATCTTTTCTCATCCTCTGCTAAAACAGTATCTCAGAGGGGCCAAAAATTTAAGGCCTCCCAGAAGATCACCAACTCCTGCATGGGACCTCAATTTTGTATTGGATAAGCTCACCCTGTCTCCATTTGAACCAGCAGCTATTGCGGATATAAAGTTTTTATCTTGGAAAACAGCTTTCCTTCTGGCAATCACTTCAGCAAGAAGAGTTTCAGAACTACAGGCCCTCATGGCTGTGGAGCCTTTTATTACATTTTACCCAGACAGGGTGTCCCTCAGGACCAATCCTTCCTTTATGCCTAAGGTGGTATCCAGTGTGGCTCTTAACCAAACTATTCACCTGCCAACTTTTTACCCAAATCCGCAGAACAAGGGGGAGCGGATTCTGCATTCCTTGGGCGTACACAGACAACTAAGATTCTACTTAAACAGGACCAAATCTCTAAGAAAGTCTGAGCAGCTACTGGTGGCATTTGCTGCAGGATCAGAGGGGAAGGCTATTTCAAAGCAGACTATTTCAAAGTGGATAAGCCACTGCATTTGTTTCTGCTATTTGCATCATGGTAAACCGGTGCCCAAGGGAATCAGGTCACATTCCACCAGGGCTGCATCTACATCAGCAGCTTTTCTCAGAGGGGTGCCAACCAAAGACATTCTAGAAGCTGTTACTTGGAGCTCTGTTCATACTTTTACAAAGCATTATCATTTGCCTCTCTTCTCTAAGTCCAGGGCAGGCTTTGCCACTGCAGTTCCGCAGGGCCTTATAGCTGCTCCTAATGCTATTTAGTTCCACCCTCCCATCCATAGCTTTGGGATTCTACTCAAATGTAATGACTGCAACAGTGAAACATGAAGAACATAGTACAGTTGTGTACACAACATAAATGTAGATGTTCGAGTGTATTCACTGTTGCAGTCCGGGTTACCCACCCGCCATCCCCCTTTTTTCTAGAACTTCTCTTTCCTTCACTATATTGTACAGCCTTTGTGGTGTATTTGCTTTTATATGAAGGTAAAGTTTATGTTGTTACAATTGCATTTTATATATATATATATATATATATATATATATATATATATATATATATATTTTGCTCCCCATTTGGGGGGCACCTGACATCTGGGGCAAGAAAAACTGAAGAAAATGGCGTCGGCTGCATGTTTTATACCACTGACGACCTGACGTCATGGAAGAGGAGACAGCAACTGACGCAGGACCCAAGACCTTGATATTCAGGCCAACTGAGGGCAACCTGCCAGCAGATTACCCAAATGTAATGACTGCAACAGTGAATACACTTGAACATCTACATTTATGGTAAGTGTACACAACTGTACTTTTCTCTTTCCCTTAAAGTTGGGTTAAACAAGTACATAACTTCAATCGTGAGGGATCTCCCATATTTAAATGACCTACTGAGTGATTGAGGTAGTGGTACTGTAATTTCACGTTGCAGTGTTCTGGAGTCATTACTGTTAATTCCATCTCCTCTCTATGCTTTATTTTAGTCCAGTTTGCATAGTACTTTTGTCTACATAATGAAGTTTTATTTCAGTATCTGAAGTTACTTGGATGTTACTAGCTCATGTTATCACCCCTTTTGTCGCGCCAAACTGTTTTGCATAAGATTTTATAAGTTTTAGAATCTACACACAATTTATTGATTTGTATGTATTTTCTTCTACCACATCTTATATATCTATAAAATGTTCTGTTATACTCAGTATCTTTATACAATGTATCTTCAAAATTTCCCTGATCGTATCTCAAAGTATGTTTAATTTGTCTGTCCAGTTTCTTCAGTGCAGTTTTCAAAGTTACAGTTCATCCCCATTTCCATTCCTATATATTTTATTTGTCAACTTAATTTAATGTCTTATTCTTATGAAAGTGTATCCTTCTGACCTTGTATGCCTAGATCCTGATGTTAAACAATTTTTTTGATTTTTCTGTATTCAAACGATTTCCCTTTCAAAACTTGCCACATTCCTTCTGACATGTTCCATTTAATGGATCACTCCAATTAGTTTTACATAATAACCATCATACTTCCATACAGTCTGTTGTTAATCTTCTGTGTTGGTTTAGATTATATTTTGGCAGAATTACCTAGCAGCATTTTAACCTTTGTAACCTTATGATCACTGCTTATCAAAGGTGGTAAAACCCGTC
Source organism: Protopterus annectens (assembly GCF_019279795.1). Taxonomy (NCBI): domain Eukaryota; kingdom Metazoa; phylum Chordata; order Ceratodontiformes; family Protopteridae; genus Protopterus; species Protopterus annectens. Next base: position 827,158,312 of record NC_056727.1, on the reverse strand, counting down.
ATGAAGTAACAATCTTCTTAGGAAGACAAACAGCATCCAATTTGTTGTGTTCCTTGGTAGGTTTGTTTACAATCTGCAGCAATTGTTCCTGAACATACATTGTAAATAAAATTGCCTTAGTAATGTTATAAGAGCTGTATCCATCCATCCATCCACATTTCCTTTTTTCTATTTTTGCACATAGTGTCAGGGTGTCACTTCACCAGTGACAATCATCTAGATCCAAGGTTTACACCATCAGGTGTCTAGCCCTGCTGTGGAACTTCTCCCAGACTACACACACGCACACTCACATCTGAGACCAGCTTAGAATGTCCAGTCCATTTACTGCATGTCTTTGGAATGAGAGAGAGACCAGAGCACCAGGAAAGCGTGCAATGCGACTCCAGTCTATTTCTGGTAAATTTAGGTCAACAATTATGAGTTTTCCTTCCTGTGTTAGGTCACCATTAGCTTATCAGAAGGAATGTAATGACTTGTAGTTTCACAGACACACACTACAGAGAGCATATCACTTAGTTCACATTGGCAAAACATCCATACAGACATTCATCACCACCATCTGCATACACTACATGACATATGTTAGTATTCAAAATGTATTTAAAACCAGGTACACCACACTTGCAAGCTTCTTACTAAGTCTCACAAAACTGGTCCTATGAATGCTGGCATTCTCAGTAGCAGCTTATTTCTCATACTGTGTAGGGCATGAAAGGTAGAAGATAAGGAAGCCATTGGTTCCTTGGTATGGGAGGATGAAGCCCTGACTACAGCTCAGATGAAGTGGGCTTGATTAGCAGTCCAAATGCCTGATGAGTCAGTGGAGAGGAGTTACAGTGGAATGATAAAGCAGTACCTGCTGACATCTTTCAATTGCAGGATATAGTTTAGGATAGAACTTTTAAGAGTGAGTATTAATCATAATGGGTTACAGCATGTCACATGGTCCCTCTCCATTTAGCAGTTACACCAAAGACTCCATATTATCAGTCTCATCCTTCTTTATGAAATCCATTTTGATAGGAATATCTTATGTCAGAAGAAAGTATACTTTGCAGTGCTGAAAGATCAGTTGCAAAAGTGTTTTGTACATTTCTTTTTGCAGTTATACTCTCATTATGTGCAGTGGACTTCCTGATTCTATAATATATAGTTTTTACTTGAATTTTTTTCATTAAAACTGTATTTATTAAATTTTATAAACACGTTTCTGTTTCCTGTATGCTGAGCAGTCAGTACTTTTTGATTCCAAATCACGTGGTCCTGCATTACCATGATGCAGTGGGGGTGATAAATAAACAGTTTGTAGTAGACAAGCATGTTTTCTGTTATCTGCAGCAGATTTCAACACATAAACTGACACAGACTACAGCACAATCCATCAGTCACTTAGACAATCAGACAGTAAATCAATAAATAACTAAATGCATTTATATTAAAAATAAGGAGTAACAAATGAGAAACTGAACAAGTTAGGATTCCTGCATGGCATACAGTGTAATAACAGTGGTATTGCACTGTATTAATAGTTGTCTACCATAGGATGATCACTCTTAGGAAAAAAATAGGGGTATGTGAATCACCGCAGTGATAGCCTATGATGTTATGTAGTCCTATCTCGCCGTATTTCTTGCTGGATGGGTTTGGAGCCAATATTCGGCTCTGACTCGGCCTATATTAAAGCTCAAGAGCTTTTTACTGGCTCGAGGCTAGCCCCTATCCCATGGTGCCTCACGGCAATTCCCCAGATCTTGTGTGCTGCGAAAGCTTCGAGGTTGTGTCTTACTGGCTCATTCTGAGTAGAACGATTTTTTACTTATTTAGTCTTTTTTCTGTTTTATATATCTTAATAGTTTCTTCTGTATTGTGTGTCTGTTTTTCGAAAGTTTTCAACCCAATTCCCCCCTTAGGACTGTTCAGCCCATTTAAATTAGAGGGCTGTAGCGCCTGTTTAAGTTAGAGGATCTTTCCTCTGTGTGTGTGTGTGTGTGTGTGTGTGTGAATGTTATAAAAACTTTTCTTCTTCCTTACCCTTTTATTTTTTAGTCTTTAACTATGTCTAAAGATAAAGATATGGATCATAAGGATCATCGCCCTTCGGGCTTCAAAAAATGTGACAGGTGTGCGCAGAAAATGTCTCTTACAGACAGCCACACCAGTTGCATATATTGTCTGGGCAAAGCCCATTTACAGGAACCTTGCACCTTCTGTCACACTTTTCGTACAAAAGTGTTAAACGAAAGGAAGAGAAAGCTTATTGACAGGGGTCTCATGACCAGTTTCTTCCAGGAACAGCTGGAACTTGGTCAGCAACTCCAAAATCTTCAAAGAGAAAATCATTGGCCCCAACTTTGGTGCCGACCAAAAAATCTAAAGTGTCAGAACCAAGGAGTTTCGGTTCCGACTCTGCTTCATCTTCGGTGCAGTCTATTCCATCATTTCCGAGACAGTCTTCGGTACCGAAGGTTTTGCCTGACATTGAGACTGTATCTCCTATTTTGAGATCTCCTATTTTGGAGAGAAGGAGGTCTCCTTCAGTCTCTATGAGATCCTCCAGGACCCTATCAGATGAGGACATTGAGAGGATGGTGAAGAGGTTGCTTTCAGATCCAGCTCTGGCTAGAAAATTGACCCCTCCAGACCCAGTGGTCTCGGAGCCGTCCCCCATAATGATCACTGTTCCTCCTCCGACTGCTTCGTTCTCGGACCCTATTACATCAGGTTCCTCTGTCTTCGACCCTTCGGCTCTGGGGATTCAGCCTGTTTCCTCGGAGCCAATTACTCTATCCTCAGTGGCTCAGTCAGGAGTTGAGGGTTCTGGGAGCTGACCCTCTCATGTCATCTCCGAGGGGGACAGTCACCCTGGGTTCTCTTCGGAACTGACCCTCCCTCTTGGAGCCTCGGCTTGACTCAGCTCGGCTCCCACTTCTGCTTTGGAGCTGTTTCCTCTTGCTAGGAGTCGACCATCCGCCCCCTCGGAGCAGAGGTCTTCTTCAGAGCAGGGGGGGGAGGAAGGCTTTCGAAGCTATAGAGAAGGCTTTATCCTCTGCCAAAGCCATTCCTTTGGAACCTGTGTCCCACCAGCAGCAGGCAGCAACCTCTTCCCAGCTGCCACCCCCACAGCATAGGGAACCAGAGGCCCAAGTAGCCCTCATTGGAGGCATCACTCTTCCGAGATCTCCCCAGATTATCCCACTGGAGAGCTCCCTTGGAAGAGGTTATGTAAGAGGAAACATGTCGACCCCCCCTGAGTCTGTCACATCAGACACTGATTTAGATGAATCAGAAGGGTCCCCTAGATCTCCCTCTGAGGATGTCTCCTTTTCTGACATCCTAGAAATCCTTAGACAGAGGGGTGATTGGAAGACCTGTAACCCTACTGAGGATGAATCAGTGTATCTTGAGGCCTTTGGCTCCCTGCCTTCCACCTCTTGGGTGACACCACCTTATGACCAACTTGTGGAGGTCATTTCGCAGAAAGCATGGACCTCTCCAGATTCAGGGGAAGCTGTCCCTAGGAGGCCAAACAAATTTATGACAGCATCTGAGGACAAGTCTTTCCTTAGCAAGGGAGTTCCAGTTGATGCCATGATGGTAGCAACGGCCACCAAGAAGGAATTATCTGAGACGTCTTCTAATATCCATCCTCCTAACAAGGAGTCCAGGACGATTGATAGGTATGGGAACCGTACTTTTTCTTCAGCAGCATTTACACTAAGATCGCTGAATTACCTGACTCATTTCACTCGTCTTCAGAGGGTTCTCCTGAAAGAGGAGATACCGTCCAGGGTTCAGTAGCTCCGGGTTCCATGGACAAGGTTTCCACGCAGCTGTCCACCCTTACTTCCATAGCTAACTCCTCCATGAGGCTGATCTCATATGCGGCAGATGGAGCAAACAGGGCAGCCAAAGCAGGAATAGCCCTCAGGAGACATTCGTGGATGCGTCTCTGTAATTTTACGGAATCCTTCAAGTCTTCCTTCACTAACGTTTCCTTTGATGGTTCATCTTTTTTTGGACCCCAAGTGAAAGAGACTTTGACTAGGTGCGAGCAGGAAGGAAAAACCTTATCTGCCGTTGGAGTCTGTTTCTCTTTTCTGTCCAGACCCTATCCCAAGGGTAATACAGGAGGGAAAATGTGGTTCCGCAAATCCCAAAAAGGTTTTCCTCAGGCACAAGGTCAATCCTCCCCCAGGGGCAGAGGGGAGTATATAATGGAAGATACCACCCTCGCAGCAGAGAAGGTCCGCAACATCAGGGAGACAGAGAAGCTTTCTCTGATTGTCCCTTCCATTGACCCTGAGGGGTTGCCTTCTGTCCGTCTCTGGAGGCAGTCGGGGGTCGTATATCGCTGTACCCAAGCACCTGGCTAACTATCACTCGAGATCATTGAGTACACACAGTAAAATCCAGAGGTTAACAGGAAACCAACCAATGGAAAAAATGCAGGAAACTCTAAGAAATAGCGTAGTAGAAACTCTTTAATAACCGCTTTCGTCCGTGGACTTCTTCAGAATACAAAATATTTAAAAAACCAAGCATTTAAATACACTCTATGAGTCATCAAATAATTAATCAATTATCAATTATCTAAAAATAATCCCAATTAATTAAAAACCCAGAGGCAAAAGCATTACTTAAAAAAGGAAGAAAAATGGCCTTTGTCAATAACTAATTTACTGTTTTTTAAAAAACATTTAATATTAATAGACTCATTTAAGCCAGGATGTTTATCAGCTTTCAATTTAATTTGCCATAATGTCTCCCTTTGCTCAACAAAATTCTTGAAATCTCCACCTCTAATATCTGGTTTCACAACCTCAATAACAGTAAATAAAAATTTTTTAAAATTGTTACAAACAAGAGAATGCTTGAACAATGCATTGTTTTCGTCATGGGTTTTCATATTGTAAATATGTTCACGAATACGAGTTTTAAGGCTCCTGGTGGTCATTCCAACATAAAAAGCTGGACAGGTACTGCATAAACTAACATAAATAACCCCTTTTGTACCACAATTGACATGTTCAGGCACCTGAAAAGTCTCATCAATACTATCTATAACTATAACAGGTCCTTTGGCTATGTACCTGCACATGTTGCAGTTGTTACATGCAAACATACCTTTCCTCAAAATGTTGGGGGCCAGTTGTTTAAATTTGTTATTTTCCAAAGCTTTCTTAGTGTTATAGGTGTTTCTAAAAACAAAGTTTGGCTTATTACCTACTACCTTGGAAATGTCATGATTCCCTTGCAAAATTTTCCAATTCCTTTCTAAAATTTGCCTAATACCATAACCATCAATACTCATGTCTAATGAACAAACACATTTATTGAAACATTTATCCCCTGCAACGTTGTTGCAAGCAAAAACCAGGTTCTCAGATTTATTATAACTTAATATTGCTGGATAATGTGTTTGTCGCTTGTCCAAAATTTCATTAACTGTTTCATTTAACAGTGTTGAGGGGTACCCCCTTTGTTGAAACATAAACTTAATGAATTTAATTTCGTCCATAAGGTCTTTATCTTTTGATGTCATTCTACATGCCCTGATAAATTGCCCCTTAGGAATGTTTTTAATAATGTGTCTAGGATGAGCACTAGAAAAATGAACATAACTATTCGTAAAGGTCTCCTTACGATAAATTTTACTGTTAAATCTCTTGTCCAGCTGATCCCACCAAAACAAGACATCCAAAAAATTGATGACCAAACCAAAACTACCTAACGTAAATTTTAAAAAACAACCCAATTTATTCATGTCAGTGATGAATTGATCCACTGTGTTCTTGTTCCCCTCTATAATAAAAATCAAGTCATCAACAAACCTTGAATAAAACAAAATTGAAAATTTAACTTTTAATATACTCAAAAAAACTTCTTCCCACCAAATCATGACTAAATTGGCATACGATGGTGCAGCTGATGACCCCATTGCTACACCACGTTTTTGCCTGTAGAACTTATCTCCAAATAAAAAATAATTGTTCTGTAACAAAATATCCAAAAATCTACAAATAGTAGATATCTGTCCTGTGCTGTATTCACTACTTTTGTCCAGAATGGTACGAATGGCTTCAACCCCTTCATCATGGGGGATACAGGTGAATAAAGAGATGACATCAACAGTAAAAATAATATGCTTTTCTAAATTAAAAACGTTTTCTATGGCAAATTGATTTAATTTATTTAGAAAGTGCCAGGAATCTTTAAGAAAGGAATCCTGTTTGGCCACTAAAGGACCTAATGTAGCATCTATAACCAAAGAAATTCCCTCTGTTAAGGAATGTGGAGAAGAGACTATCGGACGAAATGGTGGATCAATACAGTTTTTGTGTGTTTTGGGAATACCAAAAAGAACCCCAATCCTGGGGTTCTCAGTCACACAAAATTCATATACGTCCAAATCAATTTCATTGGACATCAAAGCCTCATAAAGGAATGAGTGAATCAATCTTTCTTTCCTTTTAATATCATACAAAGTTGTAACCTCATACTCGTCCTGATTTTCTAACAATTCCAACATTTTTAAACGATAAGATTCTTGTGACATAACAACTATATTGCCACCTTTGTCGCTTCTCATGAATCTTAGTGTGTTATTTTTTTGACGTAAATCATTAAAAGCTTTTCTTTCTTCATAATTTAAATTATGTTGGTATCTATCATTATTCCCTAACAAAATTTCTAACTCTTTTAAACACATTTCTTCAAAAACTTTTATGGTGTGAACCAATGGGGGATTGTAGGTGGAATGCTTTTTAAGCACATTATTGTTGATAGGAATGTCGTGTAAAATATAAGATAAATTAAGTTTCCTAACAAATCTTTTTATATCAACAACAGTCCTGCCATAGTTTGCCTTATTAGTAGGTACAAAATTTAGACCCAAACGTAAAACGTTAAGTTCTTCATTAGAAAAAGTAATGTCAGTCAAATTAATAATGTCAAAACAATCAGTTCGTTCAATTACATCTCGTCCCCCGACGAATTTGAGCCTAGGAATGTCCGGCTCCTGGTAAAAACAGTTTTCTTTACCATGGTGTTCTTTTTCCCTAAAAAATTAGAATTATTGGATGGGGCTGGAACAACCCCATCACCAGGTTTAGAATTAATGTCACTGTTCTTAAAATGAGATTGTTCAGTATCAGCTTCGTTGTTGTCCATGCTGGCAACACTATCAGGTTGCCGCGTTGCATCCGCTGAAGGGAAAACTTCCCTGATGTCAGTAACAGTACCAAAATTAGAAGGTTGAAGTTCTTTTTTCCGACTGGAGTTTGAACAAGAGCCGTAATGTTGTACATTTTTACTGTTAACTACATAACTATAATTGCGTTTGTTAACATTTGACAAAGATGACGCTTTCCCGGTAAACTCCCTGTTACCAGGCATAAAATGATTGTACGCAGAGTTATCTTTGTAAGCAGCAATGTCTCGCTGTAACTTAGCGTGCTTTCTATTTGTAATTTCAATTGAATGCCTTTCAACCTCTTCTAACATAACATTACAAGAATCAGCCATGCTTTTGTCGGCACAATTAATTTCATGTTCCAACTGATTAATTTCATCTTTTAAAAAAGACATTTTGACGGAATTGTTTTCTATAAGCAACTTTAGAAAGGACATACCTGCCTCGTTGAAAAAAGACACCAACTTGTCAAACATAGGATCGCCGACATGTACGCCGTTAGGGCATTTAAAAAATCTTAGCCCTTTCGGCATAATTCTTAGTTCAATACAATGCTCAAAATAACAGTTCTCCACAGTTAAGGAGCGATATCTCTTTAACAATTTGGTCAATACCTCACGCTTTTTGTTGATTTCTTCTTCCTGATGGGGTTGATAGTTTAAGAGCTTCCCAAAAGGATTAACAAAGGGCTTAAGTAAAGAATTAACCCCGGAAACATAAGCCCGGGTTTGAGGAAGAATAGGTGCATTGTCGTTATCTGTCCTTCTCACGTTGGTAGATGCGCCGTGAGGTTCTACCTCAATAACGGTATCCAGTTCCTTAAAGGACCCACTCAGGCTAAGGGCATTCGCCGCTGGTGAAGATGAAACAGTTGCTTTCGCTACTAAAAACTTTAGCGATTTTTGAATGTCAACGAGTGTAGAAATTAATAAGCTGTTAACATCCTTGTTTGAGTCACAACCAGGAGTTGGATGTGTACTCATGTTTAACAGTTGCTCGTCGATTTCCTCATCCATAGTGGTACAAAAAAACACACAGTCAAAAAACACTTGTAAAACCAAACCAAAAAAAGCGAACAGGAAACCAACCAATGGAAAAAATGCAGGAAACTCTAAGAAATAGCGTAGTAGAAACTCTTTAATAACCGCTGTCGTCCAGAGGTTACCTGATTCCCTTTATTTTCAAACCCCCAACAAACTGGTCTCTTCCAGACGTACCACCCATCCAACTAGACTTGCAACATCAGAGGCCATCTCGATGCTACAAAAAAGAGTCATCCAAGAAGCCCCCGCAGAGCAAGTAGGATCCGGAACTTACTCTCGATTCTTTTTAGTTCCATAAAAGACAGGGGACTGGAGATCAATTTTAGATCTCAGCAGGCTCAACAAGCATGTAAGAAAATCAAAGTGTTTACCAAATGCATGGCAGTGGTAACGGCTCACCTGAGACATCAAGGATTCCAGGTGTTTCTGTACCTAGACGACTGGCTCCTCACCGCTACCACCAAGCATCAACTCATAAGGACCAGTGACGAGACTCTGTCCTTGTGTGCCAGCCTGGGCATCACTGTCAACTTGCAAAAGTCAGTCTTATCTCCCTCGCAGCATATTGTATATCTAGGCTCAGAAATAGACACAACCACCATGTCAGTAAAGCTAACACAGGAAAGAGTGGAATCTCTACGCAGTCCGATCAGATCCTTATTAAACAAACAAAGAGTCCAGGCCAGAGTAGTCCTTCAAGTCCTAGGGACTATGGCTACCGCCATCTTATTAGTTCCTCTTGCTCGTCTACATATGAGGATTCTCCAATGGATGCTGTTTGCACAATCGTCAATGCAAGACCTTCCATTATCTTACCAGATATTAATAACAAACGCATGCAAAAGGGATCTGACATGGTGGTTACACACAAAAAACTTGTCATAGGTCGTCCACGTGTTCCTCCCCAAGAGAAAGCAGTTTTGACCACGGACGCTTCCCAGATAGGGTGGGGGGGGCATTATCTGGGAAAGACAGTCCAAGGTACTTGGCAAAACCACGAGAACCACTTACACATCAGTGTTCTGGAGATGAGAGCAATGATATATGCGTTGCAAGCACTTCACAGCTCCCTTCCCACTGGAATGATTGGGATTCAGTCAGACAACATGACTTGTGTGGTACATAAACAAGGGGGAACCAAGTCTTAACCACTTTGCAGAGAGGTCTTAAGAGTTTGGAAATGGGCGATGGATACTCAATGCTTCCTGATAGCAACACATATCCCAGGGAAATCCAACGTAATAGCGGACAAACTCAGCCGTGCAATTCTGATGTCTCACGAGTGGTCCCTGAATCCAATGGTTGCAAAAGAGATCTTTCACAAATGGGGCCAGCCTTGCTGTGATCTATTTGCCACTCACCTGAACACCAAATGCAGCAGCTACTTTGCAATCATTCCCCATCCGGGGATGTCACCCAGGGATGCTCTAGTTCACGATTGGCCCCCGGGACTTCTCTGTGCCTTTCCTCCCTTTTCCACTCATACCCAAAGTAATACAGAAAGCAAGACAGTTGAGGAGTTCCTTGATCCTCATTGCTCCTTACTGGCCTCGACAAGTTTGGTTTTCTTTCCTGTGGCCCTACCTTTTTGAGGAACCATGGATTCTGTATCCATCTCCAGATCTCCTGATTCATCAATCGGGACAGTTCCACCCCCTCCATCCACACCCTCAAATTGACAGCATGGCTGCTCCAATTCCACGTATAGCCAGGTGCATTCCCTTATACCCAACGGTCAAACACATCCTAATTTCAACCCATAAACCTTCCACTCAGAAACTATATTCTAGCAAATGGAAAAGGTTTTCCCTTTGGGCTACGAACTGGGGCTTAGATCCATATACAGCTCCTTTAAAATCCATTTTATCCTTCCTAACAACAATTTTTCATGAAGGAGCGGCAGCCGCTACAGTTGGAGATCAGTTAGCTGCCATTTCCAATTTCCATTTTGGTTTCATGGGAAATCCAGTCGTGCAGTACCTCTCTAAAACCTTCTTAAAAGGAGTTCTTCTTCTTAGGCCCCCAATAAAACAACCTTTAGAACCCTGGGACTTAAATTTAGTCCTCTCATCTTTGATGTCTGCACCCTTTGAAACATCCTCATCATCAGACTTAAAATTGTTATCATGGAAAACCCTGTTCTTGATAGCTATAACATCAGCTAGGAGAGTCTCAGAACTTCAAGCCCTAACTATTCGACCTCCTTACATTATCTTTCACAAGGGTAGAGTCTCTCTTAGGACAAACCCTTCCTTTCTCCCTAACGTATGCTCAGAACACAACCTGAATACTACCATTGAGCTACCTGTGTTTTTTCCAGACCACTCTAATAAATCAGAGTATAAACTTCACCAGCTAGATGTCAACAGGATATTCATTCTATGTACACAGGACCAAAGAATTCAGGAAATCTGATCAACTTTTTGTTTCCTTTTCTGACAAAAGGAAAGGCTTACCTGTTTCAAAAATTACTCTTTCAAAATGGCTTTCGGATTGCATATACTTTGCTTATCAACAAGCTGGTAGACAATTACCATTAAAAGCTAAAGGTCACTCTACTAGGGCTGTAGCTACTTCATGCACCTTTAGATCTAGGCTCCCAGTTGATACTATTTGTGCAGCAGTTACTTGGGCAAGACCACATACGTTTGTCACTCATTACAAATTGGATTTGGCCTCCCGGGACAGGTCATCCTTTGGGTCCACTGTACTGAAGAGTCTCTTCGCTTGAGCCACCCGGGATAAAGGTGTTAGGGACGCTGTCCCATCCAGCAAGAATTACAGCGAGATAGGACTACATAACATAAAGAAGTTATGTACTTACCATAACATTCCATGTTTGTAGTCCATCTCACCTATATTCTTGCATCCCTCCCTCCAACCCCCTTCCCGTTTCTGGAGGAATCTAGTGGACCTCTTTTTGGGGCTGCCTGACTTTGCTCTTTATTGTCCACCAAGAATGGATTGTTTCTAATTCCTTGCTGTATTTTTACAGTTTCTTTCTTATTATTATTACCTGATAGGTACTTATTACTTTCTTGCAAACTAGATCTGGGGAATTGCCGTGAGGCACCATGGGATAGGCGCTAGCCTCAATCCAATAAAAAGCTCTCAAGCTTTAGTATAGGCCGAGTCGGAGCCGAATATCGGCTCCGAACCCATCCAGCAAGAATATAGGCTAGATGGACTACAAACATGGAACATTATAGTAAGTACATAACTTCCTTTTTGTGCGTGACCAATATGTTTTCCATATATAGATGGAGCTATACTGCAAGTTTTATGAGCTGAAGGGGTAGTGACTTGGAGCATACACATGCATGGTTTGATGTAGTATGAGCTGTCCCTCAAACATTTGTGGGGATAGTTTACAGTGATTTGTTTTCAGAAATAGGTTTAATTTTCTTGTGGACTAGTGGCCTTGCAAGCCTGTCCCTCCACTTAGACAGGAAGAATGCAAATATGATGGTCATGCCATCCAACATATGGGGCTCCAAAAATGATAATCATGCCACCCAACATATGGAGCTCCTGTACTGGATAACTTCATGGTCATGCAACTCCCACGAAATGTCAGACCTGGCTCTGTGCGAGAAATACTAGGTCTGACAAATCGTTGGAGCTGCTGGGTCAGAAAACGTTGGCTGACTCCCTGAGTAAGTTTGGGTTATTCTCAAAATAGATAATGAAATTCAGTAATGTACACTGTTAAAAAAATCTCAGTACCTGTTCCTGGCATAGTGAGGCTACCTTCAGTTCAGCATCTCAAGGCATTGATCTCCGCAAAGGTTGCCCACCTTGTAACATTATCAGAAAGTGCCCCAAGGTGACACAGAATCAAGAAACAATGGGACAGCAGATGCTCAGCATACAGTATATGCAAACACAATTGTTTTTAATCTTAATAAATATAGCTTCCCCAATGTAACCAAAGTAAACAGTACATATTTTAGAGTCAGAAAGTCCACTTTAGAGGATGAGAGTATAATTACAACAAAAACAAGTGGCAAATAACCTTTTCAGTCATTTTGAATTCATGGCTGCTTGGAAAAGTAAAACAGTTTTTGTGACTGTTATAAGAAGTTCCCACAATAGTATTAGTTGTAGTACAAAAAAGTTTCCATTGCGTTTTGCCTGTTGTTTTATCCACAAGCAAAAAGTTCACCTCAAAGTAAACTTTTTTGAATATCATTTTATAAAAAAAATACTGAACTACCAGCTTACCTCATTGTTCAGCTTAACACTGCCCTGAGCTTTTGCATGGATAAATCAGCTACAACCATCAACATCTCTAAAGCTGAATGATAACTTGATGGAAAACTGAAAACTTTGGAGACAGAAGTTTTAGGCTACACCTCACTGTTAGCAGTGTTGCAAAAAAGCCAATTAAAAAAAGGATGGGATGATGTGCAAGCATTCTCAGATGTCAGAGGGGAGCAATCTAGTCATTATTTAATATTCTTAACATTAAAGAAGAGGAGAAAGACAAGTTAACACTTCTTAGAAAAATTTAAAGCTTGCCATGAACCAAAGAAAAATCTGTGATTTGTTAGATTTTCACAAGAAATGAAGGGGTGCAATAAACTATAGATGTTTATGTGCCTGAACTAAATTACAGAGCAAACGACTGAATTTTCAATTGTTGGATTTATTGATCAGAAACAGAATTGTCTGTGGCATAAAAAAGACCAAGGCAAAGGTGGACTATTAAGGGAATCAAAACTGATGTTTGATAAGGCATTAGATGTGTGCAGAGAAAAGTGAGAAGTGTAAAGTACATTTGAAAAGCTTACTTAAGACATAGAAATAATTAAAATGATGACTGGAAATAAAGTAAGGGTGAAGCCAAGTGAAAGCATGAGATAGATGCAACTACAGTGACACTCAGAACCAAGAAACATCTAAAAATAATACTGCCTGGAGAAAGTCACATACTTAAAATTAAATACTTGCGCTCTATGTGTGGTATAGGCAAGAGAGTAAATGTGCATTTACTCTTACTGAGTTTTGCCGGTGTAACAGCAAAAGCTGTTTTGCAGATCTGTAAGAAGCATAATAAAGAGTATTTCATAACATCTGCATGTTATGCGTATAAAATGAGAGAAAGAAGAGGGACTTTTGTTGGTGCTATGGAAACCCGTAACTGTATAGAGAGTGCTGAGAACAGTTGCTGATCTGAAAAGCTTAGGCTATATTTGTGTACTTTGCTGGCATATTTGGGGCACAGAGTGAAAGCCTTGGAGAAGATACTTTTTTCCCTTGTGAGTGCAACCGTGAAAAAAAAAAAGCTTGTCATTTTATGTTGTACCTGTTGGAAATATGGTGGTAGTACCAAAAAAAGAGGACGGTCCTCAGGCTGATTTTGGATTTAAGCAGCCTGTCAGTTTGTGGAAAAGACTAATTTCCAGAAGGTCATGGTGCAGTCCATCTTACCTCTCTTGAGGAAGGATGATTGAATGTGCTCGATAGATCTCAATGACTCCTACCATCATATTAAAATAGACAGGCACTCCAGGAGATTCCTGCACTTTCAGCTGAGGGCCAATCATTACCAGTTCACAGCCCTGCTATTTGGTCTCACCACAGCCCCTTAAGTGTTTACCATGTGCATGGTAGTGGTTGCAGCCTTGCTCCATTTGCAGGAATTCCAGATCTTTCTGCACCTGGATGATTGGCTGCTCACCGCCCCCAGTAGAACATTGTTGATTACTGCTAGGGATACCTTACTCCAACTGTGCAGCCATTTAGGCATTACAGTCAGTTATCCCATGTCAAGTCTTCAACCTGTTCATGTCTTAGAATTCATAAGTTGTCACTTGGATACCATCAGTCAAATCATCAGGCTTCCAAGTTTCAGAGTGTTCAGCCTTCCTGCTGAGGCCTTGTTGGTGCTTGCAATCTCAAAGCCTCCAACTCATGCAGTTATGAAACCTGTCAGTCATATGGCACCTTCCATAGGGTTAGTTCCTTTCCCAGATATATGAGAGCTCTGCAATTGACTCTGGCCTTTCAGTGGTCTTTTCTTACCCATCCAATGGACTTTCCAGTATGGCTGATGGAGGTGTGTTTTGACCAAATTTGTTGGTGGTTGCAGTCTCCTTTAGTAACCAATAAGACCCATTTGTTCTTCCTCACTCAGCCATGGTTGCCATGGATGCCTCCCTCCTGAGGTGGGTGGGGCATTTCGAAAGGAGGATGGTTCAAGGGTCCTAGTCATCTGCAGAGGCTGTTGCAAGCTTTTCAGGATGCCCTTCCCAGAGGTGGGATTTTGATACAGATGGACAATATGTCTGTTATCTCAACAAGCAGGAGGGAACACGTTCGTATCCTCTTTGTTTGAGGCTATAAGGATTTGGCAATGAGCAATTTCTAATCAGTGGTTTGTGGTAGCAACAACAGCTTCAGCAGGAGCGTTCTGTTGCCTCTTGAGTGGACCAGGCAGTGTATTCTAATAAAATTGAGCTTATGTTGCAGGATGATGATTTTTACACTTCTGTTGATATTAACTTTGTGCATAGACAGTTTTGTGCTATTGATAGGAAACTGAACAGGTTATTGAAAGATGATTTGATCTCACATGATGAATTTCAGTTCATGTCAGTAACATTTCCTAGCCTTGGTAAAATATTTGGCATTCCCAAAGTCCACAATAATGCAGTGGACCCCCCATTTCGACTTATAGTTTCTAACAAAAGGACTAAGACAGAGAAGGTATCTGAATTTGTTGATCATGTTCTTAACCCCATAGTACAAGCTACAAAATTTTATATTAAATACTCCTGGGATTTTCTGAATAACTTACACATTTTTTGCTCAGCCTTTCCTTTACATGACTGTCTTCTTGTGACGCTAGACATAGAAGCGTTATATACGGACTTTCCCCATGCTAAAGGCTTGAATTTTGTGCAGTTCTTGGAAAAATATGCACATTTTTCTGACTGTAAAACACAGACTATAGCAGACCTTATTTCCATCGTTTTGCATAACAATTTCTTTTTCTTTAATGAGAAAATTTACCAGCAGGTTAGGGATGTAGCCATGTGGTCTAAGATGGCTCCTGCATTCGCAAATCTTGATCTGAAGTAGTTAACTTCATTTGATCAGCAACCTTTAGGTATCGGATCCGAGTCAGATCCGAGCCGGCAGCTTTCCTAGCCAAAGATCCGAGCTCAAAGCTCCTCCCCTTACCCATAATGCCCTGCAACCTCCCTCTAACCCCCAGATCTCGTTTGCCGCAGCTTCTTTAAGCATTTTAGAACGAGCTCCTAGCATGGGTGTTGAGTTTAAGGCTTTTTTATATACTTTTCTATCAAAAAATTCTATAACTTTGTGTGTGTGGTTCCCTTCTCTCTCTTAGTATGTTTTGGTAGTTTAAAGCTTCTTAATTTAGTTAAAGTTTATTCCCCTCCCCCCTGTCTGCGTGTGAAGGTGTGTGCGTGTGGGCCTGTTCTTTTTCTATAAAATGTCTGAAGGCCCAAAAGCTGTGTTTTCTAAATGCTCCGAGTGTGGCCATAAGCTGTCCCCAGCGGATGGCCACACTCGGTGCATTATTTGCCTGGGTGTTGACCACCTTTCTTCGGGCTGCACTATTTGTGCAGCCTTTAACCCCAGGGCTTTGAGGGATAGGAGGACGAAGCTAATCCTTGTGGGCCTTTTGCCCCCTGATTCCACTTCGTCCTCCTCCTCCTCTGTGGCGCCAGCCACAGCTGCGGCTGCTCCACCTACCGCCTCCGATCTCCTGGCCTGGACTCAACCTCCCTCTTTGGTCCAGGAGGAAAGGGACAGCAAAACGAAAGATAGGAAGGACAAGGAGCGGGAGAAAGATAGACACCGTAGCCACAAGAGGCGGTTTGAGTCAGCTGCATCGGCCCCACCGTCCGAGCAGCTTGCCTCTCCCCTTAAGGTCTCCGGGCCT
Source organism: Protopterus annectens (assembly GCF_019279795.1). NCBI lineage: Eukaryota > Metazoa > Chordata > Ceratodontiformes > Protopteridae > Protopterus > Protopterus annectens. Next base: position 827,142,159 of record NC_056727.1, on the reverse strand, counting down.
TCCCCCTCCCGGCTTCATTCTCCACGTGTCTCCTCGGAGCCGGAGGAGGAGACCCGGTCACCTTCGAGGTCATCTAGGCGGCCTTCCCCGCCGGCCTCGGCGGCCTTGTCCAGGTCAATGAGGAGTCTATCCGACGCAGACATGGACCGGATGATGCGTCGATTTCTTCAGGCCCAGCTGCAGATGGCAGTGCTCTTGCCCCCCCCCCCCCTCCGGGGGGGGAGCTCGACCTCTTTTTTCAACCCCCATTGCTCCTTCTCCGACCCACTATCGGGTTTCAGAGCTGTCGGATCCGACTAGCTTCGGAGCCGGGGTGGTGTAGGCGCTGGCAGTGTTTCCTACTTCAGCGCCGACTGTACCGTCAAGTCTGTCGGATCCCGTTTTCAGATCCGAGCTCTCGGGACTGTAAGTTGAGCGTCGGATCTGGAGGGGTCAGTGGACCTTCGGCTCCGTTGAGGTCAGAGCGCACTACTCTTTCGGATCCAATCGGGTCATCTCCGGCTCCAATCTGCATGCCGGATCCGAGGGGACTGCTTTCGGATCCTAGGGAGAGCAGTTCACCCTCGGCATTCAACGTCATGGAGAGGGTCCTTTCGAGGGATTTGATGCCCCAGGCTCTTGCTACGGATCCACCTGCCATTCCCTCTCAGACGGGCCTGTTTTGCATCATCTGGCCCTAGGGACAGCCTGCGCCTATGTCCCAGATGGTTCCTGTAGAGGAACAGGACATTGTTGGTGAGCCCTCTTCAGACTGCCCCCCCCCCCCCCGAGGAGGTCCCTCACAAACGAAAGTGCAAGAGAAGGCACTTGGACTCACCAGAGTCCCTCACAGAAGACACGGACTTAGAGGAAGGGGTAGGTTCCCCAAGGTCACCCCCCCGAAGACATCTCCTTTGGAGACATTATGGAAATGTTGCGCATTAGAGGGGGGTGGTCTGCCCAAAAACCTTCCTCGGATGAGTCTGTGTTTCTGGAGGCGTTTGACGTAAGCCCATCTACCTCTTGGGTGTCCCCTCCCGCCGATCCCCTGATGGACCTCATAACTAACAGGGCATGGAAAGAGCCAGACACTGTCGAGCCAATATCCAAGAGACCGGACAGGATCCTCAGCCCTCCCACGGACAGGACAGTTTGGAGCAAGGGTGCCCCAGTGGATGCCATGGTGGTGGCAGCTGACACAAAAAAGGAATTAGCACAGGAGACTTCCTCGGTACATCCTCCAGACAAGGAGTCTCGGATGATGGATCGCCTTGGAAAGCGGATGTTCACTTCAGCGACCTTCTCTGTAAGGTCACTGAACTATATGGCACATGTAATTCAGCTCCACCGGGACCTAATCAAAGAGTACACTGGTTCACCCCCAGAGTCCATGTCGGCCGAGGACAAACGGACTTTCTCGGCTCGAATGGCCACTCTCAAGTCGATTACTAACACATCTATGCGGCTTCTCTCCCATGCCATGGAGAGAGCAGCTAGAGCCAGCGGAACAGGCGTTGTCTTACGTAGACAGGCCTGGCTCCATCTCTGCGACTTTGTGGAAACCTTCAAGGCATCCTTCGCGAACGCCCCTTTTGACAGTTCTATGCTTTTCGGCAAAACCGTCCGCGATACACTTCTCCAGAGTGAGAAAGATGGGAAGATGTTGTCTGCCATCGGGATCCGCTTCTCGGCTCCTCAGAGGTCCTACTCCAGGAACCAAAGAGGACAAAAGAAGATGTGGTTCCAGAAAGCTCAACAATCCCGTTTCGCTCCAGATACTTCATCCTTCAGAAGGAGAGGAGGACAGGGTGGATGCCGGCCCAGAGGCAGAGGGGGGCCAAAGAATTTCAGGTCGAGGGAACCTTTTTCCGATTGACCCGCGCAGCAACCCTGAAGGGTTGCCCGACTGCTCCTCTCTGGAGGCAGTCGGGGAGCACTTCTCGGAGCACCTATCACATTGGGAGTCCATTACGACAGATCGCTGGGTGCTCTGAATCATATCCAGAGGCTATTCTATTCCATTCCTAACATATCCTGCAATGCGCCCATTGCAGTGCCCTTCACTTGTAAAAAGTATTCTTTATTGAACAGGAAATTACTATGAGTCAAACAAAATTCCAGTAAACTAATCAGAAAGCTGGTTCTAGGTCCCTCACCTAACCTATTAAATATTGATTCAAGCCCCCATTTAGTATCAATATTAGTATATAAGGACTTTATGTCAATAGTGACCCAATAATATTCATGATTCCAAGGGATTTTTGATACCTCACTAATAAGATCTTGTGTGTTGGAAATATGAGCGATTACCCTATTTAAATATGCCTTAAGTTGAAAATCCAAAAATATATTCACATTTTCCAAAAAAGAACCTACCCCTGATACTATAGGTCTACCAGGGGGTTCTACTAAGTTCTTGTGGATTTTAGGTAAGGCATATAAAATGGGTGTAATAGGGTTTTTTATATACATTTTATTAACATCAGCTTGTGTAAAAAACCCTAAACGTTCACCCTTTTCCAACAAAAATAACAATTCTTCATTATAGGATTTTATAGGGTCACTTTCCAGCTTCTGATATTCATCATGGTTCAACAACAATTTGTTGACCATTTTACAATAATCTTTTTTATCCATAATGACCCAATTGCCACCTTTATCAGCACATTTGAAAATGTAGTCATTTTTAAGTTTCTTCAAATGTTTTAAGGCCAACCATTCCTCTTTGTTTAAATTAAATTGCTTTTTTTCTCTAACAAATTCCTTATAAGAAATCTCTATTTCCCTGAGAAGAACTTTCTGGAAAATAGAAATAGCGCAGGCACAGATATATATGGTGTGAACTTACTATCAATGTTCTTAAATTGAGGCATCGCTAATTTACCATATCCAGTTAAAAACTGATGTTTGTGCATCATTAGATATATCAGCACTAACATCCAAATCATCACATTCATAATTGTGAACAGACAAATTCATTAGGCTCTCATCAAGTTCAGAATCACTGCAAAGTTCCTTAGAACCTTCATTCAAATCACAATGGGACACATTTTGTTCTGAAATTCTACCAAAATAAACTTTAAGCAGTAATTTCCTGACAAAAGCCTTAATCTCAAAATAAATATCAGCTAAAGAAGGAAAAACAGTGGGAACAAATTTGCTCCCTTTGTATAACACTTTGAGCATATCATTATTTAAGTTTAAACAAGATAAATTAATACAATTGTATATTTGCGCATTGTGATTCACAGGATAAGATAAAGTCACGTTTGTGGCCAAACCTTCATTTATAACGATTGCGTCCCTTTCTTCCGTTTCTTCCATTTCTCCCCTTGTTGGAATCACCACTTTGAAAATCAGTGCCCATAGAAGTTAAATTCGAAGTTCCGTCGGACGTTTCCCTGTCAGGAACTCGACCATTGACTACAGTTCTAGCAAAGGAAACATTTCTGGCTGTGTTACGTTCTGTGGAGGAAGCCGAAGATGTAGACAAACCTCTCCGTTTAGAATAACTATTCTGGCTCCTGCCCCTTGACCTGCTGCGTCCTGGTTCACGTTGCCACGTAAACAAAACACCTGTTTCATAGTCCCTGAGATCACGAACAAGTTTATTGTGCTTTCTTGACACTATTTCAGTCTCTAATTTATTAATTTTGTCATTAATGCTCATGATTTGGGTTCTGTAGTTAGATTCAGCCACTAGTTCGTCTTGCAAAAGTAAGATCTCACTTTTTAATTTTTCGTGAGATTTTTGATTACGTTTGACCAAAATACGAAGCCAGCCCAAAGTGCAAGAAAGGGAAACTTGCTTCCACTCATTAAGTAAGTCAGACTTTTCCTCAATAAAAGGTGCTGCTGGCAATTTGTCTATGCGTAGACCACGGGGAATGATGTTTAAGCTAATGTACTTCTCCAGTAACCGGGTATCAAAGTACAGAGCAATTTCTTTAGCCATTAACTTGTCTAATTGAGCAAAGCGCCCATCAGCATCACTATTGACCCCCAAATTCCAGGGATCTATATTGGTATACTTTTTTTCACGTTCACTGACTATGTCCAAAAAAAGCATGGCATCAGAAGAATGGCTCTGTTCAGAGCCTTCATTACGAAGCAACATAAATAAGTTATATAGTCTCAAAACTGGTGAAAGTACGGCTTGGTCGAACAATTAGCCAAAAACACAAAAACTCAAAAGCAGAATAATACACACCAATCAGCCAGTACTTCACCAGTAATTCCTTTATTATTCCAACGATCTGGTACCTCGGCAGTTCGCCTTCAAGGATCACATTTTACTCCACCATGGCAATACATTTTTATACCATTTGATTAGAAACAATTAATTAATTAATCAATTAAAGTTTCAATTTTAATAAAGGAATAGACATTATTTTATAGTGACCTTAGAAAAAACATTTTCAAAATTCATTTGTTTTATGTAAGAAATATATGCATATAAATACTAGAATAAATAAATAATAAACATATCCAATGGTCCAATGGTCCATCCTACGTCACCCCCTGTCTACACCTATCCCCCTCAGCAGGATTTGCAGGGAGTCTCTACTTTGGTGGCTCCATTCCAGAGACCTTTGGGAAGGGCGCCCCTTCTCCATGTTCCCACCCCAAGTCACAGTGACCACAGACGCATCTCTCCTCGGGTGGGGAGGCATTGCATGGGCAGATCCGTCCAAGACACGTGGACTCACACAGAGACCTCTTTGCATATCAATGTCCTGGAGATGAGGGCGGTGCTTCTAGTGTTGCAGGCTCTCCATTCCCTTCTTCCTCCAGGGCCTATTGCAATTCAAACAGACAACATGTCAGTAGTCTGGTACATCAACAAACAGGGGGGAACCAGATCTTACCCACTTTGCCGAGAGGTCATGAGAGTGTGGGAATGGGCGATATCCACCAACCGCTTTCTCATAGCAATGCACATACCGGGTCAGTCAAACATTCTAGCGGACAGGTTGAGTCAAACGATCCTCTCACCTTACGAGTAGTAGCAGAACAAATCTTCTTCAGATGGGGTCAACCTTGCTGCGATCTGTTCGCGTCGCCTTCGAACACAAAGTGCAGCGAGTTCTTCGCTCTAATTCCCCCACCAGGGGAAGTCCCCAGAGACGCTCTGGCTCATGCTTGGCCATCCGGTCTTCTTTATGCTTATCCTCCTCTTCCATGGATGACAAAATTCTTGCAGAAAGCTCGTCGGTTGGGGGAGCAGAGTTATCCTGATAGCCCCATTCTGGCCTCGCCAAACCTGGTTCCCATGCCTACGGTCTCATCTAGTACACCCTCCCTGGATCTTTGATCCCATTCCGGATCTGATTTCTCATCCCTTGGGATTGAAGAGCCCTGACCTGGACAACCTCAAGCTCTCGGCTTAGTTGATCCAGTTCCATTAATGGCTAGGACTCCTGGTATATCATCTTCAGTTAAGGCCATCCTGGTGGCCGCTCATAAACTTTCTACCAGGAAAATCTACAAGAGTAAATGGAAGCATTTCTCTATCTGGGCGGAGCATAGGAATTTGGATCCCTTTACGGCTCCTATCCCTGCAGTCCTCAACTTTCTATCCCATATTTTTCATCAAAGGGCTAGTTCTTCTACTGTTAAAGTTCAATTGGCAGCTATTTCCCACTTCCACGTTGGAAGCAGTTTTGGCCCCATAGCTTCCTCTAAGATTTGCAAGGCATTCCTGAAAGGAACTTTTCTGTTAAGACCCCCTGTTAAAGATGCAGTTCCTCCATGGGATCTAACCCTAGTTCTTCAGGCTCTGACTGATCCCCCCTTTGAACCTGCAGCTTCAGTCGACTTAAAGTATTTATCTTGGAAAACTGCCTTCCTGATTGCCATTACCTCAGCTAGGAGGATATCGGAGCTTCACGCTCTTTGCAGTAAGCCTCCATACATCATCTTTCATAAAGACAGGGTTTTCCTCAGGACTAATCCCTCCTTTCTGCCTTAAGTGGCTTCAGAAGCCAATATCAAACAGTCCATCAATCTACCTGTCTTCTTTCCTAATTATCAGAACAAAGGAGAGTATAGACTTCATTGTCTGGATGTACATAGACAGTTGCGATTTTACTTAAACAGAATAGCTGAATTTAGAAAATCAGATCAACAATTTGTGTCAGTTGCTAAATCCTGTCTGGGTAAGCCAGTGACTAAAGTAACCTTAGCTAGATGGATTTCCCAATGCATCCTTCTCGCATACAAAAGCTCTGGTCCACCTGAGCCCCTGAGGGTTCGAGCCCATTCCACCCGTTCTATGGCTACTTCTGCTGCCTTCTGGTCGAGGGTTTCTTTGGATGACATTTGCTCAGCAGCTACTTGGGCTTCCTCTCATACCTTTATTACACATTATAAATTGGATCTAATATTCAGCGGACGCGCATCTTTAGGCTCTGCAGTGCTCCGGAATATCCTTCCGTGAGGACCTCCCAAGTTGTTGGTAGCTGGGACTCTGTCCCACAGGTTGCTGATCAAATAAAGTTAACTTCTTCAGATAAAGAAGTTATGTACTCACCATAACATTCCATTTGAGTAGGTAACTTCATTTGTCAACAACCAACCCTCCCTCCATCCCCCGAACCTTTAGTTCGTTCTTGAAGGATCATGATACGTCACTTTCCAGATGACATAAGGTGAAACATTCAAGTACTTTTTCCTTGTGTTATAGTAATGTTCTATGATACTATGGCAAACTCAATCTGAGGGTTAGATGGAGGAGGCAGGGTATTATGCGTAGGGAGAGGAGCTTGGAGCTTGGATCTTTGGCTAGGAAAGCTGCCGGCTCGGATCCGAATCAGATCCGATACCCACAGGTTGCTGACAAATGAAGTTACCTACTCAGATGGAACGTTATGGTGAGTACATAACTTCTTTTTTTGAGTACTTGTGAACACGAGACTTTAAAGTATTTACACAGTTTAGAGCTTACTGCCTTTTACTGTCATTATATTGATGATATCTTTTTTGTTTGGAAGGGGACTAAGGAACAGCTTGATTTTTCATACAGACATTATCACGGAGTATTGGCTTTCTGAAATTTGTACTGTCTAGTTATAGACACAAAGTTTCCTTTTTGGATGTACAACTGGTAATTGATTCTAATAAAGGCACGATGGCATCTAATGTTTTTAGGAAAAACACCTTTAGGAATAATTACTTAGATTTTTCTAGTTTGCACCCTTTTTATATCAAGAAGAATATTGTTCGTGGACAATTTATTAGACTGTCTAGACTTATTTCTGATGATGCTGTATTTCACAGTGAAACGGACTTAAACAATTGTTTTTGCACAAGAACTACCCTCGCAATTTGCTTGATGCTGTTTTTGCTGAAGTAGCACGGGCTCGGCATGTCAAGTTCCAACCCATTCTCCTGTCTGGTTTTCAAAAAGAGGACACTGGTACCCCATCAGCGGATAACCAGCTTAGACTTCTGCTTCCCATTTGTAGAGATTTGCTGAGTATTAGAGGAGTTATCACTAACAACTGGGACGTGATTGCTAGTGACAGGCAACTCAGTAGAATATTAGGCAATGCACCTGGTTTCTTTGTGAAACACTCTCAGACTTTGGGGCATTTCTTTGAGAATAAAAATGACAGTCCAGCAAATGCAGCTAACCCACTGGGTAAACTGTGACCATTGTGTGATTTGAGATTTTATTTACAGGGGCTGCAGCTACTTCTTTACACATTGCAGATATCTAGCATTTTTTAAAAAGTTCTATAATTGTCATTCCAATTTTGTTTATGTTGCTTTCTGTGATGCCTGTAAAGCAATCTACATTGGCAAGACTTGCAGGAGACTGTCGGACCAGGTGAAGGAACATCTTGCTGCGGTGCAGTCTGGAGATGTGCACAATGCTTTGGGAAAACATAGTTTGGAATGCCCTGCCGTCTCTAAATTCTGTTTTTTGTGTTGGAACAAGTGGACAATTTTTTTGGTGATTGTGATGCTTATTTGGAACTTAGAGAATTAAAATGGCATCTTTTTTTTGAATGCAGAAGCTGCCCCTGCTTGAAATGAAAATATTAATGTATCCAGTGCTCTGAGCTAGTATGTTTAACTACGCCTAGCCTCTTGCAGGTGATTGTTGATTGCTGTTTACAACTTTATTGCTTCAGTTGATTGGGTTTCTGAATCTGCACTTTTCTCATGGTTATTAAGTTTTATAGTTTTTACTGTATTTAATGCCTTACTTTCTGAGTTTTCGCTTTATTTCTGATGAAGTCCTGATACTAATAAAAGGACAAAAGTTGTCAACATGAGTTTGGTCTCCAGTGTCCTTTATTTATTTATTTTAAGTAGCCTAGAAGTTTTGTTCGGATGTTTTTGTATTTCTCTTCTAGTAATTAAGTTTTTCTTCAGTTGGTGTCTTTGTGAGATAATATCTATGTGTGTATGTATATATATCTATATATATATATATATATATATATATATATATATATATATATATATATATATATATATACATATAAATATATATATATATATATATATATATATATATATATACACACATATGCAAGTAAAACAGAGAAAACATTGGCGAAGAAAGTTATTAAAATAACAAAAAACTTCCAATGGCATCTGTAAAACGTAAATAAAACTAGATATAACACAAGAAGAAAGAATGCAGCAAATAGAACCTGTGATTGAGTGCGCTTTCATTCTTTATTTAAGAACTTCTCATTCTATTCTGATGAAGTTCTTAAATATATAAAGAACAAAAGAGCACTCAATCACAGGTCAAGAGCATTTTTATTGCCTTTCGTTTCAGTGGGGTGCTCCTACAGCCTTGGACTTTATTTTTATATATATAATATATATGTATGTAGATATATATATATATATATATATATATATATATATATATATATATATATATATATATATACATTATAGAGTACAATGCGTTTTGGAATGTACTTCACAAGACATCCGCAGCAGCTGGAAAGGTCAGAGAAGTTCCTCACAAAGAGGATTACTGGCCTCAAACAGTTGTCCAACACTGACCATCTCAAAAAACTCCAGCTTTACTCTGTAGGATATCACCTACTCCGAGGAGATCTCTGCCTAACATATAAAGCTATGTCAAACCCAGAGCTGTTGGACATGCTACACCTAAAGAAATTCCAATCCCTCCAAGCTACACGCTCTAGGGACCTAAACCTTGTCACCACAGTAGAACAGGACATGCTGGAGGGATAGATTCCTGTCTCAGAGACTTCCTATACTGTGGAACAAGCTACCCATCTATGTCAAGCAAAGTTCCTCATTAGCATTCTTCAAGAAAAATCTTGATCAGTGGATGAGAAATAGGAAATACACCATGGGTATGGGGCACAGGAAATTAACTTTCTTGGGTGGTGAAAGCCAGAGAACCTTGTTGGCTAGGCTTACTTAGGCCCTTGAGCCGATAGCCTAGTACCTGCCTATGAATCTATATATATATATATATATATATATATATATATATATATATATATACACGCATACATACATACATACACACAGTCACACACACACACACACACATATATATATATATATATATATATATATATATATATATATGTGTGTGTGTGTGTGTATACTAATTGCAAGATCACAGACTCTTTGGGGAAAGAGAAAATTCCCCTAACTGGGAATTGTCGATATCCTACACCTGTCAACCATCTGTGTGCGTTGCCCAAAGGATATTGACCAAACAGGTGTAGGTGCGTGCACAGTCAATCCTGTGTCCTACACCCCCATAAAAACATATATTACACACACACATGTATATTTATATAGATATTTATATGCACACACACACACACACACACATATATATATATATATATATATATATATATATATATATATATATAGATATATATATGTGCACAAAAAAACGACAAACTGCAAACAAAGAAACTATTAAATGTACAAATAAAAACTTCAGCAGCAAAAATAAAAATTCAAAAACCACAAAGATAAACGAAACTGAAATTTGAGCGTGCTTTCGTTTTTTATTGTATAGGAACTTCTTCAGAAAATGAGTCCACAATATTAGGAAAGAAATGTAAACAGTAAGAGAAGGGCAACAAAATTAGTAACCACCAATAGCAATTGTTCAGCCCTGTTACTTCAAGTCAGTATAGCATTCACCTAGAATGGTAATAAGATTCATGAATAAACATGCAGGGTAGCATTTACAAACTCTTATTCCTATATGATGTAAAACATCTGAATTGTTTTATACAAATTTCACCTACTGGTTCGATTGGCAATAAAATGTTACAGGATAGCATACACATGATTTTTTAATAATATGTTTTTTTAGTAATAGGTTTTACATACTTTTTAGTTTTGTTTAATTTTAAAGAAGATTTTTTTTAAGTTGCTTCACACATACTTTTCTATAGGAGCAACATTTCCCTTTTTAAAAGAATGATAATGTGTTTTTATTGATTTAGTTGATTAATTGGTCTTATTTGTTTCACTGTATAAGGTTGACTAATTGGTTTACATTTTGTGTGAAGAAGGAGAGGCACTGACCCCTCCAAAAGCACTAATAAAACTGTTTTTCATTTCATCTTATTCCTTGGATATCACTCAGTTTGTTCCTCGCGCTTATTGTTTTAACTAGTCAGCATTATGGAAATTGTGAAACACGCATTTGACCATCCCAGTTTCACGTAAGTGCCATTCCACATTTTGATAGTAAACCACCAGTGCACACACACACACACACACACACACACACACACACACACACATACACATACACTCACACATATGTGTACATTTTATAGAAAAATAGCATCCAGTATTCCAAAAGTGTGAGATGACTCTGACAGTTGGTTAAGCAAAACCACTTTGACACTGCTGAAGCCACTGTTCAGTAAAGCATATATTCTCACTTTCTGGAGTGTTAAATGCTGTTTTTCTATATCAACAATCCAAAGACAAGCTGCCAAAAGGAGTAGTCCCCACAAAACGTCTCCAAAGAAATGAATAATGAAAAACAGTTACAAAGAGATGCAGATGGCTGTAAAATCTATATATTTTTCATTCATGCACCCATCCTTGTGATCCGTGCACCTGTGCTGTTAATTACATATACATGCATAGACATGCAGTCATGCGCGCGTATGTGTGCACACATATACACACACACACACACACACACACACACACACACCTATAGGTATGTTTATCAAGTATACCTTTAAGAAAGCTACTAGGACATAATGTTGACTGGAAGTGTGTGTGTGTGTGTGTGTGTGTGTGTGTATATATATATATATATATATGATTTAATATATGTATGTATGCATGTATATATATATATATATATATATATATATATATATATAATGTGTGTGTGTATTATTTTTATATATATATATATATATTAATATATATGTATATATATATATATATATATATATATATATATATATATATATATATATATATATATATATATATTTGTGTGTGTGTGTGTGTATGTGTATGCTACTAGAACATAATAAGATTGAATAGAATTAGCCATTGGTACATGATCAAAGCTTGAGTTAATCATAATGTGTCTAAAACTGTTATGATGATAGATGGTAGTCAAATGGTGATGTGTAGTAGTGATGTTAGAGAAAAATGCCTGTTGTATAGTGGTTCCAGAGCATTTATGGATGCACAATGTGCATATATCGAGAAGAAAATGTTTTGATATGAAAAACTCCATTATTGTATGTATTGAAGACCACAGCTGATAGAAACAGATAGTAAACCACTGGAAAGCATTTTCAAGAAATCATTATGTAAAGTGCCAGAAGATTGCAAAATATGTTACACAGTTAGTAGAGATATGACTTAGCTTTTCCCTAGAAGCCAGGTAAGCAGATGCATATCACAGTTACTGAATAAAATAAAGCTCATCAAAAATAGGAGGTACATGGTGAAATATGGAAGTATTGTGGGTAATTCCTCAATTATCTGTGCTACAAGTGAAAGTGAATGAGCTTAAATTATTATGTTTATGTATGTTTATTAGGCTAACAACCCCAAGGGAGGCCTTTTTAAGCCTAATCATGCTTCCCAAATGTATTTGGCACGTTTTGATACCCTAATGTTATTTTAAGAGGTATATTTAGACTCGGGCATGGATCGTCAAGTATTCATAGGCTGCTTCTGTCTAAAAGAGATGTAGGTGTCAGACCAGGGAATACAATTACAGTTCCCCATCCACTGGTCCATGTTGCACTTGAATTGAGTTTGGGAAGAACTCTGCTTCACTTAGATGGGAAAGTAGTTTCTGAGCGACATAAATGTCATTCCAACATGTCTTATTTATGTGGTAGATGGGGTTTAGGTCAATAGACTGGGTAATTCTGATGCTATTTGCTTTGCAGATGTGCAACAGGTCCATCAGAGCAGGAACAGATGGTGCTATGTTGATAGGCATAGATCGTCTCTCCACAGTCTGCAGGAGACAGAATATAGGGATAGGGGGGTTGAGGCAGTCCGATTAGGGTATGTTGTGTAAGTCATGTATTCTTTTTGTGTGGAACCTTTGTGGATGCTCCAGTTGTTGCTTATGCTGAGTCAGGTACATACCAAAGGGGGGCATTGTACTCAATGACTGGCATGTGAAGGGCTGATTACAGTGACACAGTGACATCCTTGGACCTAAATGCCATACCCTTGTTTAAAAGCTGCACATTACAGAATGCTTTCCATAATACCAAAGACAATCAATGGTCAAAAGCCAGGTTATAGTCTACATGTGTTCCCAAATCCTGGCCACTGGGACTAATCTTGAGGGTGTAGTTTCAGTATGATAATTTCCAGCTCTAGCTGTCTTCCCAAAGAATACTGTTATGCATTTCTTGACACTGAGTTTTAGACCATGGCACTGGCACCAGTTATTAGTTTGTGTCAGGTGTTCTTGGAGGGTATTCATGTCATTGGGAGATTCGATGACTGCACCTAGTTTACAGTCATCTGTAAAGTTGATTATCCAGAGGCCCTTGACATTGGCCTTGACTTCAGAGGAGTAAATGCCAAAAAGGTGTGGCCCCAGCACTGAGTCTTGAGGTACTCCACTAGTGACTGGCCTCTTTGGGAGGTAGACTCCCTTAACCTAACTTTTTGGGTCCTGTCTGTGAGCCAGCTTGCTAACCAGTGAGTGACATAGGGGTTTATATGTAATTTCTTGAGTCTGTCTACAATGCCTGAGTTGGGTATTGCGTCATATCCTTTGGGCAGGTCATGGTAAGCAGTATGCACCATTCTGCCCTGACCATTGCTTTGGTGACTTTTTCAAAGAAGCTCATCAGGTTTGGTTGGCATGACCTGCCTTTGACAAAACCAGCCTAGTTTGGATCCAGTTTCTGAAGGTTTTTTTTTTTTAATTTAATTTATTTATATATCCTTTGTTGACCTGGTTAGTCCCACCACGCTAGTAGCCTCTTTTAAGGGGAGGCCCAAGGTCATAGTTATATTACTATAAAAAATTTAGCCAAGGTATCAAGCAACATGTACGAGGGTAGTGTGACAGCGGTGAGGTCTGCAGTGGGAGTGACGGATGCGTTTAAGGTGAAGGTGGGGTTACATCAAGGATCAGCTCTGAGCCCTTTCTTATTTGCAATGGTGATGGACAGGTTGACAGATGAGATCAGACAGGAGTCCCCGTGGACTATGATGTTTGCAGATGACATTGTGATCTGTAGTGAGAGTAGGGAACAGATGAAGGAGACCCTGGAGAGATGGAGATATGCCCTAGAGAGAAGAGGAATGAACGTCAGCAGGACTAAGACAGAATATATGTGTGTGAATGAGAGGGAGGATAGAGGAATGGTGAGGATGCAAAGAGTAGAGGTGGCGAAGGTGGATGAGTTTAAATACTTGGGGTCAATAGTTCAGAGTAACGGTGAGTGTGGAAGAGAGGTGAAGAAGAGAGTACAGGCAGGATGGAGTGGGTGGAGAAGAGTGTCAGGAGTGATTTGTGACAGACGAGTACCTGTAAGAGTGAAAGGGAAGGTCTACAAGAGGGTAGTGAGACCAGCTATGTTATATGGGTTGGAGACAGTGGCATTGACAAAAAGGCAGGAGTTTGAGTTGGATGTGGCAGAATTAAAGATGTTAAGATTTGCACTGGGTGTGACGAGGGTGGACAGGATTAGGAATAAGTATATTAGAGGGTCAGCTCAGGTTGGAAGGTTTGGAGACAAAGCCAGAGAGGCGCTATTACGTTGGTTTGGACATGTGCTGAGGAGAGATGCTGAGTATATTGGGAAAAAGATGCTAAGGATGAAGCTACCAGGTAACAGGAAAAGAGGAAGGCCTGAGATAAGGTTTATGGATGTGGTGAGAGAGGACATGCAGGTGGTTGGTGTGACAGAGCAAGATGCAGAGGACAGGAAGAAATGGAAACAGGTGATCTGCTGTGGCGACCCCTAACGGGAACAGCCGAAGGAAGATGATGATGATGATCAAGGAACTTCCCCTACTCCCTGTTACCACGGAATCTTTTACATCCACCTGAGTTACCACTAATTGATGTTCAAGCAGATGGGGCCTCAGTGTAATATTTCATCAAAAGGAGGACAGTACACTCTGTTGCATGATAGCTATAAGATTTAACCAGAGGAGGTTAGAAAGTATTGGGAAGAGAGAGAGACTGAATAAGCAGTTCACAAAGAAACAATGGGTAATATGTATGTTTCCCAAGTATGCAACAAAGTCTAGAAGATTTAGGATCTTTGCCTGGAAGTGTTCACATAGGTATTTTTATATCCTAAGTAGACTCCAAAGAATTTTTCCTCAGGTAGACAGCTAATGTTGGAGGTGTGACTGGCGAATAAAGAGGTAATTGGAAAATATTTTCTGGGAGTGTAATGAATTGGCAGACTTTAAAAATTCCCTGCAGACTACTTCATCATAAATTCTGGGTGAGCAGATTGGTATGATTAAGGAAATTATTTTTTTGAGATATGATATAGTAATCAGAGTTGCTTAGACATAAGGCCTTGCTGAGTATAATTATGTTGGCTACCAAAAAAGCAATTACTAGGAAATGGAAGTGAAAGTCTAAACCAACTGTACTAGACGTACTGAGTATAGTGACAGAGGTAAAGCAACTGGGAAATGGGATCTTTAGAAAAGGGTAGAAGCAAATTACATAGAAAAAAATGGAAATTGTGGGAACAATACATGCAGATGAGAAGTGAGTTTTAAAAGAAGGCAGGATTTGAATGAGCAATGTAATGTTTGACTGACAGTGACTGGATGGATCATAAGTGATGTATAACGTTTGCAACTAAATTATGTGAGTATGGTTTGTTTTAATTTATATAAATGTGTGATTGTAATAAGTGATAAATTATTAAAGAAGTTTCTTGTGTAATAAAAGTAAAGAACGGCACACTCAGTTGTGCAGCGCCCATTATGCTGCACTGCAGTGTCAGCAGTCCATCTAGGTGGTGTGTACAAAGAGTGATTATGCCTCCTGTTGTGCCACTGACACGGCATAAGGTTTGTCATGTTTATTCATCTCCATGATAATTCTTTCTAGGGCTTTGCATATGAGACTAGTAAGACTTGTGGGTCTTTAGTCATCTAGGTCTATAAATAATTCACCATTATGCATAGGGATGACAGTTGCAGTCGTCCATTTGCTTGGCTTGAAGCATTTCTGAAGGCTGTGGTTAAATAGTGATTCTAGTGGTCCTGATGAGTTGTGTATCATGGTATTAAGGAGGCATCCTGTGATAATTATCAGGGTCCACTGATGCAGTGTTCTTGGCCTTGAAAAGTGAATTGACATGCTCCCTAGTGATAGTTGGGAGAATTATGATTGAGGGTATTTACTGAGGGATGTCGGATGGGGGGGTTAAAATTGGAGCTAAATTTATCTGGTAATAGATTTGCTATATCTTCTGGCACTCTGCAGGTGGCTCCATTTATAATTAATTCGGTATGTTGTTTTTATTGCCTTTAAATTTACTGGCATAGCTGAAGAATGAAGAACTGTTTACACAGATGACAGGGAAATGCAGTGGCTTAAAGAGCTAACTATGAAAAGGTGGTCAAAACAGAGTTCAGGATTTAGTAAAAGCATTTGAGCATATTATCCATGTAAAAATCAAAGAAGATGTACTTAGAATTTTCTGTTCAGCTCCAATAAAATAATAATACCTAACCTACCGAGAGTATCTGTGCAGGAAAAATCAATGAAACATACTTTGTTATTGTCAAATGTAAAGAAGGGGAGCGTGATGTTCTTATGTTTGGTGAAAATGTCAGAAGAGAGAAAGAAAGTGGCATGTGTAAAAGATGTGTTAAATCAAAAAGAGTTGATACCACATCGAATACTGGAGTTAATGAGGAACAAATTTGGCACCAATATGTTTAAATTTCATGGGACCACTGTCTAATTTGGGTTGACTATTAACTCGGATTTTGAAGGTGAAGGATGCAATAAGTAAATGTGCAATCATTGTCTTCAAGCATGTTTTCCAGATATGAAATTTCAGACATATTCCTGTCTGATGACCCACAGTTTATTAGTCAAGCAATTTAAATGGTTTCCTGTTTCGAGGGAGTTCAGAACTGCAGCATCCAGACTACATTATCCATAGAGTAATGGATATGTAGATTGCATGAAAAAAGGCAGTAGTGCAGAAAACGTTAACTGCCATTTGTCATTTCTTGAATTATTAGGGGCAGGAAAGGCTTGTTATCATTTTTTAAATTGCTGTTGAGCCTGAACGGAGATTCTACTGTGAAAAAGAACAGAATACCTTTCTTCATTAAGGGAATGAGCCAAGGTGAAAATTCAGGTTCAGATTCCCTCCTTAAAAAGAAGCAGTGTTAAAAATATGCTCTAAACAGACAGGAAGCCAGGAATAGATTTAACATTTTACATACTGTGATTAGGGATGTCAAATTTTGAATAACAGCATCCAGCAGTATTGCAGGTTCAGTAATTTATCAAAGTATACTACTCTTTTTCCAGCTACAGGGCTCTACCTGCACACAGTCCTTATTCTGGGATTTTTGGTTATCTCACAGCCTAAATAAATCTTATATTGTTATGTCAGTGCTCTAAGTCTCAGTTTAGGGAAGCAGTAAGAATCTCTGTGGGCCAAGATAAGCAATATAGGAAGAACATACATCTTTACTGCTAAATACCTCTTTGAAAGTTCCAGCAACAGTGCTGCCCAGCTGTCAGGGTCCAGCACTTCATCATTACCTTTCCAGAAGGAAGAGTTGAGATCCTGATGGAAATGAGCACTCAGCTGAAGTCCTAGGGAAGATGACTCCCCAATCCCAGTCCACTTTCAGAAGTTGTTCAGCCATCTGCATGATGACATAAATCACAAAGTGTCTGGGTTTTGCCTTCATTTATTTTGTAACAGGAGAGCCTGCCAAACTGCATCACACATCCCAATTTCCCTCACTGTCTTACAGGTAAACCACAAAGGTCTTCTGCAAACACTGCTACCTTCTGCCATACCATTCTGATTACTGCAATTCAGAATTTCGTAATTTCTGGACCAAAGAATCTAGAAACAAGGCAACATGAATTGAAAAAAGCAATCACTGCAGAGTTATTTCTCACATTATTATGAATTGAGGAGACACTCTCAGAAGACTCTTAACCTGGTCCACAGCCCATTCACTGAGTGCCCTGAGTGCACACAGACTTTCTTGAGAAGCCAAACTGGAAAATAACCTTCAGTAGAAAAGGCTGACTAACTCAGCCAAAGGAGTTTTCTTTAAACATGGCAAGCATTAGCAAGGGACTGTTTTTGTATTAAGGCATATTACATGGCCAGCAGTGATTTCTCAGCATTATCCTTTAGCACCCCGATACAACATCACACTTACTTTCATATATTTTTGCAGACTCCCCTAAAATTTTACTGGAGTTCTTTATCAACCTCCTCCCATCCACTCTTTGACCTTTTTGTATCCATCATTCCACTTACTTTTGCCTAGCTCTCACTGTGAGATCCTTAATTGAGCTGCAAGATAGTTCATAGTATTTAGCTTGAATATTCCTAAGTGCAAATTTTGTTTGTGTATCTGTGAACCTGATCTCTAATTAGCCGATGTTCGTTATTCTCACTTTTGCAATAGCCTTTATGCTGTAAGGTTTTTTTCCTGTGTAGAACACAACAACCAGCCAGCTTCGGCTCCATCCAACTTCTTCTCTGATGACTACAGATTGGCTAATCCCAGTGGAGGAAATCAGCAGTCAGAATGAAGCTTTCTCCTGCACTTTGTTGCCATCTTGAGAAGAAGTATCCCTCAGGCTTAATAGGAGCAGCAATCAGCTAGGAGTTTTGTTTCTGGCTGATAAGTCTGCATTGGGGATCCCCTCCACTCAGAAATGATTGCCCTTTTAAGAAAAATAATTTGTTTGACTAAAAGTACTATTTCCTCTTTAAGAATCAGGATATTTTTTCACAGTATCGTAAGTTTATTGTCAGGAACCACTATTTTTTTAGAAAGAACTGTTTATTAAGGTATTTTGGGCTCATTTTGTGAGAAATTGTATATTGCTTGTATAAACTTTACATTTTTATTAGACAAAAACTACACAGGTATGGGCAGGAGTACGTGTTTTCAGTGTAATGCTTATGCTTACTTTGTGACAACCTGCCTGCCATTTTGATTTTTTCAGTGTGAGTCTTTTAAAGAGTACTGACAGAGAAATTGTGCTCTACTTCTACTTTTTTGAGATAAGGGACTGGGTAAAGTGTTGTAAGTGTGCTTATGAACGCTGTGACAACTTCCCCTATGCTTAACTGCTTTTGTTGCTTCTTCCTCCGCTACAGTATGGGTACTTACACCAGTCCAGCTGGTTCTTCTCCCACCATACCAAGAATGAAAATAATCCCTTACCAAGGGATCCTTGCCATTGTCATGGACTCAGTGTACGCCTCAGCCAACACTGGGTGAACCTGCAGTGGCCATTTGTTGTTCTTCAAACTAGTCACTTACCTCTCTGACTTCCTCTTTTGTAGCCCGTTTGGCCATATGACTAGTGCCAGGAAAATTAGATATTATTATAGGAACAAATAGTTGTTCCCCCTGAAATGAGGAAGTACTATGGTATGTTACAAATGGATATACCTCACTTATCTCTCATCCCTATTATACTGCCAGCCCTGGAGGATATGTTCAGTACTGCCTGTAGTCATCCTGATAACCAGACTTCAGTCCCTTAGAAAGCAGGTAAACTGTATAGGGTATTGTAGGCTAATAAATTTATTTTCTGTCACTATCGATGTTCATCATATTGATCACTACTGCAGTAGCCCTTAGCTGTAAGTGTTATATCCTGCCAAAGATATAACAGCCAGCCATCTTCCAAAGCTTCAGAGCACGGTCCACATACCATGGACTCAGTGTACATCTTTTCATTAGCAGCTTGAACTGAGCTAATGAAAAGAAAAGTTTGGGGGCAAAGCCATTCAGAGTTTTACTGCTGCCAAAGAGTACGATCCTCTGAAGCTTTCAAGGATTGATGTTTTCCATTGCTGGGCAGATAAGTACCCTTTGGGGGGAAAACTTTCATTTTCTTAATTGTGATGTTGTTTTATTACTTTCCTCTTTGAGGAAATTTATTTTAAAGGTAGGAGTGGTGTGTTTTAACAGACTGTCTCAAAATACTTTTAAACTGAGAACTAATTTTTTTTCATTCAGTTTAAAAGTAGTGTAAAGTAACTAAAAACATTTTTCTCTGAGGAAATCGTGTTTATTTTTCTTTTGTGGGGCTGCCATGATGTTTTAAAGTGCTTTTTTTTACTGTTTTTTTTTTTCTGTCAAAAAAGTAAGTTTTGGTGACTGGTAGTGTTTACCGGCAACTGCTGCTCATCTTCCCCAGGAAAGAGGCTCCTTTTTTGGCTTTACCATAGACCAGTCTACTGTTACCACTGTTGGTCCTTTTTCCAGCCACAAAAAGAATAAATTAAGCAAATAGCCTTTGCCACTACAGTGAGCTAGTATTTTGCCTCAGCCATGGGTGATTGACTCTGCTGTGGCAATTTCTTGTACCGCAGACCACTCATCTTTTACCCCAGATCCCTCTTGGTGTAGCACCTACAAGGCACTAAGGACTGGAGGTTCCTCACATCCTCTGTGGCTGTTCGGGTTATCTCAGTGGGCAAGAGAAAGCCACTGTTATCAGTCCTAGGAGACCTGTTGTGTCAGAATGCTGTGCCCATCCCTGGGGAAGCAGCTGCTGCCATTAGTAACATAACTGGTCATATTTTTCCTAGCAAAAAGAAACAGAAAACCAAGTAGTTTACAGGGTCTGTCTGAGAGTTTAAATCAGGCTCATTTTCCTTCTTGTAAAGTAGTTCATGGTAAAGAAAGGGGGGTTCCTCTTTTCTTGAAGAGATAAAAGGTTCTGACACTGAGCAGGAAGCAGGAAGATGCATGGATGGATGCATTTTTTTCCTCAGATTTCTGATTCAGACTCAGAGGAGTGCTCAGTTTTTGATTCTGCCTGAGAGGGTTTCTGTTTCACTGAGACTGTCGCTGGAATATGTCAGTGTTTTTAGTGTGAGAACACTGGGGTTTATCAGTCTCTTAGAAAATACTATAAGTTGTTACAGAAAGATTTTCCAGAACCTACACCCATTCCTCCTTTTCTATCTGCTTTAGAGGATGTGTGTGTTACTGCCAGATATTTTCCTAATAGTCAGCCAGCTGCCCCCTAAAAAGGCAGATAGAGATGTAAAGTTCCTCAGTCTTTTAAATTTGCATACTCTGTTCCCAAACCTGATCCATCAGCTGCTAAACACTTGGTTATTTCCAATTGTACTCTTTCTGATAAGGATGGGGAAATTATTGATAAGTATGAAGGAAAAAAATATACTTCTGCAACTTTGATTTGCAGAATTTTGAATTGTCAGGCTTATATGTTAAAGTTTGTTCTGACAAATTGTGAAAGTATTAGGAATGTTTTATGACTCTGTTGATACTTCTTCCAGGGCTGTGGCCACTGGTACTGTTTTGAGGAGGTTGCATGGCTGCATTCTCAGGATGTCCCAGATTATGTTAAAATGAGATTTAAAATTTTCCCTTGGACAGAGAGCTAGCACTTGTCCCCACTGCTGCAGCGGTAATGAAAAAGTGTAATGAAAGGGGCAAGCTGATACAGGGAGTCTCTAAGATTTTTCATCCCTCCTGTTCCAAATTGTCCAAAGGAGTTTCTTTCTCCTCTTCCAATTTTGGCAAAGAAAAAAAAAAAATAAACAGTCTCAGCAAAATTCAGGTAAACAGACGTTTAAAAAGAAATGGTAAGTGTCCAACTTCCCAAAACAAAGGACAGTCCAACAAGTTAGAATGACTGTTCAAGAGACATTGTAACCCCCTCCCTTCCTGGCACCATTTTTCATCCAGACAGTCTGACTCCATTTTTCTGTTTGGCAACAGAAAATGTATTTCAGAGAAATGGATTCTGAAGATCATTCATCAGGTTTTCAGGTGGCAGTGGGAGGCAATTTCTCCTTTTTGTGGGGGTCATTCCTTATCCTCCAGACCAGACTTTGTTTCCACTTGTTCTTCATTGCATGCTGTCTTAAGGAGTGATATAACCAGTTCCTCCTTCCCAGGTGGGAAGGGTTTTTATTCAGGCTTGTTCCTAGTGCCAAAGAAAGAAAATGATTGGAGACCAGTTCTGTGTCTTGCTTTCCTAAATCTGTTTGTGATAGTGTCTAAATTCAAAATAATGCCACTTAACCTGTTACTTCTTCCTCTTTCAAGTTTCCTAGTACTAGACTTAAAAGATGTTTATCATCACATCCCTGTTCATCCAGACATCAGATGTTTCTTAAGGTTTTGTATATCAGGGTCCCATTTAACTGTAGCTTCCAAACAGGCGTCATGCCTCAAGGGTGGAGAACAACAACAGTCATCCCTCTGCACAAAGATGGGCCATCTACAGACCCTAGAAAGTACAGACCCATAAGTGCCACTAGTCTCATACGCAAGCCATGGAAATAATTAATAATGACATAGGAGACCCACCCCATTTTGGTTTCGTCAAAGGTAAATCATGT
The DNA here is from genome assembly GCF_019279795.1 of Protopterus annectens. Classification (NCBI taxonomy): domain Eukaryota; kingdom Metazoa; phylum Chordata; order Ceratodontiformes; family Protopteridae; genus Protopterus; species Protopterus annectens. Next base: position 827,120,095 of record NC_056727.1, on the reverse strand, counting down.
CTACTCAACCTGGTGGAGGTCTTTGAAAAGGTCACAAAAGCAATGGATGAGGGCAGAATGATTCACACTGCCTACTTTGACCTAGCCAAGGCATTTAACACAATACCCCACTCAGGCATTGTTGACAAACTCAGGAGGTTAGGTATAAACCATTATGTCACCCAGTGGATAGCTATCTGGCTCACAGACTGGACCCAGGAAGTTAGAATTGGGGAGTACATCTCTGCAAAGAGGCCATTCACAAGTGGAGTCCTTCGGTTGAGACCACTCCATTTTGCTGTTTACTTTTCTGAAGTCAAGGTTAATGTCAAAGGCCTCTGTCTGACTAAATTTGCTGGTGATTGCAAATTAGCAGCACTCATATATTTCTCCACCAACACTAATGTTCCTCAGGAAGTGCTGATACGGACAAATAACTTGTGTCAGAGTGATGGACGAAAACTAAATGCCAAAAAATGCATAGTGTATTCTTCGGGAAGTCGTGCACTGCTGGTAACTGTCATGTTGACAACACACTCCTACAAGTCAGCACAGTAGTCAGGGACTTGGGGACGCACAAAGACAGTAGTCTAGGTTTTGACCATCATGTGTCTACAGTAGGGAGGTAGGGAAGACATCATTTTATGTTGTGCAGCTTATAAACAAAGGTATGGCATATAGGTCCAAGGAGGTCATTGTTTCACTGTATTCAGCATTCATCAGACACATCATTGAGTATAATGTCCCCTTTGGTGTGTACCTAACGAGGCACATCCAATAATTAAAACATTCATAGAGGTTCCTTACTAAAATATACAGGGCATAAGTTACATGCCCTGTACAGACTGCCTCAAAGTCTTAACCCTTTATTCTGTCTCCTACAGACTGTTGAGGGGAGATCTATGCCTGGCATACAAGGCATTGTCAGACCCCATCCTGATGGAATTCCTGTATATCTGCAAAACAGCACCAGAATTACCCATTTTAAAGACTTAAACCTTCCCTATGATATAAATAAGACCTACTGGAGAGACAGATATGTATCCCAGAGAATTCCCCTTCTCTGGAACAATCTCCCCATCCATGTGAAGCATAGTTCCTCACTAACCCAATTCAAATGTAACTTGGACAGTTGGATGGGGAACAGGAAACTCAAGCCTGGCTTTGCACCCATGTCTCTAATGGACACAAGCAGCCTGAAAATGGTTCATCTCCCAGACCCCTACTTGTAAATGTTTCATCTCTGAAGTCCTAGCTTACGCTTAACAAGGGTACCAGAACTTGCCAGAGATTTGGAATGCATGGCTAGGTTTAAAAAGGCCCTTGTAGTCATTAGCTTAGTACACGTCTTTGAAACTGTGAAACAATTAGTTTTCTGCCTTTTTGGATTATCCACTGCACCAGGAGTAATCACAAATAGACAAGCTCCAGTTATAGATAAATGTAGGCTACAGTGTATCCACATTTTCAATATTTAGATGACTTGCTTGTTTTTGCAGAGTCTTTTTCAAGGAGTCAGGAATCTCAGTTTTAGGTGAGACATCTCTTGCACAAGCTAGGATTCCAAGAGAACATTCAAAAGTCTTTCTTGACTTCTTCAGACAGGATTGTGTCATCATCTAGACACTTCAGTTGAAAGAGCTTTTCTTCCACTGGAAAACAGATGTTTTTGTTTAAATCTGTTTCTAAGTTTTCCACTCAGACTTTTGTCACTGTGAGGGAATACCTCAGGATTTAGTTCCCCGTGGCATGTATGATTCTCTTTGATACCCCTGGCAAGACTGCACATGAGAAGAAAAGAGTATTAACTGAAATGTCTTTGTTCCCAGCATATCAACACCCTTTATCTTTTCAAAGCCTATTTGTGGGGGTTGTCAGAAGAGGAATCTTTTGGTGGGACAACAGATATTCTTAAATCCAGGTCTCTCCTTTGCCCTCCTCCGTCCAAAGCAGTCACCACAGATGCTTCAGACTTTGCTTGAGGAACAGCCTCAGGAGGGATAAAAGTGCAGGGGGTGTGGAACACCAAAGACAAGATGCAAGCACATAAATATCAAGGAGATTCTTGTCCTGACCAAGGCACTGAAGTCTCTGACAAATCTTTAGTCCCCAGGACCTCTTCAAGGGGTTACAGACAATACACCAGTCATATGCTACATCAGAAAGCAAGGAGGAACCAGGTTGTGCTCCCTTTTCAGACCAGCCATGTTAGCTAGGCATATAGCTTCACAGCACAATCTAACTGTACAGACATCCTATATCCTATCAGAGCATAATTGTGTAGCAGTCAGGCTGAGAAGAACCTGGGAAGACCCTCATGAATAGCAACTAGATCAGGGGGTCTTCCATGATTTGATCCATCTGTGGGGAGTTCCTCAAATAGACCTCTTTGCCTCCTCTCTGAACAATTGGTTAGCAATATTCTGTTCCAGGACACCATGCAGGAAGGCCTGGAAGACAGATGTTTTTTTCTTTTCTTTGAACAGAAATGTTCCTGTATGCTTTTCCATCCTTTCCACTAATATCCAGTATACTTCTGAAAATTTAGAAGGAATTTCCCAAAATCATTGTGGCGACTCCATTCTGGCCCCTTGGAAATGGCCAGGGGCAACTACCAGAAGCTTTGTCACAGACTAGATCTACGCACACAAGATCAGTTGTGTTTGATATACCCCAGCATCAATTAGTTTTATTTGACTACCTGGATGATAGTCTTAATTCCTTTTAGGCACCTGTGTATATTAGCAAATGAAAAAGGTTTTCTAGTTGGTGCCAACAAAATAACTAGCACACATTCAGGGCTAGTTGCTGTCTGGTTTTACAATATTTGTGTGAGTTACTAACCTGTAGTGTAGTATCCTGTATTACTTTCAGCATGCCTGCCTATGGATCCTTTCAGTGCATTCTCATGTCAAAATGTTCTTGAAGGGGGTTTTGCATAGGAGGCATCCAAGAAAACCAGTGACCCCTCCCTGGGATATTAATTTTGTGTTAGAGAAGTTAACACTTGCTCCATTTGAACCAGCTAATCTGCCTGACTTGAGGTTCTTCACCTAGAAGACTGTTTTGCTGATTACCCTACTTGCAGAGGTCAGAGCTTCTGAGTTGCAAGCTTTTATGGTGACTCAACCCTACCTCATTTTCCATAGGCATAGGGTTTGTTTGAGAAGCAATCCTTCTTTTATGCCTGAAGTGGTATCCGAGTTTACTTTAAGCCAAACCATCCATCTCCCCATTTTTGTCCTGAACCTAATAATGAAGGAGAAAGGATATGCCATACCTTGGATGTTCACAGACAACCTGAGTACTATCTTGATACAACAAGATCTTTCAGATTTTTGGATCTATTGCTCATTTCTTGTGAAGGTAAGAAAAAGGGACTACCTGTGTCAAAACAGACTATTTCCAAATGGTTGTCTAAGGCTTTTACCTTTTGTTATACTTACCATAACAGAACTGTTCCAGGCAGAATCAAGGCTGACTCTGCCAGGGCCTTGGCTTCATCTTTGGCTTTTTGGAAAGGCTTGGATTCTAGAATTATTCTAGAAGGTGCTACTTGGTCTTGAATACGTACTTGTACAAAGCACTACAGGCATGATTTCTTCTCTAGGTCCACATCAAGCTGTACTATGACCATTCTTTTGGGGCTGCTGAACTCTTCTCCTTCCACCTTCCAAATGTAGCTAGCTATATTACCCATATAGCTAATGCTACTGCAGCAGTAATCAGTATGGTGAACATAGTACAGTTGTGTAAGCTGAATTTACCATAACAGTAGATGCTCAAATAATCACTTCAGCAGTAGCCGTTCCCTCTGTACATCCCCCTTATTTTTTGGTGTCTTTTTTTATGCCAGGGTGTAGACAGTTATTTTTTCTTACTGTTCTTAGCATTGTCCTTTCAGGAATCAGCCTCCCTTTCACTTCTGGCAGGAAAGCTCTGAAGGGGTTTGTGCCCAAACTTGTCTTTAAGTTACCTCAGCTCAAGCAGTTTTGGCATGTGGAAATTGCCCTGAAGCTTTGAAAGCTGGTCAACTGTTATATCTTTGGCAGGATGTAACCCACATACAGTAGAGCATCAATTATCAGAATGTTGATCATCCAAAACATCAATTATCTGAACGCAGCCCAGTATAGTTTCCACCTCACCAAAAGGTCGCGAGAGTGAGAGCGATCTTGTGTTTGTGAATGCATGTAAGAAAGCAGAAGAAACTGTGTGTGAGAGATCAAAAGAGAATAAGAGCAATCTTGTGTGAGTGAATGCATGTATGAAAGTAGAAGAGACTGTGTGTGGGGAATCGAGAGAGAGTGAGAGCGGACTTGTGTGAATGAATGGATGTATGAAAGCCGAAGAGACTGTGCATGTGAAAGATTGAGAAAGATTGTGAGACAGAGAGTGAGAGTGAGCGAGCGATCTCCTGGCAGCAGTTAAGAGGTTTGCACATACCTCTCAACCTCAACAGCAAGAAATCTGGACAAAGCTATAAATAATGGGGGGACAAAGGCCCAAAAATAGGGACACTTTTTAAATATTGCTCTTATAAACTTAGAAAGTAGATAGAGCAACAGGTTTTGCATTAGCTTGAAATTTCTGCACTGTATTAAGTCTGAAACTCAAGTGACTGTCATTATTTTCTGACTATAACCTTCAATAATTTTCCTGAAAACCACAATGTTATGAGAAACAGACCAAAAATGTACGAGGCAAAAATCTGTACAGTTGAGTGGTATGGGTTTATGGTACGTCTCCTCTTAGCTCAAGGTATCTGGATAAGCCTAAAATTAACAGGAGACAAAGGCTCAAAATAGGAGCATATTTTAAATGATTTGTATTCTGGTGTATGTGTGTGTGTGTGTGTGTGTGTGTGTGTGTGTGTGTGTGTGTGTGTGTGTGTGTTTGTTTGTGTGACAGAGACTGAGTGAGATCAAACACTGGCAGCAGCAGTAAAGAGGTTTGCATACCTCTGGACCTTTCAGCTGCAGAAATCTGGATAAAGCCTAAAATAAAGGAGGAACAAAGGCTCAGAAATAGGAACAGAGTTTAATTACTGCTCTTATAAAATTGCAAACTTACTTAAATATGTTTGATTATCCAAACTACTCTAGGTCGCAATAAGTTTGGATAATCAACTCTTTACTGTAGCTAAGAATGTTTCTGGTACTAAATAAAAAAAAAACTTCTTAGAAATTAATACTAGAGCTTTCATTCCTAAATTTGTATATGAACGCTCCATAGTTCAAAATGTTGACTTTACAGAACCTGTTACCCCTTATTCCTCCCATGAGTTACTTGGTAACTCTAGATCTAAAATATGCTTATTGCCACATTTCCATAGCCATAGGCTTCAGGAAATTTCTAAGGTTCTCTGGTTCTAGATCACAATTAAAGTTCTGTGCATTACCCCTTGGTTTATCTACAGATCCAGGGATATTCACAAAATGCTTAACTGTGGACATAGATGACTGCAGACAGAATGGTATTCACATCTTTATTTAGATGACATGTTTATCTTTGCAGACTCTTTATCTGGACATCGAGTCATTAACTTGAGTTCTGTCTATTCTGATCAATCTGAGCTTTTAGATATTGCAGAATCCTCCTTGACTCCTCAGAAGGTTGTGTTTCCGGGTTGGCTTAAAAATATTTATCTTCAAAAGACTTTTTTGACATACCAGAAGGTGGATGTTTATCTGAATTTTTCCTGAGCTTCTCAAATCACCCTGACTTCTGCAAGAGAATTGCTTAGGATTCTAGGGTTCACAACCTTTAGGATTTTTTGTTGGATTACACATGAGAAAGATGCAGTAGTTTCTAAAACAACGTCATTGACATTCTCTGAAGTGTCAAATTCCAGTGGCCTTTGTAAAAAATAAAACCACAACAGGCACCCAAAGAGGCAGAAGGTAATAATAAAACACGAGCCTGTAGGTGTAAGCAGCAGCAGGTTTAATCACATAAACGCCACACAGTACAAAGCATTTTCGTCCACCAGACTTCCTCAGATGTAAAATGAAAGAATGAAGACTGTGCCTGCTTATATACCTCTCCCAATCTAATTAGTAGTTAAAACAATTGTTTAATTGACACCAATTAAATCCTGTAACTAAAATATTCATGACAACCTTTTCCACAAATACAGATGAAAGTAGATAAAAACATGCACATTTTTTAAAAGAACTTTAAAATAAATATATAAATACTAAAACCATCACAATGTGTTGGACAGATAAATAAACTTGAATCAAAAACCAACAAAAAGAACTTGCAAAACATTATATTTACTTATTTTATAGTTTTGCAGCTCTCATTTTAAAATAGGGCAATGGATATGTATTCATTCAGCCCTGGGAATCTATTGGCTTCCAATAACAACTGCCAAAATATTTCTCTCACCTCTATCCTATTTTCCCACGCCTCACATCACATTGCACCTTCTCTACAACAAAGAAGCCCCATTTTGCTTGGGGACATGTCAGTGTATGCTTAAACAAGGCATTTTTAATATCTTTGACTCTAATAGCATATAAATGCTCATAAATCCTCCTTTTGAGTTTACAAGTGGTTTTTCCAATGTAAAATGCACCACAGGTTTTACATAGGGCCAAATAAATCAAGCCTTCACTATTACAGTTGGAAAAACTACTACTCTGAATCTGATGGTCTCTTGACAGGATGTATACAGAATCCTGTCTAAGTATGTATGGGCATTGGGCACATGCCCCACATTTGTAGGTTCCCAATTTCTTACATGAAACAATAGAACCATTATACTCCAGCAAATCCTTGAGGTTCCTGCCTTTTTTATATGTAAATCCTAGGGTGTTGGTAAATAAAACATCCAACTCTGAATAACACTTAAACCTGCTCCAGTGTTGAGTAATAATGTTTTTAACCCTAGAGGTATTCTGATTATAAAACATCACATAGTTACCCCCAAGGTTTCTTGATTTCATCCCTGGTAACGTCACCCCTGGTAGTTGTGTGGTACTCTGCACATTTATTGGTACTATCACACTGGTATCTCCTGTTCCCAAAATAGGGGCAAACCTATCCTTTCTCCCATTCTTTACTTCCTCCAAAACCTCATCAATTAAATAGTTAGGATACTTCCTAGATATAAACATTTCTTTGACTCTCTGACGTTCGTCTTTGAAGTCCGAGTCCAAAGAGGTCTTCCTACAACTACGGACAAATTGTCCCTTGATAATACTTCTCTTCTGTTTAAATGGATGGGAACTGGTGAAATATAGGTACGAGTTAGAAAAGGTTTCCTTTCTATATACATTAGATGTAAACTGCTGCCCTAGGACGTCTTTTTTAATAGTGACGTCCAGAAAGTTCATATAGTCATGTGTAATATGGGAAGTAAATTTCAAAACATTAGTGGTATTAGTGTAAAAAGAGAACTATATTGGTGGAGACAACAAATTCAACTGAACCCAAGTCTACCCTTCTCTCCTCAGACCTCAAACCATTCTCTCAACACAGACATTTCAGACTTTGCTTGAATGGCAGCTTCCAAAAGGGGTAAAAGTGCAAGGCATGTGAAGTCCTTCAGACAGACCAAAGCACATCATTGTAAAAAAAGATGTTGGCTGTGATCCACGCCTTCAAATCTCTTCTTCGCCTATGGTCCCCAGGGCCTATTCATGTGATTAAATACAATGCCACAGTGATATGGTACATAAACAAGCAGGGAGGTACAAAATCATACTCCTCTGCAGACTCTCAGTCATGGCTTGGGAGTTAGCTTTTCAGCTTTCATTAACTGTTTAAGCATCTTACAGACCATTAGAGATTATCTTAGACAATAATGTCTTTATTTTTGAGAAAGGCATTTATTTGCAGAAATGGGGGGTTGCAATGGGCACCCCCTGTGCAAATTCATATGCGAATATGATGATGTATTATTGGGAAGACATGTTTTTATTTAAGAACAATGGTTACTTTGAACAGGTTAAGTTTTATCACTGATTTGTTGATGATATTTTTTTCTTATGGGCTGGCAGTGAGGAACTATTGAAACAGTTTGTTCACTACTTGGAAACAACCACTCATTTCTTTAGGTTTACATTGACAAAGTCTTATACTGAGATCAGTTTTCTGGATGTCTGTTTTAACATGATTCCTCTAGGTACTATAAGTATGGGATTATATAGGAAGCCGTGCTGGAAAAATAATTTACTTTCACAAGAGAGCATGCACCCTAGACAGATCTTTCCTAACATTGTTAAAGGGCAGTTTGTACATACATCTAGGCTTTGTACTAGGGATAATGTTTATGCACAATCTCTGGAGTCCCTGATGACACCATTTTTATATAGAGGGTATAATGAAAAGTTGGTTGAAAGGATACAGATTGAGGTGGAAATTGATAGACCATGTAAAGCTAGACCTTATAATTCGGGTAGGCGGAGTAATGGCAGTAATTTAAATTGTAATAGAAGTAATGCCACCCAACGGAATATAGGATCTGTGACCAAGTTTACCAATGATGTGCCCCTTGTACGTAACATCATATCTACGAATTGGCAGATTCTGACCACTGATATTAAAGCAGCCATTATTGTGGGTAGTAAACCAAAATTTATTTACAGCATATGTAGTAATTTAAAAGATTTGTTATGCAATATTTCTCATTCACAATTTAGTAGTGTAATGAGATTAGGTATATATCCATGTCATAGGTGTAAAGCTTGTGTTGCTATCTCTAAACAGCAGACCTTTAAACTTCCCAATTTTAATTTTAGTTTTAAACCGATGGACTATGTGGACTGTCAAACACATAATGTGATTTAATTAGCTACATGTGAGGACTGTCCATGTTTCTATTCGGTAAGATGACAAGGAAACTAAAAAACGATTTTACAACATGTGTGTGACATCAGGAATAATACTATGAATAATGCACTAGTTAAGCATATTAGTGTTTTTAAAAATCACAAATTTTCATCTAAAGTTTTACAACATCTAAAGGATAATTTTAGAAGTGGTGATATGAACAATCAAGTTGAGATAGCTTAACTGAAGTGGATACTTAAACTGCAAGCTGACAGACATCCAGGGCTTAATGCTAGCATTTGTTTGAAACCTGCCCTAAGAGGGTGTAAACTAAGGAGGTGATTTTATTGGATAATGTTTTGATTGTCAGTAGGTGAATTTTATTTGAATACTTGATTATTATGTTTTTTTTATCTAAATTTGATAAAGCATTATATGCGGAAGCACTTATCATTTGTTTTAATAATTTTTTATTAAACCTTGGTGTATGTCCATAGCCATGGTAGCCATGCTGGTTTTCTTGGTTATTTTGCATATAACATAGCTGGTCTCACTACCCTCTTGTAGACCTTCCCTTTCACTCTTACTGGTACCTGTCTGTCACAAATAACTCCTGACACTCTTCTCCACCCACTCCACCCTGTCTGTACTCTCTTCTTTACCTCTCTTCCACACTCACCATTACTCTGAACTGTTGATCCCAAGTATTTAAACTCATCTACCTTTGTCATCTCTACTCCCTGCATCCTCACCATTCCTGTCTTCCGTCTCATTCTCACACGTATATTCTTAATCCTGGTGACCTTCATTCCTCTCCTCTGTAGAGCATCTCTCCACCTCTCCAGGGTCTTCTCAACCTGTTCCCTACTCTCGCTACAGATCACAATATCATCTGCAAACATCATAGTCCATGGGGACTCCTGTCTGATCTTGTCTGTCAGCCTGCCCATGACCATTACAGATAAGAAAGGGCTCAGAGCTTATCCTTGATGTAACCCCACCTCCACCTTAAATGCATCCGTCACTCCTACCACAAACCTCACCACTGTCACCCTACCCTCGTACATATCCTGTACTACTCGTAAATACTTCTGTGCCACTCCCGACTTCCTCATACAATACCACAACTCCTCTCTAGGCACCCTGTCATATGCTTTCAAGTCCACAAAGACACAATGCAACCCCTTCTGACCTTCTCTATACTTCTCCATCAACACACACAGAGCAAACATCGCATCTGTAGTGCTCTTTCCTGGCATGAAACCACACTGCTGATCACTAACCTTCACCTCCAATCTTAAACTAGCTTCCACTACTCTGTCTCATAACTTCATGCTGTGACTGATCAATTTTGTCCCTCTGTAGTTACTACAGCTCTGCACGTCACCCTTATTCTTAAAAATCGGTACCAAAACACTTCTTCTCCACTCCTCAGGCATCCTCTCACTTTCCAAGATTTCATTAAACAATCTGGTTAAAAACTCCACTGCCGTCTCTCCTAACACCCCCATGCTTCCACAGGTATGCCATCAGGCCTAACAGCCTTTCCATTCTTCATCCTCTTCATAGCTGTCCTTACTTCTTCCTTGCTAATCCGCTGCTCTTCCTGATTTACTATCCCCACATCATCCAACCTTCTTTCTCTCTTATTCTCTTCATTCATCAGCGCCTCAAAGTACTCTGTCCATCTACTTAACACACTCTCCTCGTTTGTAAGTACATTTCCCTCATTATCCTTTATCACCCTTACCTGCTGTGCATCTTTCCCAGCTTGGTCCCTAGTCTAGCCAATCTGTACGGGTCCTTTTCTCCCTCCTTAGTGTCCAACATGTCATACAACTCTCCATACGCCTTATCCTTAGCCTTCCCACTTCTCTCTTCGCCATACACCTCAATTCCTTATACTCCTCTCTACTTTCTTCATCTTTCTGACAATCCCACTTCTTCTTCTTTGCCAACCTCTTTCTCTGTATAGTCTCCTGTAATTCCTCATTCCACCACCAGGTCTCCTTGTCCTCCTTCCTCTGTCAGGATGTCACACCAAGCACCTTTCTAGCTGTCTCCCTTACCAGCTCTGCCGTAGTTACCCAGCTATTCGGTAACTCTTCACTGCCACTAAGTGCCTGTCTTAAGTCATCCCTGAACTCCACCTCACAATCACCCTTTTTCAGTTTCCACCATTTGATCCTTGGTGCTGTCCTCACACTCCTCCTCCTCTTCTTGATCACCAATGTCATCCTACAGGCCACCATCCTGTGCTTTCCCCTGCCATCACTTTACAGTCTCCAATCTCCTTCAGACTGGCCCTCCTACATAGGATATAATCCACCTGTATGCATCTTCCTCCACTCTTGTACATCACCCTGTGTTCCTCCTACTTCTTAAAGTATGTATTCACCACAGCTATGTCCACCCTTTTCGCAAAATCCACTACTATCTGACCTTCTGCATTCCTCTCCTTAGCACCATACCTACCTATCACTTCCTCATCCCCTCTGTTCCCTTCACCAACATGCCCATTGAAATTCAATCACCACTCTCTCACCCTTGGGTACACTCACCACCACTTCATCCAACTCTCTCCAAATTTTTTTCTTTCTCATTCATCGCACAACCAGCTTGCGCAGCATATGCCCTAACAACAAATATCATCAGACCATCAATTTCCAGCTTCATAAACATAACTCTATCTGACACTCTTTTCACCTCCAAAACACTCTTGGCATACTTTTGCTTCAGGATAACCCTTACCCCATTTCTCCTCCCATCCATACCATGATAGTGCCTCTACCCAGACAAAAGGCACACATGCTCCCTAGGTGCCCCAAACCTGTAAGATATGTACACTGTTGAGTAAAAAAGTAAAATCTGATATGTTATCTCTGAGTCTAAGTCTGGGTCTATGTAGTCCATCTACCCCAAAAAAAAAACGTTTTAACATAACTTTCAAGAGCCATCAAAGGCCTCCTTCAGGTAGATGATTTGTGCATTGTGGATAAAGTATCATATTCCAGTTATCGGCAATAACTAACCTACTCTCTACTTAATTAGTTATGGTAAACTGTAGAGACCACAGATCATGCATTATCCTTACACAAATATGCAGGGCAACTATGATAAGTAACAAGCAACCCCTCCTAGGTTTCACCTTACTATCCAATTCAGTTTGTATCACCTAAAGTTGTGACATCAGTATGTGTACTACTCTACATCTACCACATGAGGAGAAGGAGAAGGCCACCTATTATGAGGCCTGGGTAGACCATTTTTGATTCTCCTGTACTGTTTAGTGGGTTTTTGGAGATGCACCAACTTTGGCTTGTATTATAGGGACACTGTTTACTTTGACTAAGTAGTGCAAAGAAGAGGGTACCAGGGTGCTACAGGTGGTCAAAGTGCAACACACTTTTGAAGCTGTATAAGAGGCACTTTATTTTAACCCATGATATTCAACCATTCATCAAACTTGTGTTCTGTTAACTCATGTGCACCCCTGAGCTATGAGATGTCACAGCTTTAGCAGCCTACACACATCCTTGCATTCTACAGTATTTTTTTTAAATCAAATTAAAAAGCATAAGCCAAACAAATGTAAATATCTTTTGAACAGTAAATGTCATTAAAAGTTGCAAACATCAGGATTATCAATAAAAATAATTTTTTGTAGTAAAAGTAGTTCTTATTGGTATGAAAATATGAATAACAAGTGATGGCCAGTGATTAAATCACCAATGTAGGACATTATGCATTATCAGTCTTAATGTCATTTTGTTAGATACATATTCCCCTTTTGTAGGCTGCCTTTTATTAATTGGTGCATCACATATTTTAGGAGGGCATCCCCAAAAATGTCAGGATATCATAAGTGTGATGGGTGTTAAATGGAAGTACATAAAATAGGTGCCATGGGTATGAATGAGTTAATTATATCCATATTTCTCTGCTGTTGTAATATAATATGATGGTTCAGTTTAAATTTTCTTTGTTGCTGCCAAGTAAAAATAATTAGCCACCACAACTGTGTGTGTGTGTGTGTGTGTGTGTGTGTGTGTGTGTGTGTGTGTGTGTGTGTGTGTGTGTGTGTGTGTGTGTGTGTGTGTGTGTGTGTGTGTGTATGTGTGTGTGTGTGTGTGTGTGTGTGTGTGTGTGTGTGGACTGTAGTACTGAGAAAGACTGTATGCATCAGCAAGGAACATCACAGTTAGTAAGCTCACCTGGTTCGTATCTCTCATCCTCTTAGTGCAAGAAATCTGGACAAACCCATAAATAATAGGGAGACAAACAAACTTAGAAAATTGATAGAATAACAGGTTTTGGATTAGTATAAATTTTCTCAAGGGTATAAATTCTGAAACTCAAATGTACGTCATTATTTTCTGACTTCAACCCTCAACAATTTGCCACAAAACCACAATTTTATGAGAAATAGACCAAAATATCAGGCAAAAATCTGGACATTCTGCGAAAATCTGTACAGCTGAGAGGTATGACCTGGTTTATTTCTAAAACTCTAAAAACAGTGTAGTGAGTACATTTGAGCTGCAATATGCAGCCAATGCAAATCCAAATTCCTAATGGAGCTCTTCTGCCCCAGTTTTGTTTGCAAGGTGACCACAGTAGAACAGCTTCTTCAGACTGTAGCTGTCAGTTCCAAGGGTGTGGTAACGGAAGCCAAGTCCATGCCCCGCCGAAACCACTAACATTGACGAAAACCTGGGGCATCTGTAGTGGAATTTGAGTGAACTGCTAGTCAGGAGGGCTGGGACCATGCTTTTAAAAACAAAAATAATTTTCATCAAGGTTCTTGTATAAACACTAAAATTGAACATACCTTTAAGAACCAGCCAGATCCCAATAAAGCTAACCAATTGGAAGGCTTAAAAACCTTGAGATTCCCAGTGTTTTTCTTGATGATTTGAATTGAGTTCCTTATTTGTTTTTTGGTCTTGGTCGGTACTGTTTGGATATTGTGGTGGTTCTTTGGTTTACACTTTCAAAACCACCACTTTTTATTTATATTAATTTTCCTGAGTATTCCTACTTACCTGCACTACATAAAACTTTAATCCAGTCATATCATATTCACGCAGATAAGCATTCAGTCATTTATGCAGTCATTCTTTTTTTAAACCCACACATACTTTTCTGTCAGAATAGTAGTTGATCTTTTTGATTATAAAAGTATGTGTGTGTAACATGTATAATTTATTTACCCATAATTTGGATGTGTTGATGACCAAGATTTTAAAGACCGTGCCAAAGACTTTTCTCAGCTGAGCAGTCAGAAAAACCTTAGGTAAACCTACAGCAGTTGACATTAATTAACCAAACAAAGGCAGTACATGGGCAATGTTATTATATCCCCATACTAGTCTAATCAGCTCGAATGAGTAGCTGGATCTGCTAAAGTGCATAATTCTACACAACTCAGATGTGCTGCATTAATCAGAAGAAAACTCATGGCACACAGCAGCCCATGTTTTGGTTATCTCAGTATCGGAAATGTGTATTATACCATGACTGAAAGTGGGGACTGGGGACCTGCACAGAGAAAGGAGTGGAGTATGGTTCTTAGTAATAACATCTCCAGACGGAACATACATTGGAGGATTTAAAATTACATTTAATGCAAGACCAAAGATGCCAGTAGATGGTTACCTACAGACACTAATCTTCTTTGTATTTTACTGATTGTACTCTGATATTTTGGTTGTTTGGGATATTTATTGATTATTGCTTTTGCCCAATGTTTTGAAGTTTTGAAGTGAATTGTAGCCATTTGTACTAGTCGCATTGATGAATGTGTGATGGTACCTCTGAAATTCAGAGAGGGGGGAACTACTAATGTTTTTCACTAGCTTTCATCTGGAGAAAGCTGATGTTCTATTATTTGCAGGCTGAGTGGATTTTGCCAGTTTACTTTGGAGTCTGGAGGAAAAACTGCTTCTCTCTGCTGGGTGCCAGTTCTTGTTTGAGAGAGTCATGGATTGTTTCATTGTCCAGTTAGATTTTTTACCGTTTTAGTGTTATTCTTAATAGTCATTAGATATGTTTTTAAGTTTCTTGAAACATTTGGATTTTAGTTGGGCAAAAGCAATAATCTGTCAAATATCCCAACCAACAAAAAATATCAGAGTACAAGCAGTATACTAAGATATCCAAAACATAGGCTACTGTGTGATGTGGGTTTTCTTCTGATTAATGCAGCACATCCAAGTTGTGTAGAATTATGCACTACAGCAGAACCAGGATATAGACTGTTGTCTCAAGTGTCTGACTGGGACGGGGCAGTTTGTATTGACTGGGTTAGTTTCACTGGAGCAGGGTTTTCAATTGTCCGCTGTCTTGTAACTGTGTTGCTATACTGTAGCTGTGTTGCTATACTGTTAAATCTCTACAGTTATGTTACACTGTTAGCAGTTTGGTGTGGTTTGTTATGCAACTGTAACTTTATAATCTACTGCAAGCTTAGATAACTGTTTTGGTTTGATGGACTTTTATTGGCTTTTCTGGAATCTGGCACTTGGCTTTGCACTTTGTTGACAGCATGTTTTAGAGTTACATACATATAAAGTAGTTCTTCATCTTTTCAATAAGTATTTGTTTTACAGTTATACTACATGTTTGTGTGATTTTTGTTTGTGTGTTTGCTTCAGTTACTGCAGTACAGTTTGGGGCATACTCGCAACAGTAAATCTAAAGGTAAAGTAGTGCCAGTAACGAAAACTGTACTTCAAGCTAGGCTTACCATGTACTGTGCTTTCTCTTCCCAAGGCAATAAAATTAATTTACCAAAATGTATGTGACAGGAGTGTGCATTCAGAGATGTCTTCTACCTGTCTAGTGTACAGATTTTCGCAAAATGTCCAGATTTTTGCCTCATATTTTTGGTCTGTTCCTCATAGAAATTGCCTTTTTTTTTGACAAATCATTGGGATGATCTAAGGATTAAAGTCACTAAATAATGACATGCATTTCACTTTCTAACTTTATATCTGTCAGAAAATGCATGCTAACACAAATCCTGTTATTCTAGCAACTTTCTAAGTTATTAAGAGCTATATTTAAAACGTGTCCCTATTTTTTGGCCTTTGTCCACCTATTATGTCAGGCTTTGTCCAGATTTATTGCACTAAGAGGTTAAGAGGTATGAGCGTATTGTTTGTTGATAACTTGCTACCATTTTGAGGTCAGACTTACAGAGCAGGAGGTGACATCCTCTGCTTCTGAAGCATTATTTTAAAGCCTTACCTGGTACCAGCTCCCTTCTATTCACCTACTATTGCTCACTGATAAATATGACTCAAACCTCATTAGCAGCACCAGTTTCTACTTGTTACTCTTAAATATTTTACCTCATGTCTGCCTACCATGCCTGACTGTGACAGATAGCTCCCAACTCACCCCCACCTCTGACTTCGACAGATTGCTCCCAACTCACCCCACCCCTGACTGTGACAGATTGCTCCATACTCACCCACAACCACATACACATGAATGAAAAAACACCTTTAAAGGAAAATTAAAAGATATGTTGCTTGAATCACTGCAGTTAGATATAAAAGGAGATACCCTTGTACCTTAAACTAATTAATGTGGTAAGAAAATGAAATTAGGCCCAATCATTCATCAGTAAAAGCTTGCAAACAATTCACAAACATCACTGTTGTTGACCCTATCTTATTGTAAATACCAAAATTTCTACATTGACTCTATCAACTTAAGTCGGGTCCACTACAGACATGTATAATTTAGTGTTAAAAGTTGTCTGTTCAGTATAATCAATGTATTAGACAGTATTTATTCTCTTATTTTATCATTAATAAAAATATTGGAAAAAAAAAAGAAATTCCACAATGCCGTCCTCTTCTCCCTTTAAGTGGAGAACAAGGGTCCCTATGTATTGCTTAATAAATTTCACTATCCTAAATATTTTGCAGGACTCAGGATTCCATTAATATTTTGGGCAAGATCCAAAGGGCACTTTTCGTAAGAGTAAGTTGTACAAATCTGCTTAGAGTGTTTGATCTTGTTAGTTTATCAAAGGCTCAAGGTCTAGACTGTCCCATTCCCTGTCATGTCACATGACTTCCAGAGCTCCACTTTCCCTCTGCAATTGAAAAATACATGAACTCACTTCTTTCCTTCCCCAAATAGCACCCCCCCCAAACAATTTAAAACTTGTAACTTTATATATACCAAGAGCTGCCGAGTAGAGGACATGTAATTCGGTGTTTGACAAGTGCAATACTTAAAAGTAGCCAAGCCATTCTTGTCCTTATCTTACAGTCTACAGCCTCAACCTCTGACAAGCAGATGTCAGCATTCATTTGAAAAGTGAAACAGAAAAAAAAATACTTCACAACTTTGTTCTACCTCCCAATTCCACCATTACAAGGGATTCCATCTTTCCATTCAAGGTTTTGAACCCACTACACCCTACCAATCTGGCATAGGTAGGTTGATCACTAAATCACAGGAAAAAAATTGTATTACCCAGGATAACTAATAAACTTTTTTCTTACCCCTGAGTCTTCTTGCCTAAGTTATTAAACAGATGAATGAAAACAAAACAAATAAAATGCCCCATTGATACAGTAATGAGTCCAGCCACACAGCAGACCACATAAACCTTTGTCCTTGTAACTGCAGGCCCTTTCATCCTGTAGACTACACTAGCCCCTTAAATGTAAAGCAAAATAGACTATCCTTGCTTGAATGTCTGCTTAAAGTGTCCAAGTCACACTACCTTCTGTCTAGGGGACAGATCCCCCCCACACACACACGGTAAGCCCTGTCATACAAGCCTTGTAATAGTTTCCCCATGTAAACACTTAACAAGTACCAGTGAGGAATAATGTACCAACCCATATGTGAAATGGATGAAAGAAGTGAATCAAGGGAGGGGCAACTATAGACCGTTATGTTGCATCAAATCTACCCACTTATCAAGCATTTCAATACACTTTGCATATGTTTCCAGAATCTGTTGTTCATTAACTCATCATCTCACTCAACATAAGAGCAAATGCTGCCCCACATTTATGAAAACCCCTGGATGGGGTAAACTGAACACAACAATTAAAAGTAGTGCAGACACGGTATATAATTGTAGTAATGTGATGAGGGCAACTGTGAGACACTCCAAAATATTAGATTTTAATATCAACAAGTTAAGCAGTTCACATTTTTGAAGAAATATACTGCTTACACAGAAGAATCCCTGTTTTGTCACCATCTTTTTCCCCTTCTTCATCAAACTGATGGAGATATCTCCGGGGATCACCACATCTGTTTCTTGAAGTCTGATCAAAAAATCCTCAGTGTAAGCCACAAGTCACAGTGAAATAGTTAAGAATATATTTTGGGTAATTTCTTAGCTGCTAATCATCAGAAACAGTGAGCACACTCGCCAACCAGCTTCTGATTAAGCCAGCTGTGTTGCAGTAATTGGATCCAGTCCTCTTGATAATGTTGCATTATTTCTGTTTGTATGCCATTTTTTAAAGGAGTGTAAGAGTTCTGCCATCAATAACCTTTGACCAGAAGACTTCAGTGGTCACTTCAGCCACATTCTTGTTGCCCTTTGCAGAGTTTGGGTCATCTTGAGCATCCAGAGTGTTCTCATGCAACCCACTGTTCCCCATAAACAGTTTTGCTCCTTCCGGCAAAGCAAAACTCTTGACTGTGTCTGGAAGAAGAATAATCTTAAAATGGACTGAGTAGTACAGTTTGGCACCAAGTCTGAATCTGCAGAAACTAATGACAATCATAGTCTGCTATTATCGTACATTTTGTAAATGGGACAGTTTACCCGAAGCCCACAGAAAAGACAACAAAACTTCCCTTTGAGCAAATATAACAATTCTGTAGAATTATACAATATACATATAAAAGAGAAAACAAAGCATTACAGCAGTTTTCATTTGTGCACATTCTACAGATATGATTTGTTCTGTATTATTCAGTGTAACAGTACAGAGACTGCCGAAGCCTGCCTTCCCTGACATACTGCTCCTGATCATTATTCGCTATGTTTGGTGCCCACAGATTCCATTTATTTTTGTGTAGTGTTCATCTTCCCCTTTCTACAGATTCCACATCCAGTTATTTATCTCCTGTACAACATTCAGTAATTCTGTTACAGTTTCATTATTCGCTATGTTTGGTGCCCACAGATTCCATTTATTTTTGCGTAGTGTTCATCTTCCCCTTTCTACAGATTCCACATGCAGTTATTTATCTCCTGTACAACATTCAGTAATTCTGTTACAGTTTCATTATTCGCTATGTTTGGTGCCCACAGATTCCATTTATTTTTGTAGTGTTCATCTTCCCTTTCTACAGATTCCACATCCAGTTATTTATCTCCTGTACAACATTCAGTAATTCTGTTACAGTTTCATTATTCGCTATGTTTGGTGCCCACAGATTCCATTTATTTTTGTGTAGTGTTCATCTTCCCCTTTCTACAGATTCCACATCCAGTTATTTATCTCCTGTACAACATTCAGTAATTCTGTTACAGTTTCATTATTCGCTATGTTTGGTGCCCACAGATTCCATTTATTTTTGTGTAGTGTTCATCTTCCCTTTCTACAGATTCCACATCCAGTTATTTATCTCCTGTACAACATTCAGTAATTCTGTTACAGTTTCATTATTCGCTATGTTTGGTGCCCACAGATTCCATTTATTTTTGTGTAGTGTTCATCTTCCCTTTCTACAGATTCCACATCCAGTTATTTATCTCCTGTACAACATTCAGTAATTCTGTTACAGTTTCATTATTCGCTATGTTTGGTGCCCACAGATTCCATTTATTTTTGTGTAGTGTTCATCTTCCCTTTCTACAGATTCCACATCCAGTTATTTATCTCCTGTACAACATTCAGTAATTCTGTTACAGTTTCATTATTCGCTATGTTTGGTGCCCACAGATTCCATTTATTTTTGTGTAGTGTTCATCTTCCCTTTCTACAGATTCCACATCCAGTTATTTATCTCCTGTACAACATTCAGTAATTCTGTTACAGTTTCATTATTCGCTATGTTTGGTGCCCACAGATTCCATTTATTTTGTGTAGTGTTCATCTTCCCCTTTCTACAGATTCCACATCCAGTTATTTATCTCCTGTACAACATTCAGTAATTCTGTTACAGTTTCATTATTCGCTATGTTTGGTGCCCACAGATTCCATTTATTTTTGTGTAGTGTTCATCTTCCCTTTCTACAGATTCCACATCCAGTTATTTATCTCCTGTACAACATTCAGTAATTCTGTTACAGTTTCATTATTCGCTATGTTTGGTGCCCACAGATTCCATTTATTTTTGTGTAGTGTTCATCTTCCCCTTTCTACAGATTCCACATCCAGTTATTTATCTCCTGTACAACATTCAGTAATTCTGTTACAGTTTCATTATTCGCTATGTTTGGTGCCCACAGATTCCAATTATTTTTTGTTAGTGTTCATCTTCCCCTTTCTACAGATTCCACATCCAGTTATTTATCTCCTGTACAACATTCAGTAATTCTGTTACAGTTTCATTATTCGCTATGTTTGGTGCCCACAGATTCCATTTATTTTTGTGTAGTGTTCATCTTCCCTTTCTACAGATTCCACATCCAGTTATTTATCTCCTGTACAACATTCAGTAATTCTGTTACAGTTTCATTATTCGCTATGTTTGGTGCCCACAGATTCCATTTATTTTTGTGTAGTGTTCATCTTCCCTTTCTACAGATTCCACATCCAGTTATTTATCTCCTGTACAACATTCAGTAATTCTGTTACAGTTTCATTATTCGCTATGTTTGGTGCCCACAGATTCCATTTATTTTTGCGTAGTGTTCATCTTCCCCTTTCTACAGATTCCACATCCAGTTATTTATCTCCTGTACAACATTCAGTAATTCTGTTACAGTTTCATTATTCGCTATGTTTGGTGCCCACAGATTCCATTTATTTTTGTGTAGCGTTCATCTTTCCCTTTCTACAGATTCCACATCCAGTTATTTATCTCCTGTACAACATTCAGTAATTCTGTTACAGTTTCATTATTCGCTATGTTTGGTGCCCACAGATTCCATTTATTTTTGTAGTGTTCATCTTCCCTTTCTACAGATTCCACATCCAGTTATTTATCTCCTGTACAACATTCAGTAATTCTGTTACAGTTTCATTATTCGCTATGTTTGGTGCCCACAGATTCCATTTATTTTTGTAGTGTTCATCTTCCCTTTCTACAGATTCCACATCCAGTTATTTATCTCCTGTACAACATTCAGTAATTCTGTTACAGTTTCATTATTCGCTATGTTTGGTGCCCACAGATTCCATTTATTTTTTGTAGTGTTCATCTTCCCTTTCTACAGATTCCACATCCAGTTATTTATCTCCTGTACAACATTCAGTAATTCTGTTACAGTTTCATTATTCGCTATGTTTGGTGCCCACAGATTCCATTTATTTTTGTGTAGTGTTCATCTTCCCCTTTCTACAGATTCCACATCCAGTTATTTATCTCCTGTACAACATTCAGTAATTCTGTTACAGTTTCATTATTCGCTATGTTTGGTGCCCACAGATTCCATTTATTTTTGTGTAGTGTTCATCTTCCCTTTCTACAGATTCCACATCCAGTTATTTATCTCCTGTACAACATTCAGTAATTCTGTTACAGTTTCATTATTCGCTATGTTTGGTGCCCACAGATTCCATTTATTTTTGTGTAGTGTTCATCTTCCCCTTTCTACAGATTCCACATCCAGTTATTTATCTCCTGTACAACATTCAGTAATTCTGTTACAGTTTCATTATTCGCTATGTTTGGTGCCCACAGATTCCATTTATTTTTGCATAGTGTTCATCTTCCCCTTTCTACAGATTCCACATCCAGTTATTTATCTCCTGTACAACATTCAGTAATTCTGTTACAGTTTCATTATTCGCTATGTTTGGTGCCCACAGATTCCATTTATTTTTGCGTAGTGTTCATCTTCCCCTTTCTACAGATTCCACATCCAGTTATTTATCTCCTGTACAACATTCAGTAATTCTGTTACAGTTTCATTATTCGCTATGTTTGGTGCCCACAGATTCCATTTATTTTGTGTAGTGTTCATCTTCCCTTTCTACAGATTCCACATCCAGTTATTTATCTCCTGTACAACATTCAGTAATTCTGTTACAGTTTCATTATTCGCTATGTTTGGTGCCCACAGATTCCATTTATTTTTGTAGTGTTCATCTTCCCTTTCTACAGATTCCACATCCAGTTATTTATCTCCTGTACAACATTCAGTAATTCTGTTACAGTTTCATTATTCGCTATGTTTGGTGCCCACAGATTCCATTTATTTTGTGTAGTGTTCATCTTCCCTTTCTACAGATTCCACATCCAGTTATTTATCTCCTGTACAACATTCAGTAATTCTGTTACAGTTTCATTATTCGCTATGTTTGGTGCCCACAGATTCCATTTATTTTTGTGTAGTGTTCATCTTCCCCTTTCTACAGATTCCACATCCAGTTATTTATCTCCTGTACAACATTCAGTAATTCTGTTACAGTTTCATTATTCGCTATGTTTGGTGCCCACAGATTCCATTTATTTTTGTGTAGTGTTCATCTTCCCCTTTCTACAGATTCCACATCCAGTTATTTATCTCCTGTACAACATTCAGTAATTCTGTTACAGTTTCATTATTCGCTATGTTTGGTGCCCACAGATTCCATTTATTTTTGTGTAGTGTTCATCTTCCCTTTCTACAGATTCCACATCCAGTTATTTATCTCCTGTACAACATTCAGTAATTCTGTTACAGTTTCATTATTCGCTATGTTTGGTGCCCACAGATTCCATTTATTTTTGTGTAGTGTTCATCTTCCCTTTCTACAGATTCCACATCCAGTTATTTATCTCCTGTACAACATTCAGTAATTCTGTTACAGTTTCATTATTCGCTATGTTTGGTGCCCACAGATTCCATTTATTTTTGTGTAGTGTTCATCTTCCCTTTCTACAGATTCCACATCCAGTTATTTATCTCCTGTACAACATTCAGTAATTCTGTTACAGTTTCATTATTCGCTATGTTTGGTGCCCACAGATTCCATTTATTTTTGTGTAGTGTTCATCTTCCCCTTTCTACAGATTCCACATCCAGTTATTTATCTCCTGTACAACATTCAGTAATTCTGTTACAGTTTCATTATTCGCTATGTTTGGTGCCCACAGATTCCATTTATTTTTGTGTAGTGTTCATCTTCCCTTTCTACAGATTCCACATCCAGTTATTTATCTCCTGTACAACATTCAGTAATTCTGTTACAGTTTCATTATTCGCTATGTTTGGTGCCCACAGATTCCATTTATTTTTGTGTAGTGTTCATCTTCCGCTTTGTAGAGATTGCACATCCAGTTATTTATCTCCTGTACAACATTCAGTAATGCTGTTACAGTTTCATTATTAAGCTATGTTTGGTGCCCACAGATTCCATTTATTTTTGTGTAGTGTTCATCTTCCCTTTCTACAGATTCCACATCCAGTTATTTATCTCCTGTACAACATTCAGTAATTCTGTTACAGTTTCATTATTCGCTATGTTTGGTGCCCACAGATTCCATTTATTTTTGTGTAGTGTTCATCTTCCCCTTTCTACAGATTCCACATCCAGTTATTTATCTCCTGTACAACATTCAGTAATTCTGTTACAGTTTCATTATTCGCTATGTTTGGTGCCCACAGATTCCATTTATTTTTGTGTAGTGTTCATCTTCCCTTTCTACAGATTCCACATCCAGTTATTTATCTCCTGTACAACATTCAGTAATTCTGTTACAGTTTCATTATTCGCTATGTTTGGTGCCCACAGATTCCATTTATTTTTGTGTAGTGTTCATCTTCCCCTTTCTACAGATTCCACATCCAGTTATTTATCTCCTGTACAACATTCAGTAATTCTGTTACAGTTTCATTATTCGCTATGTTTGGTGCCCACAGATTCCATTTATTTTTGTGTAGTGTTCATCTTCCCCTTTCTACAGATTCCACATCCAGTTATTTATCTCCTGTACAACATTCAGTAATTCTGTTACAGTTTCATTATTCGCTATGTTTGGTGCCCACAGATTCCATTTATTTTTGTGTAGTGTTCATCTTCCCTTTCTACAGATTCCACATCCAGTTATTTATCTCCTGTACAACATTCAGTAATTCTGTTACAGTTTCATTATTCGCTATGTTTGGTGCCCACAGATTCCATTTATTTTTGTAGTGTTCATCTTCCCCTTTCTACAGATTCCACATCCAGTTATTTATCTCCTGTACAACATTCAGTAATTCTGTTACAGTTTCATTATTCGCTATGTTTGGTGCCCACAGATTCCATTTATTTTTGTGTAGTGTTCATCTTCCCCTTTCTACAGATTACACATCCAGTTATTTATCTCCTGTACAACATTCAGTAATTCTGTTACAGTTTCATTATTCGCTATGTTTGGTGCCCACAGATTCCATTTATTTTTGTGTAGTGTTCATCTTCCCTTTCTACAGATTCCACATCCAGTTATTTATCTCCTGTACAACATTCAGTAATTCTGTTACAGTTTCATTATTCGCTATGTTTGGTGCCCACAGATTCCATTTATTTTTGTGTAGTGTTCATCTTCCCCTTTCTGCAGATTCCACATCCAGTTATTTATCTCCTGTACAACATTCAGTAATTCTGTTACAGTTTCATTATTCGCTATGTTTGGTGCCCACAGATTCCATTTATTTTTGTGTAGTGTTCATCTTCCCCTTTCTACAGATTCCACATCCAGTTATTTATCTCCTGTACAACATTCAGTAATTCTGTTACAGTTTCATTATTCGCTATGTTTGGTGCCCACAGATTCCATTTATTTTTGTGTAGTGTTCATCTTCCCCTTTCTACAGATTCCACATCCAGTTATTTATCTCCTGTACAACATTCAGTAATTCTGTTACAGTTTCATTATTCGCTATGTTTGGTGCCCACAGATTCCATTTATTTTTGTGTAGTGTTCATCTTCCCTTTCTACAAATTCCACATCCAGTTATTTATCTCCTGTACAACATTCAGTAATTCTGTTACAGTTTCATTATTCGCTATGTTTGGTGCCCACAGATTCCATTTATTTTTGTGTAGTGTTCATCTTCCCTTTCTACAGATTCCACATCCAGTTATTTATCTCCTGTACAACATTCAGTAATTCTGTTACAGTTTCATTATTCGCTATGTTTGGTGCCCACAGATTCCATTTATTTTTGTGTAGTGTTCATCTTCCCTTTCTACAGATTCCACATCCAGTTATTTATCTCCTGTACAACATTCAGTAATTCTGTTACAGTTTCATTATTCGCTATGTTTGGTGCCCACAGATTCCATTTATTTTTGTGTAGTGTTCATCTTCCCTTTCTACAGATTCCACATCCAGTTATTTATCTCCTGTACAACATTCAGTAATTCTGTTACAGTTTCATTATTCGCTATGTTTGGTGCCCACAGATTCCATTTATTTTTGCGTAGTGTTCATCTTCCCCTTTCTACAGATTCCACATCCAGTTATTTATCTCCTGTACAACATTCAGTAATTCTGTTACAGTTTCATTATTCGCTATGTTTGGTGCCCACAGATTCCATTTATTTTTGTGTAGTGTTCATCTTCCCTTTCTACAGATTCCACATCCAGTTATTTATCTCCTGTACAACATTCAGTAATTCTGTTACAGTTTCATTATTCGCTATGTTTGGTGCCCACAGATTCCATTTATTTTTGTGTAGTGTTCATCTTCCCCTTTCTACAGATTCCACATCCAGTTATTTATCTCCTGTACAACATTCAGTAATTCTGTTACAGTTTCATTATTCGCTATGTTTGGTGCCCACAGATTCCATTTATTTTTGTGTAGTGTTCATCTTCCCCTTTCTACAGATTCCACATCCAGTTATTTATCTCCTGTACAACATTCAGTAATTCTGTTACAGTTTCATTATTCGCTATGTTTGGTGCCCACAGATTCCATTTATTTTTGTGTAGTGTTCATCTTCCCCTTTCTACAGATTCCACATCCAGTTATTTATCTCCTGTACAACATTCAGTAATTCTGTTACAGTTTCATTATTCGCTATGTTTGGTGCCCACAGATTCCATTTATTTTGTGTAGTGTTCATCTTCCCTTTCTACAGATTCCACATCCAGTTATTTATCTCCTGTACAACATTCAGTAATTCTGTTACAGTTTCATTATTCGCTATGTTTGGTGCCCACAGATTCCATTTATTTTTGTGTAGTGTTCATCTTCCCCTTTCTACAGATTCCACATCCAGTTATTTATCTCCTGTACAACATTCAGTAATTCTGTTACAGTTTCATTATTCGCTATGTTTGGTGCCCACAGATTCCATTTATTTTTGTGTAGTGTTCATCTTCCCCTTTCTACAGATTCCACATCCAGTTATTTATCTCCTGTACAACATTCAGTAATTCTGTTACAGTTTCATTATTCGCTATGTTTGGTGCCCACAGATTCCATTTATTTTTGTGTAGTGTTCATCTTCCCCTTTCTACAGATTCCACATCCAGTTATTTATCTCCTGTACAACATTCAGTAATTCTGTTACAGTTTCATTATTCGCTATGTTTGGTGCCCACAGATTCCATTTATTTTTGTGTAGTGTTCATCTTCCCCTTTCTACAGATTCCACATCCAGTTATTTATCTCCTGTACAACATTCAGTAATTCTGTTACAGTTTCATTATTCGCTATGTTTGGTGCCCACAGATTCCATTTATTTTTGTGTAGTGTTCATCTTCCCCTTTCTACAGATTCCACATCCAGTTATTTATCTCCTGTACAACATTCAGTAATTCTGTTACAGTTTCATTATTCGCTATGTTTGGTGCCCACAGATTCCATTTATTTTTGTGTAGTGTTCATCTTCCCCTTTCTACAGATTCCACATCCAGTTATTTATCTCCTGTACAACATTCAGTAATTCTGTTACAGTTTCATTATTCGCTATGTTTGGTGCCCACAGATTCCATTTATTTTTGTGTAGTGTTCATCTTCCCTTTCTACAGATTCCACATCCAGTTATTTATCTCCTGTACAACATTCAGTAATTCTGTTACAGTTTCATTATTCGCTATGTTTGGTGCCCACAGATTCCATTTATTTTTGTGTAGTGTTCATCTTCCCTTTCTACAGATTCCACATCCAGTTATTTATCTCCTGTACAACATTCAGTAATTCTGTTACAGTTTCATTATTCGCTATGTTTGGTGCCCACAGATTCCATTTATTTTTGTGTAGTGTTCATCTTCCCTTTCTACAGATTCCACATCCAGTTATTTATCTCCTGTACAACATTCAGTAATTCTGTTACAGTTTCATTATTCGCTATGTTTGGTGCCCACAGATTCCATTTATTTTTGTGTAGTGTTCATCTTCCCCTTTCTACAGATTCCACATCCAGTTATTTATCTCCTGTACAACATTCAGTAATTCTGTTACAGTTTCATTATTCGCTATGTTTGGTGCCCACAGATTCCATTTATTTTTGTGTAGTGTTCATCTTCCCTTTCTACAGATTCCACATCCAGTTATTTATCTCCTGTACAACATTCAGTAATTCTGTTACAGTTTCATTATTCGCTATGTTTGGTGCCCACAGATTCCATTTATTTTTGTGTAGTGTTCATCTTCCCCTTTCTACAGATTCCACATCCAGTTATTTATCTCCTGTACAACATTCAGTAATTCTGTTACAGTTTCATTATTCGCTATGTTTGGTGCCCACAGATTCCATTTATTTTTGTGTAGTGTTCATCTTCCCCTTTCTACAGATTCCACATCCAGTTATTTATCTCCTGTACAACATTCAGTAATTCTGTTACAGTTTCATTATTCGCTATGTTTGGTGCCCACAGATTCCATTTATTTTTGTGTAGTGTTCATCTTCCCTTTCTACAGATTCCACATCCAGTTATTTATCTCCTGTACAACATTCAGTAATTCTGTTACAGTTTCATTATTCGCTATGTTTGGTGCCCACAGATTCCATTTATTTTTGTGTAGTGTTCATCTTCCCTTTCTACAGATTCCACATCCAGTTATTTATCTCCTGTACAACATTCAGTAATTCTGTTACAGTTTCATTATTCGCTATGTTTGGTGCCCACAGATTCCATTTATTTTTGTGTAGTGTTCATCTTCCCCTTTCTACAGATTCCACATCCAGTTATTTATCTCCTGTACAACATTCAGTAATTCTGTTACAGTTTCATTATTCGCTATGTTTGGTGCCCACAGATTCCATTTATTTTTGTGTAGTGTTCATCTTCCCTTTCTACAGATTCCACATCCAGTTATTTATCTCCTGTACAACATTCAGTAATTCTGTTACAGTTTCATTATTCGCTATGTTTGGTGCCCACAGATTCCATTTATTTTTGTGTAGTGTTCATCTTCCCTTTCTACAGATTCCACATCCAGTTATTTATCTCCTGTACAACATTCAGTAATTCTGTTACAGTTTCATTATTCGCTATGTTTGGTGCCCACAGATTCCATTTATTTTTGTGTAGTGTTCATCTTCCCCTTTCTACAGATTCCACATCCAGTTATTTATCTCCTGTACAACATTCAGTAATTCTGTTACAGTTTCATTATTCGCTATGTTTGGTGCCCACAGATTCCATTTATTTTTGTGTAGTGTTCATCTTCCCCTTTCTACAGATTCCACATCCAGTTATTTATCTCCTGTACAACATTCAGTAATTCTGTTACAGTTTCATTATTCGCTATGTTTGGTGCCCACAGATTCCATTTATTTTTGTGTAGTGTTCATCTTCCCCTTTCTACAGATTCCACATCCAGTTATTTATCTCCTGTACAACATTCAGTAATTCTGTTACAGTTTCATTATTCGCTATGTTTGGTGCCCACAGATTCCATTTATTTTTGTGTAGTGTTCATCTTCCCCTTTCTACAGATTCCACATCCAGTTATTTATCTCCTGTACAACATTCAGTAATTCTGTTACAGTTTCATTATTCGCTATGTTTGGTGCCCACAGATTCCATTTATTTTTGTGTAGTGTTCATCTTCGCCTTTCTACAGATTCCACATCCAGTTATTTATCTCCTGTACAACATTCAGTAATTCTGTTACAGTTTCATTATTCGCTATGTTTGGTGCCCACAGATTCCATTTATTTTTGTGTAGTGTTCATCTTCCCTTTCTACAGATTCCACATCCAGTTATTTATCTCCTGTACAACATTCAGTAATTCTGTTACAGTTTCATTATTCGCTATGTTTGGTGCCCACAGATTCCATTTATTTTTGTGTAGTGTTCATCTTCCCTTTCTACAGATTCCACATCCAGTTATTTATCTCCTGTACAACATTCAGTAATTCTGTTACAGTTTCATTATTCGCTATGTTTGGTGCCCACAGATTCCATTTATTTTTGTGTAGTGTTCATCTTCCCTTTCTACAGATTCCACATCCAGTTATTTATCTCCTGTACAACATTCAGTAATTCTGTTACAGTTTCATTATTCGCTATGTTTGGTGCCCACAGATTCCATTTATTTTTGTGTAGTGTTCATCTTCCCTTTCTACAGATTCCACATCCAGTTATTTATCTCCTGTACAACATTCAGTAATTCTGTTACAGTTTCATTATTCGCTATGTTTGGTGCCCACAGATTCCATTTATTTTTGTGTAGTGTTCATCTTCCCTTTCTACAGATTCCACATCCAGTTATTTATCTCCTGTACAACATTCAGTAATTCTGTTACAGTTTCATTATTCGCTATGTTTGGTGCCCACAGATTCCATTTATTTTTGTGTAGTGTTCATCTTCCCCTTTCTACAGATTCCACATCCAGTTATTTATCTCCTGTACAACATTCAGTAATTCTGTTACAGTTTCATTATTCGCTATGTTTGGTGCCCACAGATTCCATTTATTTTTGTGTAGCGTTCATCTTTCCCTTTCTACAGATTCCACATCCAGTTATTTATCTCCTGTACAACATTCAGTAATTCTGTTACAGTTTCATTATTCGCTATGTTTGGTGCCCACAGATTCCATTTATTTTTGTGTAGTGTTCATCTTCCCTTTCTACAGATTCCACATCCAGTTATTTATCTCCTGTACAACATTCAGTAATTCTGTTACAGTTTCATTATTCGCTATGTTTGGTGCCCACAGATTCCATTTATTTTTGTGTAGTGTTCATCTTCCCCTTTCTACAGATTCCACATCCAGTTATTTATCTCCTGTACAACATTCAGTAATTCTGTTACAGTTTCATTATTCGCTATGTTTGGTGCCCACAGATTCCATTTATTTTTGTGTAGTGTTCATCTTCCCCTTTCTACAGATTCCACATCCAGTTATTTATCTCCTGTACAACATTCAGTAATTCTGTTACAGTTTCATTATTCGCTATGTTTGGTGCCCACAGATTCCATTTATTTTTGTGTAGTGTTCATCTTCCCCTTTCTACAGATTCCACATCCAGTTATTTATCTCCTGTACAACATTCAGTAATTCTGTTACAGTTTCATTATTCGCTATGTTTGGTGCCCACAGATTCCATTTATTTTTGTGTAGTGTTCATCTTCCCTTTCTACAGATTCCACATCCAGTTATTTATCTCCTGTACAACATTCAGTAATTCTGTTACAGTTTCATTATTCGCTATGTTTGGTGCCCACAGATTCCATTTATTTTTGTGTAGTGTTCATCTTCCCTTTCTACAGATTCCACATCCAGTTATTTATCTCCTGTACAACATTCAGTAATTCTGTTACAGTTTCATTATTCGCTATGTTTGGTGCCCACAGATTCCATTTATTTTTGTGTAGTGTTCATCTTCCCTTTCTACAGATTCCACATCCAGTTATTTATCTCCTGTACAACATTCAGTAATTCTGTTACAGTTTCATTATTCGCTATGTTTGGTGCCCACAGATTCCATTTATTTTTGTGTAGTGTTCATCTTCCCCTTTCTACAGATTCCACATCCAGTTATTTATCTCCTGTACAACATTCAGTAATTCTGTTACAGTTTCATTATTCGCTATGTTTGGTGCCCACAGATTCCATTTATTTTTGTGTAGTGTTCATCTTCCCCTTTCTACAGATTCCACATCCAGTTATTTATCTCCTGTACAACATTCAGTAATTCTGTTACAGTTTCATTATTCGCTATGTTTGGTGCCCACAGATTCCATTTATTTTTGTGTAGTGTTCATCTTCCCTTTCTACAGATTCCACATCCAGTTATTTATCTCCTGTACAACATTCAGTAATTCTGTTACAGTTTCATTATTCGCTATGTTTGGTGCCCACAGATTCCATTTATTTTTGTGTAGTGTTCATCTTCCCCTTTCTACAGATTCCACATCCAGTTATTTATCTCCTGTACAACATTCAGTAATTCTGTTACAGTTTCATTATTCGCTATGTTTGGTGCCCACAGATTCCATTTATTTTTGTGTAGTGTTCATCTTCCCGTTCTACAGATTCCACATCCAGTTATTTATCTCCTGTACAACATTCAGTAATTCTGTTACAGTTTCATTATTCGCTATGTTTGGTGCCCACAGATTCCATTTATTTTTGTGTAGTGTTCATCTTCCCTTTCTACAGATTCCACATCCAGTTATTTATCTCCTGTACAACATTCAGTAATTCTGTTACAGTTTCATTATTCGCTATGTTTGGTGCCCACAGATTCCATTTATTTTTGTGTAGTGTTCATCTTCCCCTTTCTACAGATTCCACATCCAGTTATTTATCTCCTGTACAACATTCAGTAATTCTGTTACAGTTTCATTATTCGCTATGTTTGGTGCCCACAGATTCCATTTTTTTGTGTAGTGTTCATCTTCCCTTTCTACAGATTCCACATCCAGTTATTTATCTCCTGTACAACATTCAGTAATTCTGTTACAGTTTCATTATTCGCTATGTTTGGTGCCCACAGATTCCATTTATTTTTGCGTAGTGTTCATCTTCCCCTTTCTACAGATTCCACATCCAGTTATTTATCTCTTGTACAACATTCAGTAATTCTGTTACAGTTGCTTTTGATTTCCTTTTCCTTGTAATTGCTTTTTTGGCAAATAGCAGCATTAAACTTAGTAGGGCCTTACAATGTCTAGGCAGTTTAGTTTCTATATTACAGCTCAGAAGAATCATTTCTTCATTTAAAATAATTTGTTCCATTAACATTTCTGACAAAATACCACGAGGGGAATTTCTGAAATCTGGCAACTTTTACATTCCCAAAAAACATGTTCCCAGGTACCCCTCTTTCCCGTCACATGTACAGCAATTACTGTCTGCCTGTGGAAAATTAATTTTAGTAACTCTTGAAATATCAGATGCAGCGAGTGGCATCATCTTTAGCAGCCAAATTACTGCTTGAATGTTTATGTAGAGCCCCCCCCCCCCACGCACGCACACACCCACACACTCTGCTTTAGCTGCCTCTTCCACTACCAGCCATGTACCCAGATTGTAGTTGTCCATTCCTGGTTCATTTTTTTAAGTATTGAGCAAACACTCCTCCTTAGTAGGGAAGGAACTTTTGACCAAGAGGAGCACCCATCTTAATATGTTCATGGAAGGTGGAGCAGCCTCAAAAGCAGAGCTAAGCACTTACTGCAAATTTGTCAGCCACCTTTGAGCAGCACAGTTTGGCTCTTAAGGTTATTAAATCTGCAAAATCTAATGACAGGATTAAACACATTGGATTAAATATATTTTGCAACTGCCTCTTGGCTGGTGTGTTTCATAGTCTGCCATCACTCACACATCAAATCATTAAAATCAGTTTGATTTAAAGTAATCTCAGACCTCTTACTGAATAACCTTTTCCATCATGCAGTTTAAATTTTATTGTAGAAAAGTTGGCTTTGTTGCCCCTTGGACTTGTATTATTCTGTGATATTTTGTCCTTTAATGGAAGACATATTTTAGTAGTTATGTCATTAGGAAGAATTTCTGAGGTTCAGGCTCTGTGAAGAGAGAAACAGGTTTAATTTTAAATAAAGGTAGTGTATCTTTGAGAGATAATGTTATTTGGAAAATGATATTCCTTTTCTACACCCAGTTATGCTTTTCACCTTACCATATTTTCCAGTCCTATCTAAAACCCAGAAATTGCCTGTTTCATTTCCTGAGGGCAGACGGGTAATCTTGTCACTAAACATTGTACTAATGAGTGTCATTGTATTGTGAAATGTTTTATCCTTGTAGGAAGACTGTGGTTATGGCCTTTCAGCATCCATATATCCTGAGCAATTTCAACACCTGCATCTTGTTTTGGGATACTTTAGTCCAGGATATCTATGCTGCTCAACTTTGACTACTGCTCGCACATTTACAAAGTACTACAGCCTAGACATTCAGTCTAGGAGCATTGACAAGGCAGCCTTTGGTCAGTTGGTGCCCTAAGCAAAAGGGCTCCACAGCACCACCACACACACACACACACACACACACACACACACACACACACACCTGTGCCACCATCCTGGTGTGCCTTCACCATCCAGATTACCTTTTTCCCTTCATTTTTCCTCACAGTTTGTCCTACTCTTCAGTTTTTCCTGTATTCATTCAACATATTGTAAAGATGCCATTTCTTTACTACAAAAAATAAACAAATGAAAACTGGAAAAGCGCCCCTGCTAGAGAGGCACTGTAGGCGGCCGCCTGGTTGGCCTGTGCCTAAGGTTGGCTTTTAAAAGCAAAACATTAGGGAGGCAGGTCCTTAATGGTTTCGCTTAGTCAGTGCCCCCCCCCCCCCCATTTGAGTAAACCACTTAGTATTTCCTATGTCTGGAAGATCCGCATCCTGAGAAAGAAAGAAAAATGGAAAATTTAAGTAGGACTTAGTTACTCCAGATTATTGAAGGCAGTGTATCTTCATGGTAGTTACCCACTTGCCCCCTGCTTGTGGGGCTTCAGAGACTCAATCTTGATCTGTCATTCTGTATTTTTACATGGAAAAGAACTGGAGTAAAGAGGTTTACTTCTACTATTAGTAGACTAACAAACAGCTAAAACATTTTTAGCTGAAGCGCTCCATCTAGTGTCTAAGTAATTGTTCTGCAACTAAGTTTCCTTCATGATTCGTCATCATCAAAGATTCAGATTTATGGCAGGTCCTACTTTCCTTTTTCTTAGGCACCAGGATTTTAAATGCATATGTTATTTTAAATTTATTCACAAGTAAGATTAGTTTGAAAGTACTAGTTATCCTGATAAGACTGGCTTAGTAGTCGGTATTTTATTTTCTTTTTACCTTCATAGGCCTTTGCAGAAGAATTACATGAAAGAGTTCGAAGGGAATTTTGGGGATACTCTTGTAATGAACAGATGTCTGCTTCAGACTTATTCAAAGTGAAGTATGAAGGAATACGTCCAGCTCCGGGGTATCCAATCCAACCAGATCACACAGAAAAACTGACAATGTGGAAACTGGCAAAAATTGAGGAGAGTACAGGTACTTGAGTTGTGCATAGAGTATATTTTGCTTGGTATATATGCAACTATTTCAGAATTTTGGATGACTATGAAGAAAAATGGCACAATAGTTTCATCAAGTTGATGCTGTTTTGTAATTTTGTGCTAGGTTGTGTGAAGTATTTTGAGTCTGAAAAATTATTTTGCATCATATATGTATATATTTTTGTTTTTACATTTTTATCCTGTAAATGTGCTAACACTCTTTTTTTGTCAGTGTTGTTTATAATTTCTATTAGTTATTGTGATAATTTGTATGTAAGCTTAGACTGGAGCTTTTTCTCCCTGGGCCTCTGCTGAAAATGGGCACTGTCCCAGTCGGACCATCCCGGTAAACAAATGTAAAACAAATAAATAAATAAATATTGTAACCACTTTATTGGGCAAATACTAAACTGCTTACTACAATTCTAGGAGGAAACAAAAAATTAGAATGTAGTTGTATGCTGTGTGAAGAATGTGTTTTGATTTTTTTCAGCTTATTGACATGTTAAGAAGTTATTTGCCAGATGGCAGTGTTCAGCATAGCATTGTCAGCAGTTCTTGACTGGAAAGCAAACTGTTCTCCGGACCTTCATTTGTCTGTGTCATAAATGACATGTTTTAAAAAAGAGGTAAATGCTTGATCTTTGGTTCTTATCTAGTACTTTCTGGTGTAGTCTTTCCACTTGGTAACATAACTTGTGAATACTTTCCAACTGTCCAGATTTTCGCAGAGTGTCCTGATTTTTCTTCACATTATGGTCTCTTCCTCATAAAATTAGTGGTTTCCTGGCAAACCACTGAAGATTGAATTCATTAAATAATGACAGACATTTGAGTTTCAGATTTCATATCCTTCAGAAAATGTATGATATCACAAAACCTTTTAGTCTAGCAACTTTCTAAGTTTACAAGCGCAATACTTCAAATTTGTCCCTATTTTTGGGCCTTTATCACCTCCGTTATTTTTGGCTTTGTCCAGATTTCTTGTGCTAAGAGATTTAGAGGCAAAGCATTGAATTCCTTTCTCATTTTATACAGTTTTTCATGTTTTCATTATTGTTTAGAAAGTGTTGTAAAGCCCTAGCCTATTGTTTCAGATTTATGCTCACACCAAATTCAGTATCTTTTGCCAGGAGAATTTAGTGAGATCTTTGTCAGTTAAGAAGGAAAGAAGCAGAAAGGTGCTGATTACTTGTTCTTCACAATTTGAGATTAGGTGACCAAACTGATCTCAAGCTGAGGTGTCCATGAAGGCAGACAGGATCCCTTCAGGAGGAATAAGACAACCAAAACTAGTTTTCAGAAGTACTAGCATCCATGTTATATATACATAGTGATTTTACAGTGGGTTTGACCTTGATACAAAGGCTTTTAGAAAGGCAGCCAACTATGGCAGAAAATTTGGATGTGGTGGTGGAGCCCACCTTATTTGAATATTTCATATTAACCTCCAACAGTGTGATAAACTGGACCCTCCTGATATCCACTGCCCCTCTGTTTTACAATGTTCAGTCTTTGTGCACTTCATGGCACATAAAGTGCATAAGTACTTATTTTGCTGTTCTTATATAGTTTCAAAATAGCCTAACTGAGGATTTAAAAAAAATAGTGTAGTAAAGATAAAATTCAAGTGTTTGAAGACTAAACATATGTATAAGGCACACAACATTATAATGCTTGTATACCACACAATAGACAGGCCCCGCTAGAAACAAAAATCTTTTAATAAAATAAAACATGAAATAAAGTGCTCTAGCGCCTCAGCTATAACAAGCCTTTTTTTTTTACCCATATTCTGTAAAAGGCTTGTTATATCTGAAGCACTAGAGCACTTTATTTTGTTTTATTTTATTAAAAGTGTTTCATTTCTCGCTGGCCTTTCTATTGTGTGGTATACAAGTATAGTTCTTTTTGGTGGTTCAATTACATTACAGTGCTATTTGTCAGACTTTAACATTGATACCACCTGCAGCAAAGTGACTGTATTCTACTACAGACAGTATTCTTCCACTTTACCCCATCAAAGAGCCTTGCCCAGTGCATGTAAATACCCTGAAAAACTGAACCACACATCTAGACCTTACAGTAAGTAGCACATGAAACTCTGTGCTTGTACAAAGAAACGGGGGGGGGGGTAAAAATGCCAACATATCTTTTTATGTACACAGATAGTGGTATTATATTATCAGGTGATTGCTGTAACAGGCTTCTGGATTTGATCAGGGTTTGTCTTCCATAGCACAACGTTGATCTGTGGCTCTAGTTGTGCTTATATCATGGAGATTACCCTCTTTGAGGCCATGAGTATGCTAATTAGAGCTCATCTGATTATTGTTTCTGAATCCCTAAATTTGCGTTTCAAGCAAACTTGATAAACATTGTATTGAGTTCTCTGTGATGACATGCACATGCCTGAGCAGCTGTGATGAGCTTTATGCATGCACAGGAAGCTTAGATTAGATGGACTGCTGGGAAATTGTCATGCTCTTACTTCTCAAGTGTATCTCATTATGAGTAATTATTCAGAATTTAAATTTTAAAGAGCTGTGTCTCTCTCATTTCCACATTGAGAGGGTCTGTCATACATTCAAGTGAAAGCACTTGTTTTTCAATTACATAAGGATGAATTCAACAAACTAAAATTTTATTAGTCTAATATAACACATTAACCATGCTGTGCAGTTACTAGTTGCAATGATTAACTGTTAGTAAGTGTTCCACATGTTGCCCATTTGTAAAACATTTTTAAGAGAGGTGGTGTTCCATGACCAGTGGTCATGCTGTCTTTAACCATCTGAAGACTGAGTTGCTGTTGAGCATTTCTTCTCAGCAGCACACGGAGGGATGGAGGACTGCCATGTTTCTCACCTAAAGCGCCATTAGAACCATAATATAGTACCCATCTTTTTTATTTTACCACACATTGTGAAAATGCGGTGCTCATCAGTGCCCACATTTGCACAAAGGCTGAAACATAAAAGCTTTCATTTGGGTGCCAATACCCTGCCATTTTTCCAGAGATCTTTGAGGTTGAGAATTATGGCTGGAGAAGGTGAAGGTAGTGTTTGTTTTAGAGCATACAGTTTGTATGAGGAGTTGGCCAAGATTTCTGCAGACATCCACAATAAGCAGTGCAAGTGGAGGCTTCTGTAGGAGGGCAGTACCAGGTAACAGTATAAGGCTAATGCTTGAAATAGTTTGGCCAAAGCTGTTTCCCATGCTACTGACATCTCATGTACATTGAAACAGTGCCTTCACCACTATAATGACTTGAGACACCACAAGTCTGACCTTCTTGGCCGATGGGAAGCTGAAGTTAATGCATGATCACCACCTCCATACTGTAAATATAACATAATATGTTCATAGTTGTGATAACTGCTGCAGCAACCTAAGTAAGTTAAGTGGGTTATGTATTTCATAAGATATTACAGCCTGCCAGCTTCCAAATAGTCAGGGCACCTTCCACGAGCCAAACCTGTTAGCTCAAGTTCAGCTGACTAAGGCAGGTTTGGCTACCAAGCCCTGTAGTATTTTCCTGCCACTGAGAACAGCACTCCTCTGCGAGATTTTGAAGATTGATTGTCAGCCAACACTATTCCATTGCTTGTTAGATAAGTTTATTTCTGGGAAAAACCTCCCATTTTCCTTTTTTACACTAAAGAAAATGTATTTTTTTCTTAAAAAAGAAGTACTTTTAGCTAGAAAAAAGTGTTTTGGTCTACTGTCTCATGACTTTTATGTACTTTTAAGTGGGAGTGTACATTTCTACTTTTGTGGTAAAAAGTTGATTAAAACTACTTTTTCTGTGGAAGAACTGTGGTTATCTTACTTTGGGGGCTGGGAAAAGTGTTTAAAGTGTCCTTTACTCTGTTTTTTTCCTGGGAAAAATAGTTACTTTTTGTTTCGTTCCTGCTTTATTGTATATTGCTGTTAAGCTTCCCTGGTAAACAGGCATCATTTTCTGCTTGACTGTGAAGCATCATGCCAGTTTTTTAGCTGAACTTTCTTC
The DNA here is from genome assembly GCF_019279795.1 of Protopterus annectens. Classification (NCBI taxonomy): domain Eukaryota; kingdom Metazoa; phylum Chordata; order Ceratodontiformes; family Protopteridae; genus Protopterus; species Protopterus annectens. The sequence goes on along the minus strand of NC_056727.1, from coordinate 827,081,749 downwards.
CAGCCACACACCAAAAAAAAATGTTAAGTAGCCTTTGCCACCACAGCAGGTTGGTATTTTGCCTCAGCCATACATGGGTGACTGCTGTGATCAAAGTTGGTGCCTCAGGCCACTTATCTTTTTCTTCATGTATCTCTGGCATAGTTCATGCAGCCAGAATGGACTGAGGTAGACACATCCTCTGCTGCTGTAGGGGCCCTCTTATGGGGCAAGTGTTACTCTTGCCAGCCTTGAGAGAAGGGGCAGGGATTGTGCCCCTACTTCACCAGAATGTTGTACCCATTCCTCAGGAAGTTGTTGCTGACAATACTGGTTCTGTTGCTTTAGAAATTCCTGTCAAAAAGAGACAGAAAACGTAAATATTATCTTCTTGTTTGTCAGTTACTCTGGACAGGACTAATTTATTAGGCATGGCTTAGGGTCTTGCGTAGGCTGTTGACCATTCTTATGAGATGGTTTCTAGTTCAAGAAAAAGTGATTCCTCTTTCCCAGAATAGATTCAAGAATATAAACCTGTTGGGAGTGAAGGCGGAGATACAGTTTTTTTCTTTCTATGTGTCTGATTCTGAGGAGAGAGTGGTATCTGATTCTCCCTGAGAGATATTCTTTTTCAATGAAACTATCTCCAGGATGAATCAGTGTTTTCAGTGGGAGAACACTGATGGTTACTCAGTCCATCAGAAAATATCATAATTGGCAGGGGCGTGGCCAAGATGCCAGTCTGATAGCTGCAGAAATCCATAGCTCTGCTTAGATTTTAATATCCTGACAGAAATATACTTCAATTTTTAGAAAAATCTAACTAAAATGTATTAAAAGATAGATTAACGTAAACTTTAATACATAGTCAAGAGAATTTTTTAATGATTCCTGTCAAGAAGTTTTCTACTGGAGATCTCAACATGAGCAACTCGAAGACCCCACACCAGGAGAGTGCAGTGAAGAAAGAACTACATCTTATAATAACAAACATCCAGGAACTGTCACTAAAAATGGACAAATTTGAAAACAAAATGGATATTATCAAACAAGAATGCAGTAAACAACTGGAACATCTAAATGGAATAGTAAAAAACAATCTGAACAGATTCTTGCCTTAGAGGAAACAGTAACTGACCTGGATACTAGAGTGACAGAAAATGAACATCACAATGAATTTCTTCTGAAAGAAAACACCAGGCTGATTGAGAAACTGGAAGACCTTGAAAGTTGGTCAAGGAGGAATAACGTAAGAATATATGGAATTCCTGAGAAAAAAGAGGGTGCTAACATGATTCAGTTCCTTAATAAGTGGTTTTCATCAGCACTAAACATGCCTGAATCCCTCTCTTTTGGAATTGAGAGGCCTCATCAGTCCCTGGCAAATCCAGCTTCGTCTCTGAGTTCATCTAACCCCAGATCTATTATAGTTAGATTTCTTTCCTCACAAGACAAGGACTTGGTACTGAAATCAGATTGGACTAATTCCCCTATCAAGATTGGTGAAAAAGTTATTCTTTTTGACAATGACTACACCTCTACAGTCATATCCAGAAGAAAGGAGTGTGTTCCTCTAATTAAATCCTTGAAACAAGCCAATGTTAAAGCTCAAATTCTTTTTCCTGCAAGAATAAAAATCACCTAGCCAGAAGGAGTGAAGATCTTTGATTCCCTATAAGAAGCAGTAGAATTTATCCAAAAGAAGAAAATACTGTCGGACATAGAAGAAATGGAATGGTCATCCCAGAGTTTGAAGAGACAGGCAACAAAAAATGGATGATCTGTGAAGGAAGGGGCATACAAAACTAAGAAACTAAAGGACAAATGAAAAAAATCCTTCTAATTTTAAATGCTTTATTTTATGAATCATAATATATTTGATTCTGGAAAATCTCTATACTTTCTCTTTTCCTTTCTGTAGCTACTTCTTCCAATTACATATAATGCTAAGTATTTAAATAATATTCTTTCTCTTTCTCTCCCTCTCTTCTTTCTTCCTATACCTTTATGTTACTAATGTTCCTTTTCTCTCTTTTCCCTACTATAAGTACTTTACATACTTTTCTCTTTCAAATAACTACAAATGATATATGTCTTCTAATTCTTCAGTAATAGTGTAATTTGACTTCATACCCAAGTGCATTTTTTTCTAGTGGGTCAGTGGTGGGGTAACAATATGTTTCTGATTAGTGTTTCTAACTAGATGTTTTAGACTCTCTGTTTAGACACATATAAACATTAATACAGTACATTAATGATGTTTTATAGATGGCTAAATAGAAGTTTGATATATATATATATATATATATATATATATATATATATATATATATATATATATATATATGTGTGTGTGTGTGTGTGTGTGTGTGTGTGTATACTAGGTTCTTTTTTTCCTCTGGTCTGGTTAATTGGTGGGTAAATGATTGAAATGTTATAAAATGATTTCTGATTTGAGGCAGCTGTTATTACTTCTAAATAGCTGTTTTTATATAAAAGGGTTTATTATTTTCACAGTGTTGATGTTTTGTGAGGAAACTGGTGGTGTGTGTGACTGTTCTCATTGTGGAAATTCATGACATGCACTTGAGTGTTTTTTTTTTTTTTTTTTTTTTTTCTGTAAACTCTAAAAGCTTCAAGATTTGATTTCCCGCTGAAATTACTTTGTTCCTTACTAGAGACCACCTGTGCTGTGCACAAGCCTATTTAGATACTTTTTAACAAGTTTATAAAGCTGCAGCTTGAGGAAACAACAGCGATGACATCACTCGACCTTTTGAACTTGTTGAATGGCTGGCTGTATTTAGAATTCTTTTCTTTTGACATTCTGTTATCCTTCACTTAGATACTTTAAATGGTAAATAATTAGTTCTGATAAAAGTGTTTAACTCCTTTGAAAATACATATGTTCTTTTATAGATGCATACATTCTGCAGATTCAATGACACTTGTAGTAACTAAACTCATTATGCATCTTAACATTGGACTTCTGTTACATAACTAAACCTTTAGTAACTAAACAGAGGGTCGTGAGGCTTTTTTTGCAATAAGTGTTATATATATTCAGCAGATCCTTACATGAAAAATGTTAGATGACTGACAAAATAGTTAGTTAAAACGTCTGATGTTTCTTGAAAAGTCTTGGAAATATTGACTATCATAACTTTCAGCTTCTAATGTTTTTACATACTTTGATCTGAAGTGTATTTCTGACATATCTGCTTAAAAGAGGCGGTATTATTATAGGTTCATAGGTGTGTACTAGGTTAATGGCCCTGGCTCCTTTTCAAGCCTAGCCCATAGGATTATCCTGACATTGTACCACCCTACCTTAGTTCCTAGCGCCTCTGTTGAGTAGAGCCACTGGAGTGATCCCCAGGGTGAATTTTCTATTTCCCATCCACTCATCAAGATTTCTCTTGAAGAGGGCCAGTGAGGTGCTCTGCTTGACATGTATTGGAAGTCTGTTCCATAGCATGGGCAGTTTCTGGGTTATGAAGCTGTCCCTCCAGCATGTTCTGTTGATTGTGGTAATGAGGTTGAGGTCTCTGGAGCGTGTGGTGCGGAGGGATTGGGATTTCTTTAGATGTAACATTTCTAACAGAGCAGGGTCAGACATGGCATTGTAAGTCAAGCAGAGATCACCTCTAAGTAGGTGATATGAGACAGAGAATAGTTAGAGTTTTTTGAGTCTGTCTATATAAGACAAGTGTTTCAGGCCTAGGATCCTCTTTGTGTGGTACTTTTGTAGCCTCTCCAGTTGTTGCAGGGGCATTGTACTCGATGATTGGCCTAATGAGGGAAGAGTAGAGGGAGACTTTCTTCCTGGATGCAAAACCCTTAGTAATGAGATGTACCACATAGAAGGACTTTCTGACCACAGTGGCAACATGGTGGTCAGAAGAGAGGTTGCTGTCAACCTGTGTTCCCAGATCTCTTTTAATGCCTTCTGTGGTCAGTGGACTACCATTAATGTGGTAATTCAAGGGAACCGGGTTTTTCCCAAGGGACACCAGCCACAGGCCAATGAAGACTTTATTACAGGTTAAGCACCTTCTTCCCCTAGAATGGACTTCCTCAGAACAATTAACACAAGAAAAACCCAGCCCATATATACCCATAATACAAATTGATGATTTCATACAATTAGTTAAAAAAACTTTCTGTTAAATCAATAGATGCAGAATAACCTTACCAACAATGACTAAAACCATGTATATTGATTAACCATCATATAATATTATTGTTAAAATTAAAATATGTATTTATTAAATTAAGTTTCATAAAAATCTTTAGTATGTTAAAACCACAAACAAAACACTCAAAAATATACAAAAAGTGCAAACAGCAATATATATATTAAAACCCATGAAGGCAGCATACCCATTTATCCCGTGATTTGTTTTAAACAGCCTGTGGCTGGTGTCCGAGTGCTGGTTAAATTGGTTTTGGATCTCAACTTTTTGTTGAGGGTGATAAGGGAGTTTTTCCAGTCTTGGCACTTCACCTTATTCCAAATCATTTTCCTCCTTCTGTTGTAGAGTTTGTTTATGGCATGGAACCACCAGATTGGCTTCCTTTTTTTGGAGGAGAGCGTCTTGGTTCTATTGGGTATGGTGAGAGCCATGCATTTCTGTACGTGTTTGTACAGTGCATTGGTGTATGATTCGGTGTCATGCAACTATTCTCCATTTGCATGGGTGCCATGAAGTTAGCCACCTCTGTTTTTAGGAGCCAAAGTTAGCTTTGGAGAGGTTTTTCATGGTGGTTACCTTTGCGGTGGAGGGAGGATGTTGACTTCCAAGGTGATTAGTTTGTGGCTGGATCTAACCAGGAAGGAGTTGACTATTGGTGTAGAGCAATGGTCGCCCATAAGGATTTTGCTACATCTAGTGGGGCTAAGAACGAGCTGGTCCAGGGCATTGGAATTAAGGAATTCCAGGAAACGTTGGGCAGGTGTATTGGTACATGAGTAGTTTTCCCAGTTAATGGAGGGGTAGTTGAAGTTGCCCAGTACGAAAGTGTTAGGTTGGACCCTAATATTCTCCAGGTTGCTTAGGAATGTGGAGTGTGCGTCTTGGGACATGTTTGGGGACCTATAGCAGGCTACGAGCTGAATCGCTGTCTTACCCAATGTTATCTACACCTGAAGTATCTCAGACGTGTTGTGTTGCCCTACCAGTTTGGAGATGTGCATTTCTTTATGAATATGGAAACAATGCCACCTTTGGAGCTTCGATCCAAGTTCTGGGGCTGAAAGTTGTGGAATGAGTTATAGCCTGGTAGTGCAGGTGTACTTTCTGGTGCCTTGAACCAGGTCTCTGTTACAGCACAAATGTCGATGTTCTCCATTTTAAGGAGTGCTTTGAGGGAGTGCATTTTGAGATTCAGGCTTCTAGCATTGAGCAACATGACCCTCACATTGCATTTGTTTGTAGCTGTTATGGTGGTAATTTGGTCTTTGGAACACCGCCTAAAAAGGCACTATGGGGTGGCAAGAGCCTTGGCCAGTATCCAGAAGCCCAGGGGTGACAGATGCAGGCCATCTCTGGCAAAGCATCAAGGTCTTTCAATCACGTCATCCCAGGCAGACTGATACTGGATCCCCTTAGAATGACACCAGAAACTTAGCCAATTGTTCAAATCAGTAATTTTCTGCTCATACTGTGGTAGCATTCTGGGTGATAGTAGGATGCTGCTCAGGGCTAGGGTCATACCTGCCTGGGCTACATAATCTGAGAGCTCCTCCGTGTCTCTCTTCATGTAGTCTCAGGAGGTATGTCTCAGGTCATTCACACCCACATGTACAATGACAGAGTCATATTTCTACTTGTTGTTGAGGGACTTGAGTGCGTGCATTATGTGGCGGATCCTGGCACCTGACAGGCATCTAACTGTTACTTTCTCCTTATTCAGCCTAGTGAGTGGGACATCATTGTGCCTCACTATCAAGTCACCTATGACTAGTGTGTTGGGCATGCTGTTTTGCCTTAGGGGCTTTGGTTGAGTGGCACACTGTTTAGGACATTTATGTGTCTCGTGATTAGTGTTGTGTTGTGGTGGTCAAGTGCATTTCTGCCTTGGAGGTCTCTGCTGTTTGGGTAGATTTTTATTGAGAGCCTCTGCGAAGGTGGGTGTGTGGTTTGTGTTTTTATGTGAAGGCAGTGCTGGTGTGTGTTCTGGAGGGCTATGTGCTCCATGTGGTGTTGTGCAAGTGTTAACCTTCTCTTCTTGACCAGCTATTACGGTCTTGGCTGGAGAGTGCGTGGCTTCTAATTTGGATATGTAAATGCATCTCTTGCAAGTCTGAGTGTTGGAAGGTAAGAAGAGAGGGTTGTCAATGTACATGAGGCAGTTGCTACATTGCCTCAGGATGCCCAATTTCACCAGGTTAAAAGGAGAAAGCACAGGGAACTGACCTTTAGACATGCTTGGAGTGGTGGGCATTAATAATAAGTACTGGAGCTATTTCTTTGTGGAACATTTAGTGCTGGTAGCACTTTTGTGTGCTACAATAATTGCTACAAGAAGTCTGTAAAGTGCTAAAGTAATAAGCTAGTAAAAGTGCAGAAGAGGAGAGAACTAGCTGATCTAAGGGAAAATTTGAAGAGCAGACTTTGGCATCGCTCAGAAGCTTACAGACAGTCTTGGATACAGCAAATCTGTATCTGACTAGACTACTTACAGGAAAGGTGAGAAACAAGCGCAAATGCGGGCTTTTAAACCAGAAAGTTGAAAGACATTTAAAAACTGCCCAAATGGCCAATAAGCTACAATTTATGGGCCAGAAACCACTCCTTTTGTGGTAGATAGGCTATCTAGTGTTTACCACTCCCACTGATAAGCTAGAATGCTTCCCTCCAACATAGAAAGGATTGCGGGCTCAGAAGCTAACATACAGTCCTGGATTCAGCAAATCTGTACCTAGACAAGACTAGTTACAGGAAAGGCGGGAAAAGTGCAAACGCGGGCTTTTAAACTAGAAAGAGATAGAAAAACTGCCCAAACGGCCAATAAACTGCAATTTCTGGGCCAGAAACCACTCTTCTTGTGGTAGATAGGCCACCTAGTGCTTACCACTCCCACTGACAAGCTAGAAGGGTTCCCTCCAACACTGAGAGGCTTGGGGGGGGGGGGCTCAGAAGCTTACAAACAGTCCTGGATACAGCAAATCTATATCTGGACTAGACTAGTTAAAGGAAAGGTGGGAAACAAGTGCAGATGCGGGCTTTTAAACCAGAAGGTTGAAAGAGATGGAAAAAAACTACCCAAATGGCCAATAAACTACAATTTCTGGGCCAGAAACCACTCCTCTTGTGGTAGATAGGCTACCTAGTGTGTACCACTCCAAAGGATAAGCTAGAAGGCTTCCCTCCAACACATAAAGGCTTGGGGAGCTCATAAGCTCACAAACAGTCCTAGATACAGCAAATCTGTACCTGGACTAGACTAGTTACAGGAAAGGTGAGAAACAAGCACAGACGTCTTGTATGTATTGTTCTGGCAGTTCACATTTTTTCCTGTGTAGTTTGCTCCTACCCTTTTCTAAAGATCTCAATTCCAGTTGTTTTATCTCTGTTACTATTTTGACAACTTCTAGTGTAGTTGGTTTAGATTTTGATTTCCATTTTCTAGTAATTGCTTTTTTGGCAGCCATCATTATTAGACACAGCAAGGCCTTATCTTGTCTAGGCAATTCCGATTCTCCCTCGTCAGACCAATCCACCCACCCAGCATCTCTGACAGTGCATCCCACAGGGAATCCTTAAAGTCAGCCAACCCACCACATTCCCAGAAAACATTCTCCCAATTACCTCTTTCTTCCTCGTCACACCTCCAACATTTGCTGTATGCCTGAGGAAAAATTCTCTGCAGTCTACTTAAGGTATAAAAATATCTATGTAAACATTTCCAGGCAAAAATCCTAAATATTCTAGATTCTGTTGCATATTTGGGACACATACATTTATCCTCCCATTGTTTCTTTATGAATTATTTATCCAATCTCTCATCCCAATCCTTCCTAGCTTCATCTGATTGAGTCCTGTAGTTATCATGCAGTATTTTATATGGTCTACTAATCATTCCTTTTTTAATGGCAGCTTCTTTCCTAGATTCTATTAAAAACTCTGCCAGTGCTGATCTTTCATTTAGGACCCCCCCCCCTATTTCTTTCTCTTTGCCTAATCTCTAATATCAGTCCCTGACAGGGAGGCAATCTATGCAGTCCAAATAAATTCTTGGTGTCTTCCCATTCTGTCATCTTTCCCTCTTTAATTATTTGCTCCCAATACCTTGGTTCCTTTGACAGTTTTTTGTAATAAATTCCAGGCCCATCGTTCCTGTTGTCTATATCCCTAATTGCAGTCATCCCTATCAGCAGAATCTCCTTTCTCCATTCCTGTGTTGGCTTATTTCTTAAAATACTTTCTGCTACTTTATGGATATAATATTCTTTATGAATATTGTTAATCTCCTTAAAGGCCTGCATCCAAAATCCCAGTCTCTCCTTGTTTCTTGAGCTTCCCCCTGTTTCAGTATCATCCCTTTTTACTTTGAATTATATTTTTATGCTTGTGATGTGTCTAGGACTAATTTTTTTATTTATATTTGGTAACCGGGTAGTGTCCGTCTGGGCCCCATATTCAGTGGAGACCCAGAGAGAAAAAGCTCCCAAAAAAGTCTACAATATGTATACTACGATATGGTAGTTACAGTATCAAAACTATAACTGTGACAGTTTACATAATAATAAAATATGGTGTAACAACATGTTTATACAAGATGAAAAGTCACACATCAAAAAAGAAAAGTCAATTATGATGTCAACAGCAACAATAGAAGTCAAACAATATTTAGTTACATAGATAAAAAACACAGTAGGTGGGAAAGTGTGGATTGCTTAGCCAAGGGTAGTACAGGAGCATAGCCAGTGATTGAAGAAATAATTTGTAAATTGCTGTTTGAAACCATGGGTATTTGGTATAGGTAGCAAATGCTGGGGAAGGGAATTCCAGGTTTTGGCTATGGAGAAACTGTATAAAGAGTTGCCATGAGTATTGTGGGATTTGATGACTGGAGTCTTAACAAGTGTAGACCTGAAATACCCATTCAAATTGGGTAATTCCAATTCGCCGTTTTACTGGAAGAATTGGTTTATTTATACCACTTGACTCTTCCGTCTTCCCCACCCCCATAAAGTCCTTCAGCTCTTTATTAATTGCTATCCATACCATCTTCTGTCGTTGATAAAAATATGCCTGACATGTGTATAAGACTAAAGTGACTAACAACATTTAACTGTTTGTATCTTATTATTCATATATGTATAATAAAGATTCAATTTTTTCAGTTTTTATATTATCTTTTGTTTAGTCTCTTCCCACATATCCTTAGCTGCCACACTAGAATCATTTTAATCCATATTCCTCAGTACTTCATTTTATATTGTCTTCATAAACATTGATATTCCTGAACCAATTTGTGTGTGGGTACATAATTTACTGCTACTGGCTTTGTTTTAGCTTCATTAGTTTTGTATCCCAAAAAGATCTGAAATGTCTCAAAATGTTCCACAACATTGTAATGTCTCTTTCTGGTTTTGTAATGTTTGCCAGTGGTTCTAAATGTAATGCAAATAATAAAGGGGAAAGAGGACATCCCTGCCTGGTTCTTCTGCTCAAGCAGAAGTTATCAGAGAGGACACCATCCATTTTAATTTTCGTCTGTGATCCCTCATATACCTCCCTAATCAATAATCACCATTATACTTTTTTCAGGAAATGCAAATGCTTCCATTGCACTGCTCATAAAGTCCCAGCTTAGTCTGTCAAATGCTTTCTCTGCATCAAGACCCACCAACAACAATGGTATTTTCTTACATTTTGCTTCCATCTGGATCATCAGTGTTGTGTTAATGTTATCAAATGTTTGCCTCCCCTCCACAAAACTACACGTACCCATATCTATCAGTTTTGGCATTACTTTCGCCATTCTTTTAGCCATTATAGACATGAACACTTTATAGTCATGGTTTAGTATTGAAATGGTAGGCTTGCCACCCCTCCGTTTTTTTTCCGGACTATCAGGAAATCAAACTGATTCTCCGGTAGTCCGGAAAACACTGTACAAACTCCGGTATTCGGTTTCAAAAAGGAAACAGACTATCGGAGTTTATCATCTGATTTACTATGCTTTTTACAGAAAAGCATAGTAAATCAGCCATAAGGCGGGAGCGAAAAAGAGGCGTTCCTGTTGAGTGATGCTGTCGTGACATCACAAAATAAGAGGTATGTTGGCGGGAGAGGGGGTTGGGGTGGGCGGGGTTACTGGTGACGCGAGGGGCGTGGCTTTGCTGCATTTTTAGCCGTGAAGGAAGGTGGCAACCCTATGAAATGGGCCTATATGAGTCTGGATCTGATGGATCTTTACCCTCTTTAGGTATTAGAGCTACCACTGCTTTCTTCCAGGATGTTGGTACTTCTCCTCTTAAAATACTGTTAAAACCATCCAGATCTTCATCATTGTTTTCCTTCTAGCTTCCAAACTTCCAGAAAAATACCATCTGTTCCTGGGGACTTTCCTGTAGATTGGTTCTACATCACAATTTTTATCTCCTCTCCTCCAGCCTAACTGTTAGTAATTTGCCTCATCTGTCTCTAATCCTGGCATATTTATTTTTTCCATAAACATTTCCATTTGTATCTTTTCTTGATTTTCATATTTCTTTGGTTTATAGAGGCTCTCATAAAATTTCCAAAATATTTCTAATACCCATACAGGATCTCTTGTTACCGTCTTTGTTATAGGCTTCCTAAGTTTGGTGACAGCCCTTTCTACTTTCTGTTGCCTGAGTCGTTGTGCTAAAAATTTTTTGTGCTCTAGTGTTATCAAAAAAAAAAAAAGTTTCTTAACAGCAATTTTTATAAGCTCGTGCATATTATCAAGGCAATCCCTTATTTTCTGCCTAGCATTCTGCATTTGATCCTCTTCTTGTTTTTTGAGATTCCCCCTATTTTGCATTACTTTAACATTTGTCAGGCCCCTAAATAATTCTTGTTACTTCTTAACCATAACTCCCTTTCTTTTGTTTCCATTCTATTTTTAAACTCCACCTTAATTTTATCCCACTCCGTAGCTGTATTTTCAGAAGAAATTTCTATTGTCTCTAACAGCTCCTGAATAATCTCTACTACCCATTCCTTAAATTCATCTCTTTTCAACAGATAGGTGGGAAAGTGCCAATGGCTCATTTTTATTTTATTCCACTGTGCTTTTATTTAAGTTATTATCTGTGCGTGATCTGAAATAGTTATTGGTGAGTATCAAGACCTTCAATTAAATGCACATGTTCCTGTGAAATGTAAATTCTGGCTAGCCTAACCCAGTTTTTGTATCTTGGGGAATAATATGTAAATTCACTCTGAACTCCTATTACTGAATTTACATCTTCCATGCCAAGTATTTTTATACATTTCTTCAAAAATCTACCCTCCTTTGTTATATTTTCCATTTTGGGCCTCTCAGACACATCTTCACTACTGCAAATCAAATTCTTTTCCCCACCTTTAAGTAATATTCCTTGCTGAAAACTAATTATTTCTCCCAGAATTTCCTTAAGCTCCATTATAGTCGTTTTAGGTGGAATGTAAGTACATGCCAATGTAATCATAATCCCTTGTCAATAGCCCTTAAGCACTACAGATCTGCCATTATCTTTTTTTATCTTTTTCTATCACTATTAGAGCTAAGTACTCCTGTATTCCTTTGTCCCAGGTATTCCGCTGAATAACCATCCTGAAAACCTTTCTTTATCAAATTCACATGTTCAGTTCTTTCCAAGTGTGTGTCTCCTGTAACATAGCTATTTCCACTCTACATTTTTAATATAGTGAACTACGCTTTCTTTTTTGTATGTATCTGTGAGGCCATTGATATTTAAAGACATTACAGAAAGCATCATTGTATTAAAAAGTTATTATTCCCACTATTTATGTACAACACCTTTTTTGTTAAATGTCTAGTTCCAGCTTTTCTGTTACATGCATACACTGTTTGGCAGGTTTAACTTTTGTACAGTTGTTTTTTGTCATACCATTTGAGCATATGTCACATCTTATAAAACTTTTTATTTCATTGAGAGTCTTCAAAAAAAAAACACACCCACAATACCCCCTAAACTCCATTAACTTAATACTAATGCACAGAACTATGTACACCTTCAAATATTGAAGTTTTACCCTCCTAATAGGAAGAAAAGTCCCAAACTGATTGCAACACTCACTGACTTGAGTTAACCTAAAAGAAAGGTTATCCATGCTAAGATGCATGGTGCAGCCTGTTCTTCTACTAAGTGCTTATTGGGTTTGTCTTATCTTTATAGCGCTTCCAGCTGGGAAACCTGAATGCTTTCAGAGAACATTATCTCCTAGCCAATTTCTCTTTTTTTCTCCTCAGCCAATTACTCTCCACTAGACTGTAGCCAATTTCTCTTTATCAGATTGTCTCCATGGAGTCATGAGAGCCAGACAGCCAGTTGCTCTTTATCAAATTGTTTCTGTGGAAACATGAAGACTAGAATTGCAACTAAGCATACATGTGTTTGCTATAAAAAAGCCTCATACTATTCAGTACTTTTTCATTTACTTGTGCTCTCTTAAAAGTTATTACTAAATTAATCTAAGGTCCTTAATCCAGTCATTTCCCCATGCAAGAATGAGAAAAAGCACATTCATTTTTCTTTTGTCATACTTTTTTAACCAGTTTTTTTTACACTGCGGCGTTTGCATTTCTCAAAACTGAACAAGAAACAACTCCCCAAAGCATATTTCCAAACATTAATGACGTAAAGTAGGTTATATGCTTTATAGTCCTCCACAAGTCCAACAAATTCTGAAAAAGTCCAATATTTTCATATTTTCTTGTTCTGTCATATTTCACAAATATAATTATTGCATTATAATCCCACATTAAGTTACTGGTTTTATTACTGTTTTTCTCCATCTCCCAAATCCTGTCTCTGCTTCATTTCCAACAAACTCTTGATTCGTCTGGTCAACTGTTATGCTCCCTTCCTTCTCTCCTGCATTTTCCATTTAAACATTGGAAAAAGTTTCACAGATACATTCTCTCTGTTGTCTTTATTACCAGAAGAACAAGAAGCAGAATCTCCTTTTGTTTCACAGCTCACGTTTTGTTGAACAAACTTTTGTATTTACTCCTTAGTATGTACTTTATCAAAAATTATTTTGTCCCTCCAGGGAAGAATACTTTGAAGATAGCTGAGTAAAGCAGTTTGAATCTCACATCTGCATCTCAATATTCCCTGAATAGTGGAATAAATTTACTCCTCTTCTGCCTGGTGTACAATGAGTAAATATTCTCCACAAACACTCTGATGTCTCCCACTTTTAGTACTTTGTCCTTCTGCCACAGTTTTGTCAGAATCAATTCCTTGTGCTGGTAGGATTGCATATTTATTGTTAAAGGTCTAGGTTGCTTTCTCCTAGCCAGGTTTGAAGCATACACATGATGTGCCCTTTTAAAAGTAACAACTCCTCCTGTGGAATACCAGTCCAGTTGTTTATTTATTTACATTTGTTTACTGAGAAAGTCAGACTGGGCCAGAAGCCCCTTTTCAGCAGGGGCCCATGGAGAAAAGCTTCACAGAAATATAAGCAAGATACAATAATTAGATAGTACAATAGTATACATATAGTAAGGTGCAGAATACACATCATCCAGTTAGTCTATACAGAGAAGTATTCAGTACTGTTTTCTAGTAGATACAAGTTCAGAAAAGAAAATCACACAAGCATTTCAGTAAAGATCACTGCAATAATAATAAAATTAGAACTGTGTAGATGTTAAATAATAGAACAATAATAGAATATATAGAATAATAGAACAAATGAGATTTCCTTTATATTTTATGAGCAGTAATAACACTGAGGATAGGGAGAAAATGAGGTAAGGAGTGGACAGTATGGTGAGAGAGTTATAGATATCTTATCAGTCAAGTTTGGCGCAGGAGCATTGCCAGTTTTTGCATAGATGTTCAAATAGTAGTTGTTTAAAACTGGTAGATTCAGGTGTGTTTTGGAGGGGATGGGGTAGACAGTTGCATAATTTGGCTATTTGATTTGAGAACAAGGTTTCATTATGAGTGTTAGCTTTGTTTACTGTGTGCAAGTTTCTGTCTGCATATGTTAGACTTCGTGGGCATAAGTAGGGAACAACAAATTCCTTGAGGGATGGGCAGTTGTCAGGATTGAAGATGATATTGTGTGTGAATTTAAGTTGGTAGAGATGGAGAAGGTTAGTTAGCCCAAGCCAAATTAATTTATGTAGAGCAATACAGTGGTAGGTTTGGTGGGGAAGGCTGGCTGTGAAGCAGGCTATTTTGTTGTAGCAAGTTTCCAATTTGGCTAAGTCTGTTTTTTTTTTAAGTTGATAAAGAGAGGGAAAGCAGAAAGGAGCATACAGAGGAGGAAGGTTCTGGATATGGCTAGTCTGGTATTGTCAGCGAGAAATAGCTTGCTTCTGTACAGTGAGACAAGTTTGATGTGAACTTTTTTAATTGTGATGGCTGTGTGTTGGTCAAATCTGAGTTTGTTGTTGACAGTCACGCTGAGGAGTTTTGTATGCTTAACTGGTTGGATGACTTTGTTGTTTGCTGACAGAATGGTGAAAAGAGGGATAGTAGGTGATTGTTTGCTACTGGTAAATAGCATTAACTGTCATTTTGGGATTAAGGATTAGTTGTGATTTACATAAATATATTTCAATATCATTAAAAGCTTGTTGGGCTACTATTTGGGGGTCTGATAAGGTATCTGCTGAGCAGATTAAAGTTGAATCGTATGCTTACTGAACTACTTTAGCATGTGTTGTGGATGAGGCTAGATCATTAGAGATGATGGTGAAAAGAAGGGGCCCTAGTATGGATCCTTGGGGGGCTCCGACTGAGACAGGCAAAAGTGGTGAAAGTTCAGTTTTCCACCGTACTGCTTGTTGTCCGTCAGAAAGATAGCTTAGGAACCAGGAGAGGGAAGTCTTTAATAGGTTTAGTGAGGCAAGAGTATTAAGGAGTTTCTGATGGGAGACAGTGTTGAACTCCTTTGACATGCCTAGGAAGATTGATGCTATTTGCTAGTTTGAATTTATGAGTAGGTTGATGGTGTTAGAGAAATTAATTAGGGCTGTGGTGGTGCTGTGTTTCGGTCTGGTACCATGTTGGGAGGGAGAGATAAGGTTGTGAGATAGCAGGTATTGTAGTAATTGAGCGTGTATACATTTTCCAGAATTTTGACACGGGAAAGGATGGCTGGGGGTCTGTAATTGTTTAATTCTGTTGATGTCCCTCCTTTATGCAAAGGGGTGATAGAGGACATTTTCCATAATTTTGGGACATATTGTTCTGCTATAGACCTATTTACCAGAAGGGAGATTGCAGAGCTATGGCATCAGCTGAAAGTTTGAGATAATCATTGTGGAGCTGGTCAGCTGCTAAGAATGAAAGTTTCAGTTTTTTAAGCCTCGTTCTTATGTTATTTGGGACACGTTTGAGGTCAAAAGAGTTGTTATTTTCTATATTCAGTTGAAGAGACGATGGGGTGGAATTTTCCCTGTAACTAAGGAGAGGATGGTGTTTATAAAGTAGGTGTTGATTTGTGAGGCAAAATTGCCTGCTAGAACTTTTTGGGATTGTTTTCATATTTGTTTTGCATAGACGTATAATGTGTTTTTTTTTTGTCTAGTTTGAGTTGTCTTTTTGTTTGATTGTGGAGCTGCTGGTATGCTAACATAGTTTTATTGTCTTTGTTTTCTGGTTTTGAAACCAGGTTTTGTCCCTTAGTTTTTGAAGTCTAATGGCTTATTTTGATATCCAGGACAAACTCTTGTTTGTAACACGTGTATGAGTTGGTACTAAGCTATTTAGAATAGCTAGAAATGTGTCATTAAAGTATGTTACTGTCTGGTCGAGTTGGAGATGATGGAGTGGTGTCCGGTTACATTTATTTTGTACAACTTTGTAAACTATGTTTCTGGGTGGATTGAGCTGAAGACAGATTAACAAGGTAGGTCTATGGTCACTTAAATTATTTGGAAGGCATACGGAGAGAGAGTTGTGGGTGGTACTGTTTGTGACACCCCTGCACTGGCCCTGTAATCAAGTAGCCTCAATCCCCACCACTGGCAGCAGTGAGGGACGTACACAATGGGAGGATGATAAGTACATGCACAGTAAAGTACAATTTCCCTTAAGAGCACACAATCACAGTCAGTCTGGGGCTGGTTTCTCCCTATTTCTCCAGATCCCCAATAAGACTCCCCACTGGCAAAGCTATAGAGTTGAGTCTTTAGCCAGGGTTCCAAGCCAAGGCTTCTTAGCACTGTCTCTGTCCAACCAGTGCTTTGTGTCCCTGCCCAAGAGGCTGACACACACTATACACAAACACACCTGGGAAAGGCAGGCACAGGTTTGCTAGCTATGATCCCTTATGTCCAGACTATAAGGTAGTTATCACTGTCACCAATACCCCTTGTGAAAGGGTGACTAATCCTACGTGTAATGCTACTCTTACCCAAATGGTAGTCTGACCAAGAGCAAGGCTAGTTAGGAGTGGCCTGTAGGGTGTCACCAAATACATATGCCACTACTCTAAGAGTTTAAATATGTCTCATAAATATCAGCCACAAAGATAGGTTTATATATATTTAATAATAAATAATAAAGGACCAGAACAAGACAATACTCAGAAAACAAACACAGTTACTTTAGAGTTCAGAATCACAGGAAATATTTTAAAACAACATAGCAGGACAGTCTCAAATAAATGCAGAAAACATCTAAACTAATCTTTACTATATTCCTGTCTATATCTAAGAGAGATATTGTGCCCTAAGTCTTACTTACAGAGCAAGGCAAATGCAGATGATTAGATGTTCTTGCTAGGTCCAAGACAAAACACAAAATGCCCAATCTCTCTCTGAGAGAGTTCTTAAATTAATAAGAAACATTACTGCAGGGTTAGCTTGGATGACATCACTCTTTGTCACCTGACTTAATTTCCCAGGCTAACAGAAACTAACATCTCTGTGTGAGAAGCACATATCTCTCAGCAAGTCGTAAAACAATAAAATGCTTTTACATTTGAAACCTGGTAATTATTTCTATTTCAAGACAATAGAAAAGCATCTAGCTCAAGACATTATGCCTAATTCACTGAAACTGAGAGATAACACAATTGTAAAACTATCTCAACTTATTTTCTTGAAGTTTTGCAAGTTACATCTGCATGTTTCAGCTTCTACTATTAAAGCATACATTTGCATAGGTATATAGTTTATATACATATTTGTTCTTTTCCAGTAGGGTACACTGTGGACACATCCTTGAAGCTCAGTACTGTATAAACCCTGTTCAACACACACTTCCGCACCCATAGTTTAATAAACACATAACATATATTTTTCTTACATTTGTAAGACAAGCATATGAATCATATGAATATTCACAAATGACGTATGATTTACAAAATTCCAGATAGCTGGGCTGGCAGTGTCACGCTGTTAATAAGTGACCAGTCTAAGATAAATTCCCTTTTGCTATGTTTATCTACTCGAGTGGGAAATTTGATAGTTTGGGAGAAACTGTGTAGATTTATGAAGGTGGAGGGATTATCACCAGTGCAAGTGTTCCAGTCTAAGTTGAAGTCACCTGTGATAATGGTTTTGTGGGTGTAGGTTGAGGCTTTCCAGGCTATGAGTTCCTCAGTAGCAGTGGTAGTATTGTTGGGAGGTATGTAAGTGAAAATTATGGTAATATTTTTCTTTGGGTTGATTCTGAGCCTTGTTACTAGGACTTCAGAGTTATCATAAGGATGTTTGGGTAGGTAGTCAATGATTAGGTTATCTTTGTAGAAGATTGAAACCCCACCTCCCTTCTTCCCGATCCTGTCTGACCTGTGTGTGCAAGAACCTTGTGGGAGTATGTCTGAGTCTCTTATATGGGATTTTAGACAAGTTTATGTAGTTATAAGTATGCCTGGTGAATATTGTGCAATGACTGCATGAAAGTCTTTGATTTTGTTAACTAGGCTTCTAAGGTTCATGTTAAGAATGAGAAGGTCTGAAGCTTTAATGTGGGGAAGGGCTGGAATGGTAGGGATGATGGTATGTTGTACAGTATGTGGTCCAGAATTGGAGTGTATATCACCACTACGGAGAATCTGTAATAATGTGCATGCATTTTGGTGTAACAGTTTGGAGAGTATATAAAGGTGTTTTCTGTAGTGGTTAGTGATATTGTTGACAACTACATGTTTGAAGTGGAAGTATGCAATAGGTGTGTGATTGCAGAGTTGGGAGGACATAGCAAGGTAGGAGAGTGAGGAGTGGACGATATTAGTATAATGCAGTGTGGGGCTGTGGACATGTATCCGTAGGTGAGTGTAGGATGTTAGATAGTATGTAGATAGCAGTAGGGTATAGAGTGTGGGCAGAAGAAAGAGCATGGTGTGTATTCTTTGTTTTGGAATGTTACGTTAGCTTAATGGTGTGATAAAGAAGATGTATGGACAGAGGGGTGTTGATGTAGTGTGGTGAGGACAGCTGCAGTGAGTTGTGTGAGGGAAGGGAGGAGTGTTACATACAGTGTATTGGATAATTGAGGTGTGACTGGCAGATGGTGCGTGATTGCTGATTGGGAGAAGTTAGGGGGAGTGGTTAGTGTTTGTATAAGTCTAGGAGATCCAGGGGTGGGAGGGAATGGGGGTAGGGTAGGGGAGCAGAGTGGGCCCGAGCGTAATGTAGAGTAGAATGGGCTAGACCCTTCAGAGATGAGTGCAGAGAAAAGCAATCAGTATGAAAAGTGGAAACATTGGAGCTGTAAAGTAAGTGAAAGCAGGAGAAAGCAAGGAAGAGGTAGAGGCAGAAAGGTAGGAGTGTACACAGATAGTTGCAGAAGTACTACTTTTATGGCTTTGGTGTGTAAGTAAATCAACAAAGGAAGCCAAATCTGTTTGGAGACAAAATACACCAAGTAAATGGTACTAGTCTTACTTTGCAGGAATTCCAATGGGGAGGCAGATTTATTTGGGACAAGATACAGCAAGTATAATGTTAGTTGCACCACCTAGTGGTGAGAGATGAAGCTATAGTTGCCTGGGGTGGGGGTGAGCCCTTTCAGGTGTGCATGCTGACTAAAAAAAAATGTTTAAAAAATAACTAGTAAAAGTACCAAATTTGCTCTTAAAAAGAATTGTAAACATCCGGTCACAATGTTTAAAAAATAACTAAAGGACCAGATTTGCTAATAACAATAATTGTAAACATCTGTGTTTAATAAAATTAATGCAGTCTGTTCCTTCCAGCTTCTCTGGTATAGCTAAAAATCTCAGATTTTGCTTACATGCTCTGTTCTCTAATTCTATTATTTTTTTAAACATGTCTTCCTAAGCAGTCTCTTAGTTAGCCTTTTTTTCATTTCGACCTCTGATTTTTGCAGCTTTATCATCTCATCTGAATATCTGTTTAAAGCTTCTTCCATTCGTTCCAACCTTTTGTTGTTTGCGTTGATATACTCCATTAGTTTTTCATTTATTTTAACCAGGTCTGTGCACAGTTGTCATAGCTTCCTGTAGGTTAATGGTAGTCATGTCCAGAGGTTGCATTGTTTTTTGCTGAACAGCTGCAGAACTTCCCCAGTTTCTTCCTCACTTTTTGTAGTTGATTTGAACAGGTCCTCTGTGTTTCTTTTTTCCTGGCATCCAGGCAGTTCACTTACTACCCAGTTACTGAAATATACCCATAAACACAAAATTATACAAGCTTTCTCTGCTGAGTTTCTGTTTTCACACTGTGAGAGCTAGAATGAAGCTGTTACTCAGTGTGCAGCCATCTTAGAAGTCCTGTTTTGCAGACATTATCAAAAATGTGATGAGAGGGGAAAGATGATTCAGGGAATCTCTCAGTTGTTTCATTCACACTTCTTTAAGTTTTCCAAGGAATTCTCTGCTCCCTGTTATAACTTTGGCAAAATAAATAAATAAATAAACAGCCCAGCAGAATGCTGATAAGAAGACATGTAAAAAGCAGTGGTAGGGAGGCTCCAAAAAGTTACCAGGAACCCTCCAGAATAAAGGACAGTAAACCTTGTCAATCCCTTAATCCTCCCAAAAAGTCTGTCTCCATTTTCTGTCTTTGGCAACAGATTATTTCAGACTAATAGGTCCTGAATGTGATCCACCAAAAGTACAGATGGCAGTGGGAGGAACTTCCTGGGGGATTTTTCTTCATCCTCCAGACCAAGCTCTTCTGTTTCTTCTTGTTTTACATGGCATGCTGTCTCCTGGTAATAAAAGATGTTCCTTCTCCTCATGTAGGGGTTGGATTTTATTCAAGAATGTTTCTGGTTCCAAGTAAAGATTCTTGGATACACGTTTTGGATCTTTAATTCCTGAACTAGTTTGTAATAGTGCCCAAGTTAAGTGTTTTCAATTCACAACCCATTACCTCCTTTTCCTTATTTGAGTTTCTTAGTAACCTTTGATTTAAAAGATGTAGATCACCCCATTCCTATTCGTCCAGATTTCAAGCATTTCCTAAGGTTTTGCTTGTCTGTGTCACATTATCATTTCTCTGCCTCACCCTTTGGGCTAGCCTCTGCTCCAATAGTGTTTACAGTGTATGTAGCTCCTGTGATAGTCCACTGCAGACTGCATGATATACATACTGTTCCATATTTAGATGACTTGCTTATCTTTGCAGAGCCTTTCAGAGTGTCAGAAATCTGTCAGATCAGGAATCTCCTACACAAGCTGAGATTCCAAGAGAACATTCAAAAGTAGAGCTTTTCTTTCACAGAAAAATATCCAGCTATAAAAAGATGTACTTCCTGGGTTTTAAACTCAGACTTCAGTCTCTGCAAGGGAATATGTCAGGATTCTGGGTCTCATGGCATATATAATACTCATGGGTACCTCTTGCAAGACTCCACATGAGAAAGACCCAGTGGTACCTGAAATCACTATGGTCCCAGCATCAACATCCCTTGACTTTTTACTTTCCATTTTTGAGGTGTGTGAAAATGGAGATTATGTGATGGAGACACATTTTGCAGAATCTAGATCTTCCTTTCTCCCTTCCTGCTCCCATAGAGTCAGTTACAACAGACAGCCCAGACTTTGCTTGGGGTGCTGTGTCAATATAAATAAAACTTAGAGATTTTAGTTCTTATAAACACACACAGCTCTCTAAATCATCTGTGGTCGCAGGGACCTCTACAGGTGTTAAAGTACTGTACAAACCCTGTTCAACACACACTTCTGCACCCATAGTTATAAACACATAACATATATTTTTCTTACATTTGTAAGACAAGCATATGAATCATATCATATGACCTCTACAAGTGTTAAAAGACAACATAGTGATATGGTGCATAAACAAGAAGGGGGAACCACATTCTATCTTCTGTGCAGACAAGCCTGTTAGCATTGGATATATCTTTACAGCACAGTCCCTCTCTCTCTACAAGCATCTTAAACTCTCGCTCTATAAGCATCTTAAATTTGTAAGAGTAAAATTGTTTGACAGACGAGGAGCAGGACTTGGCAGACCCTCACAAATGGAAACTGAATCGAGGGGGTCTTCCAAAATTTGATCCATTTTTGGAAAATTCCTCAGGTAAACCTTTTGCCTTCTCTCTAAACCATCAAATGGCACATTTCTGCTCCAGGAATCCATGAAAAAAGGCATGAAAGACAGATGCCTTTCCTTTTCCGTGGACAGCAGTGTTACTGTATTATTTTCCATCCCTTCTATGAATATCCAGGCTACGTCTGAACATTCAGAAGGACTACTCCAAAGTTCATTGTGGTTACTCCCTTTTGGCCAAGGCAACAGTGGTTCTTCCTTCTGGAAATGGCCAGGGGCAATTACCACAGGCTTTCTCACAGACTGGATTTACTCACACAAGACCAGGGGTGTTTGATAACATCCCAGCCCCAAATACCTGTAGCTGACTGCCTGGATGATAGAGTTTTAATACCTTTTAAGCACCATTTTTTTCTGAGGACAAGTACAAATGTTAATGGAGGCAAGAAAACTTGCTACTTGAATATCTTATATTAGCTAATGGAAAATGTTTTCTAGTTGGTGCCAAGAGAAAAAAAAATCTCCCACTCTGGGCTAGTGTTTCTCTAGTTCTGTGTTGTTTGTGTGAATTACTAACCTGTGCCTGTCATAACTCCTCAGTTAGGGTTCATTTTTCAGCTATTCTGTCCATGGATCCCCTTTTTCAGTGCAGTAATGTAAAAATGTTTTTGAAAGGGTGTTGCATTTGAAGCCTCTTAGAAAACAGGTGGCTTCTCCTTGGGATCTTAATTTTGTGCTAGAAAAACTAAATCTTGCTCCATTTGAACTAGCTCATCAGCCTGACTTGAGATTTTTAACATGGAAGAAAGTCTTATTGGTCTGACCTCTGCAAAAAGAGGGTGAGTTACAAGTTCTTGACTGTGTGAATCTTATTTTATTTTCCACAAAGATAGGATTTCTTTAAGAGCTAATCCTTCATTTATGCCTGAAGTGGTGTCTGGGTTTTCTTTAAGCTGAGTTTCGGTCCCTTTCCTTGACTTCTCTTCAGAACTCTAAAAATGAGAGAGAAAGGTTGCTCCATTCCTTGGATGTCCACAGACAGCTCCAGTACTATGTTGATAGAACAAAATCTTTCAGATCTTCTGATCAGTTTTTCATTTCTTATGAAGGTAAGAAAAAAGGACAACCAGTGTCAAAACAAACTGTTTCCAAATGGATGTCTCATGTTATTACTTTTTGTTTTTCCCACCACAACAAAACTGTTTCAGGCAGGGTCAGGGCTCATTCTGCCAGGACCTTGTTTTCATCTTTGGCTTTTTGGAAAGGGTTGAATCCTAGAAGCTGAAACGTGGTCCTCTGTGCCTTCTTTTACAAATCACTATAACTAAGATTCTTTCTTCAGGTCTAGAACATGCTCTTGGGCTCACATCCTTCCTGTTCCCAGTGTTTCTAAACTATGGTAATCTACTGTATTTCCCTGAAAAGAAGACTGGGTCTTATACTTTTCCCCCTGCCGAAATACGCATTAGGGCTTATTATCAGGGGATGCCTTATTTACCCCCCCAGTACAACAGTCTACATTTATTCATTTACACAAATCGAGATTTATTCATGTACACAAATTGACATTTATTTGGTACTTTTCCATTACTGGGCAACAGTTTTAGGTAACAGGTTAACAGTTGTGTGAGAATTCTACATAAACAGTGCAACAAACATTTCAACTTCAGAATATCTACACCTAAGTTTTCACGGTACAATATTTCATGCTTAACAGAAAGTGCAGAAAAATCTCAATACATGTGTATTGGAGGAGGGGAATAAAACAGGTGAATAACTGCCACTTTTTGAGTGGTGATGCTTTCTTTATTCCTTACCCAAACCGTAAGAGAAGAATGCTGGAAAGTCATAAAAATTAAGTCTAGGAACTAGTGGCCTTACTTTGTAAGTACCCTTTGATAATGAAACGTTATCTTAATACAATAAAGTAAAAAAACTGACAAGAGCTTGCTGGCAGCTGAAAGCAGAAGCAATCCATTCTGTTGCCCCGATAACAGAAAAGTTATTCAAATATAGTCATGTCATCTTCTTCTGGAACATTGTCATAAGTCTCCAACCCCTGAATTCAGGCCCAAATTTCCTGCGACTCCATTTCCTGTAGAACAATTGGCCCCAGTCTGTCATGCCTAGCAACAGAGCTCTCCTTAAATGAGCACTGTTTGTCCATGTAGCCTGCTCATAGTGCATTGGCAACACAGCTGTCAGTGACTTTATCCCATGAATTTTTCACCCAAGTCACAACCTCGTACAGGCAAGGCTTCACAAAGTTTCCATGCTGACTTCTCTCCATTCTATTTTCAGTGTAGTCATTGAGTTCCATGCGCAAATGGTCCTTGAATGTCTTGTTTATTGCAATATCAAGAGTCTGGAGATAGGCAGCCATTCCTGCAGGAATCATTATTTGATCTATTCTTCTCTGTGCAAGGAAGTTCTTCATGTCTTTAGCGTGGTGAGTGCTGGCTGAATCCCAGACTAGCAGACCTCTTTCGCCACCTCGCAAAACAAGTGGCAGCATTACATCGACCCACTTCCTTATGACTGCTTGTGTGCACCAGGCTTTTTCGGTTTCAAGACTGTAAATGCCTGAAACACATTCAGTCTTATCTTTCTTCCCCTACTAATGATTAGAGGTGAGGTTTTCTTTCCATCTAGACGAATTGCCAAAATATAGGTAACACGTGCACTTTTGTAACCAGTGGAGGGAATGTAGATTGACGAGGCACCCCTCTGATCAATTGTTGTTTGAGATCCTTGGCCCATAAACACTGCAGTTTCATCTATAGCAGTCATGTTAGAGAGTTGGTATTTAGAAAAGTCGATGCCATCAACAAAAGACTTGAATGCAAGTGCACGTTTAATAACGTCAGTATCTTCCAGCTTGAACAGTGTTGTCAATCTTAGAGACAGTTCATATCGCTGAAGGAAGCCATCCAGCCAATGTTGTGATGCTTTGAATTCTTCTGGGGATATTTCTAACTGTGGCACCATTGCAAGGGCCAATGCTTGAATATCAGCCCTGTGCACAACCAAAGCCTTTGCTCTCCTGTTAACAATCCATTCACAGATGATGTCTTCCAGCTCAGGAAATAAAGGTTGCCGACCTGATCCACACTTGCACTTCTTAGCATTTCCGTTGTTGGCCTGTTGACTGAGGTTATCGTATGCTACTTGCCATTTTCAGACCATTCGGAGCTCCAACTTCTCTTTACAGAAAGCCATCAGATTTTTCCCCGGGTGTCCTCATGATTCCTTTCTTGTACTCGACGGAATAGGTCTTTCTTTTTGCACTCATCTTGTCTGGGGGGGGGGGGTTAATTGAAGATTTATGAGACAGGAGTGGCAACATAAAATGGCGACGGTTAAGAAGACACAACCACACCCGTTCGTTATCAAGTGCGCACGTTTTACGTGCGTTGTCTGTACTTTGACCAATCAAAGTATACTTGCCAGTGTTTATGGGCCAAGGATCTCAACCGTCAAGTGTGAGTGAGAGTTAGGGAACAGTAAGAATCGAAGAGGACTCCCAGGGAAAGAATCTTATGACTTTCTGCAAAGAGAAGAAGTTGGGTGTCCGAATGATCCGAAACTGGTGAGCAGAGTATGATAACCTCAGTCAACAGATGTCAGTCTTCTTCTTCTTCTTTTGGCTGCTCCTGTTAGAGGTCGCCACAGCGGATCATCTGTTTCCATTTCTTCATGTCCTCTGCATCTTGCTGTATCACATCAACCACCTGCATGTCCTCTCTCACCACATCCATAAACCTTATCTTAGGCCTTCCTCTTTTTCTGTTACCTGGCAGCTTCATCCTTAGCATCTTTTTCCCAATATACTCTGCATCCCTCCAGAGTATATTGGGAAAAAGATGCTAAGGATGAAGCTGCCAGGTAACAGGAAAAGAGGAAGGCCTAAGATAAGGTTTATGGATGTGGTGAGAGAGGACATGCAGGTGGTTGGTGTGACAGAGCAAGATGCACAGGACAGGAAGAAATGGAAACAGATTATACGATGTGGCGACCCCTAATGGGAACAGCCAAAAGAAGAAGAAGAAGACTGCATCCCTCCTCAGCACATGTCCAAACCAATATAATCTTGCCTGTCTGGCTTATTCTTCAAACCTTCCAACCTGGGCTGACCCTCTAATATACTTATTCCTAATCCTGTCCAGCCTCATCACACCCAATGCAAATCTTAACATCTTTAACTCTGCCATGTCCAGCTCTGACTCCTGCCTTTTTGTCAGTGCCACTGTCTGCAACCCATATAACATAGCTGGTCTCACTACCCTCTTGTAGACCTTCCCTTTCACTCTTACTGGTACTCGTCTGTCACAAATCACTCCTGACACTCTTCTCCACCCACTCCATCCTGCCTGTAATCTCTTCTTCACCTCTCTTCCACACTCACCATTACTCTGAACTGTTGATCCCAAGTATTTAAACTCATCCACCTTTGACACCTCTACTCCCTGCATCCTCACTATTCCTCTATCCTCCCTCTCATTCACATACATATATTCTGTCTTAGTCCTGCAGACCTTCATTCCTCTTCTCTCTAGAGCATATTTCCACCTCTCCAGTGTCTCCTCCACCTGTTCCCTACTCTCACTACAGATCACAATGTCATCTGCAAACATCATAGTCCACGGGGACTCCTGTCTGATCTCATCTGTCAACCTGTCCATCACCATTGCAAATAAGAAAGGGCTCACAGCTGATCCTTGATGTAATCCCACCTCCACCTTAAATGCATCCATCACTCCCACCGCAGACCTGACCTCTGTCACACTACCCTTGTACATATCCTGTACCTCTCTTACATACTTCTTTGACACTCCCAACGTCCTTATACAATATCACAACTCCTCTGTAGACACCCTGTCATATGCTTTCTCTAAGTCCAAAAAGACACAATGCAACTTCTCCTGACCTTCTCTGTACTTTTCCATCAACACTCTCAGAGCAAACATCGCATCTGTAGTGCTCTTTCCTGACATGAAACCATACTGCTGATCACTAATCATCACCTTCCTTCTTAACTTAGCTTCCACTACTCTTTCCCATAACTTCATGCTGTGACTAATCAGGTTAATCCCTCTGTAGTTACTACAGCTCTGCACATCACCCTTATTCTTAAAAATTATCACCAAAACACCTTTTCTCCATTCCTCAGGCATCTTCTCACGTTCCAAGATTTCATTAAACAATCTAGTTAAAAACTCCACTGCCATTTCACCTAAACACCTCCATGCTTCCGCAGGTATGTCATCTGGACCAACAGCCTTTCCGTTCTTCAGCCTCTTCATAGCTATCCTTACTTCCTCCTTGCTAATCCACTGCACTTCATGATTCACTATCCGCACATCATCCAACCTTCTCTCCCTCTCATTCTCTTCATTCATCAGCCCCTCAAAGTACTCTTTCCATCTGCTCAACACACTCTCCTAGCTTCTGAGTATGTTTCCCTCATTATCCTTCATCACCCTTACCTGCTGCACATCTTAACTTGCTTGGTTCCTCCGTCTAGCCAATCGGTACAGGTCCTTTTTTCCCTCCTTAGTGTCCAACCTTCCATAGAACTCTTCATATGCCTTAGCCTTCGCCACCTCTCTCTTTGCCATGGACCTCATCTCCTTATACTCCTGTCTACTTTCTTCATCTCTCTGACAATCCCACTTCTTCTTCTCCGACCTCTTCCTCTGTATACTCTCCTGTACTTCCTCATTCCACCACCAGGTCTCCTTGTCCTCCTTCCTCTTTCCAGATGTCACACCAAGCACCTTTCTAGCCATCTCCCTTACTAGCTCTGCTGTAGTCACCCAACTATTCGGTAACTCTTCACTGCCACCCAGTGCCTGTCTTAACTCTTCCCTGAACTCCACCTCACAATTACCCTTTTTCAATTTCCACCATTTGATCCTTGGTGCTGCCCTCACACTCCTCCTCCTCTTCTTGATCACCAATGTCATCCTACAAACCACCATCATATGCTGCCTTACTACACTTTCCCCTGCCACCACTTTACAGTCTCCAATCTCCTTCAGACTGGCCCTTCTACATAAGATATAATCCACCTGTGTGTATCTCCCTCCACTCTTGTATGTCACCCTATGCTCCTCCCTCTTGTTAAAATATGTATTCACCACAGCCATGTTCATCCTTTTCGCAAAATCCACTACCATCTGACCTTCTGCATTCCTTTGCTTAACACCATACCTACCCATCACTTCCTCATCCCCTCTGTTCCCTTCACCAACATGCCCATTGAAATCTGCTCCAATCACCACTCTCTCACCCTTGGGTACAGTCATCACCACTTCATCCAACTCACTCCAAAATTTTTCTTTCTCATCCATCGCACACCCAACTTGTGAAGCATATGCACTAGCAACATTCATCATTACACCATCAATTTCCAGCTTCATAAACATCACTCTATCCAACACTCTTTTCACCTCCAAAACACTCTTAGCGTACTGTTCCTTCAGGATAAACCCTACGCCATTTCTCTTCCCATCCACACCATGATAAAACAATTTGAACCCACCTCCGATACACCTAGCTTTGCTCCCCTTCCATCTGGTCTCTTGCACACACAATATACCAACCTTCCTTCTGTCCATCATATCAGCTAGCTCTTTCCCTATACCAGTCATACTGCCAACATTCAAAGTTCCGAACCTCACTACCACAGTCCTAGCCTTTACCTGCCTTCTGGCATGCCTGACCCCTCTTCTCCTCCTTCGGCCAACAGTAGCCCAATTTCCACCAGCACCCTGTTAGCTAACAGTACTGGTGGCGGTCGTTGTTAACCCGGGCTTCGACCAATCCAGTATGTATATCTATACTGTTGTCCACATGCATGATTTGGCAAAATTCTACGCCAGATGCCCTTCCTGACGCAACCCTCCCCATTTATCCGGGCTTGGTACCGGCACAAAGAAATGCACTGGCTTGTGCATCCCCAGTGGCTGGATTAGTCAACAGATGTCAGTAATATTATTATTTTATAATTCAACATGCCCATCGTGTATTATTGATGATCTTAACTGGGGCTTATTTTTGGGGTAGGGCTTATATCACGACCACCCTGGCAAACCATACTAGGCCTTATTCTCTGGTAAGGTATTATTTACCGCAAAATACGGTAATATAGTTTAGGCTACTGCAGCAGTGATCAGTATGAAAAACATAGTATAATTGTGTAAGTAAATTTACCATGACAGTAGGTATTCAAATGATCATGCTGCAGTAACTGCTATCTCCCTCCATCCCACCCCCCACCTTTTTTTTTTCAAGGTTGTCATAGTCTGGGCCTTAGCCTCCCTATCTCTATTGGCATGAAAGCTCTGAAGGGTTTGCTGCCCAAACCTGACTTTTAGTCAGCTCATCTCAAGCTGACTAATGGTTTGGGCATGCGGAAGGTGTCCTGAAGCTTTGAAAGATGGCCAGCTGTTATACTCATAGTAGGATATAACCCATATAGCTTAGGCTACTGTAAGCAGAGGTCATTCAAACATCTATTGCTGTGGTCAGCTTACTTACACAACTATGCATACTTTCAATTTTAAATAGACAAAGCAGCTGTATAATCCCTGAAAAGTTTTAACTGGATCCAAAGGTAGCCTTGTACTGAGTACACTGTCTCAGAAAACGAAAAAAAAACACTGTCTTTGTCAGAAACAGAAAGTTCCAACTTCTAAGTCTGCTGACGCCCCCTTTATTTTCTGTAACAATTTAAAATAAGTCCTTTGTCAAAGCTTTGCATAATATGTCTGCTCTATCACTTATAGAAGTTCCCCTTCTTTCATTCTGCAATGACTGAAAAACATCTGCACTTTATTTTAATGCTTGTATTTTTAAAACAGACGAAGGAAGCAAGTTTTTCAAAGTGGATTCATCCACTCTTGAGACTGTCTGCTCAACCTTTTGGGCTCTTGTTTACTGCGATAGAATGTCAAATGATTTCCCCTTTCTTCAAGCACTTTGATTGCTTCTTCAGAGAGATAAAACATTAGGGACCATTGGAAATAATATGTGGATCATGGCAGGATGGTTTTGTTGAAATCTGTAATCTTTTAATTTATATTTTGTACTGGTACAAACAAACACTTCCTTCTGTAAGTATGCATCAAGTAATACTGCTCGATATGAATGGTAGCATCCTTGTAGATTAGCCACAGACCTGTTTTCTCCTGCTGAGACAGTTTTTTCTTTTTAAGGTTTTAAGTGGTAATTCTTAGCCAAACAGTTACGTGAGGTGGTGATGAGGTCTTGCTAGTTTCCAGACTTTGAAATTTCTAATGAGACAGGAAATTTCCCAGCCCAAGTGAAAGATGCCACCCATGGTAGAAGTGACAGCTAGTTCCATCTCAGGTCCTGGGTTGGGTTCTGAAGTAGACTCTCTGACACTGCCATATTTGCTAATGGGATCCCAGAGATTACTTAGAGTACTAGGAAGTCTTCCTCTTGGCAGGCCTGTATCTCCCAAGTGGAAATAGTTCTTATTTTGGACAATCGCACCATTCAGTCAGTTTAAGGTGATCTTGATGGTTCTCAGCTACCTGAATCTCAGTTACTCCAAGGTCAAGGTATGTATCCGGTATTTCGTGACTTCTTGGAGGGACAGTATTATGACCCATCTCCAGCTTATCAAGCAGCTCCTTAAAGGAATGCTTCTTATGTTCCTTCCATTGAAGAACCCCTTTGCTGAATGGAACTTTCAAACTTCATGCCTGACAGGCTTACCTGTCTACTATTTGAAATAGCTAGCTTGACAGTGTTGTCATTTGTGCCCTGGAGAATACTGTTTATGGTATTCATCATATCTTTCTATAGGACATCAGAGGTTAGTCCATCATGTAGAAAAACATATGTGGTCTTTCACAAAGATGTGTGTTTGTCCTTCAGGATGAAATCTTGTCTGCTTCAGTGGGTGTTTTTTGAAATTGTCCTTAAACCTGTCCATTAACCCCCCTGTTTTCTTTTTGGTGACTAAAACCAAGAGATAGGAGAGCCTTTCACACCATAGGCATGCACTAGCAGTATATGTTTATAAGTATGATCTAGTTTGTTTGTCTTCTTTGTGCCGTGTGGAGAGGACTAATGCTGACAAGTAGACACTTTCCAAATGGATTGTTTACTGCATTATTTTTATCATTGAGTATGTAGTCACCTATTGGTTAATACTGCAGTTAATGCTAACTCCACTAGTGGAGGGTCTGCCTGCAGTGCTTGCTTCAGGAATGCCTCCTGTGGTGAGATCTCTCCCAGAGCAACTTGGTCTTCATTGTCTTCATACATGGATTTGTCAGGAATTATTGCCTTTACTGCAGCTGAGAATGTCAGGACTCTGCACTGTTGAGTTCTGTAATTGTGAATTTATTTGGCCTGGGATTCAGTTGAACCACTGGTCCATCAAGGAGACAGATCATCTGTTACAGTAACAATGTATCTGTTAAATGTGACATCAAGGTCCTTTCTTCATGGGGCAAAAATATCCATGCTCCATTCCACTGTGAATTATCATCTTAACCAACCACTGTTGTTGGAATTCCCTGATGTACAGTTTTTATACTACTTGTTTAAAAGTGTCAGATGTTTCACTGTTTGTCTTCATGTGCAAGATTATGTTGTATGATGATGAACTGGTGAGCTCTGAGGAACCATGCACTTGTGTAGACCACTAGTTGTGTCACACTGTGCATGAAGAATGGTGGGCTCATGTAGGCAAATGTGGGATTTTGCAGAAGAAAGTACAGAATTGTGCTGGTGAAAACCTACCCAGTGAAGAATCCAGGCCTACCTTGAATGGTCCTTTCACAGATCAACTGATAAAGTAAGGATGTGTCTGCTATGTATGATAGATACCTCACATATTGTGTCTTTACAGTAATCACCATTATAACTAATTATTCTGTTGTAAAAATTTAAAGATGGGCTTAGACTGATTTAATGTAAAATTTCCATTATTAAGGTTATATATCAAGCAATGTGGGGAGGAATGTATTTTGTAGTGGAAAACAGTGTTTTGGCAATCACGTCTCACAAAACATTTCTGTGTATTTTTTTACAGGAATTAGACTTACAGAATCCCTGGCCATGACTCCTGCTGCTGCCGTTTCTGGTCTTTATTTCTCTAACCCCAAATCATTTTATTTTGCTGTTGGTAAAATTTGTAAGGACCAGGTAAGTGGTAAATATTAGCAGGTCAAATTGCATTAAAGGTAGAATGTGAAAATCCAGGGGGAAACAAACAGAGGCGTTACTTTGGATATTTTTGACTTTTGTTAAAGGCACCATAAATAGTTATTATTTATGTATTTATTTGTAGTTGAATTTGTTCTTCATCACAGATTCATCGATTCCTTGAATTTAGAAGGCCCAGTCCACCCTTGGATGGATATTATCTTGCTAGTGTTCACCCTCATAGGGCAGTTTCTGTTTCTAGAATGGCAAAATAATCTGACCTGGGTTGAATTTAATGATGCCCATTCAATCAAAGGTGTGCCATAAAAGAAATGGGGTTATTGCTTTGTTTAAATGTAATGGAAGATTATTCCAGAAATGGGGAACTGTTGACTAATAAATTGTCTCTTCTGCTCGACTTATTTATTTAGAGATGATGAAGTCGTTTGACAAAAGCATATACCCATTTTTTATTTGGTGACTCTTTAAAATCTCAGTCATTTTTGTGCAGCAGATTTTTTGTTTCTGTTATGTATTTGTTAATGGAAATTTAAGTGCTTGGTTGAAATGCTTAGGAGCCATTTGTTATATGGAAGTGTAGGGAGATCAAGGAAGGCTGGTCCCGTAACAGCATAGAATGCCAGACATAGAACACCATACCCGAGTCTACAAAATATAAGACTTCAGGGATATAGCTTCAAGCCTGTCTTGATATTTGAAGGTCTTTAGTCCAGTGATCTTTGACCTTTTCAGTTAAGCAGCTCTGGTATTTTCATAGTTATATAATGTATTTGGATATATAAACAGTAAAAGTAGAATTTGTGTTTTGTAATTGGTCTGATCCGAACAGAGTATTGAGGAATAATGATTTATTTTACCTGGATAAGATACCTTTATTTATTATTTAGACTAGATACAAGGATTTCCTGACTACTGTTGCTGTTTGGTGATCAAAGCATAGGGAGATGAACAAGGGTGCTGAGATCCCTGACAACTGTTTGTATTAAAAGCATGTGCTGAGATTTGTTTATCAGCTGTGACAATGCTGCACTTCTTTGCAATTAATTTAAGCCGATTTCTACTATACATTTATTTGTATGGTTTATCCCTTGCTGTACAGTTTCGAATTTATGTCAAAATGCAGCTTGCAGGTATCAACAAATGTAGTTATGTCTGGATTAGTGATATGGAGATTCAATAAGTAGATGGCAAAGAGAAGGTGTCCTCACTACTGAGCTCTGGGATATGCCATTAGGCATCTTTCTCCTTTCTGAGTTGACACCTGCAACTTTAACCATGGGATTTCTATTTGCCAGCAAGTTTGCAGTACATCTTTCAACACAACACTCTACATTTAGACATCTAAACACATTTATAGTTCGAGTCTGGGGAAATAGTTTTAAATACTTTGGCCAGATTAATGTATGTTGTAGGAACTGCATGGCTGCTATCTGCAGCTTCAGTCACTTTCTCAAAGAAGTTTACTGAATTAAATAGATATTATCTCCCTTTGACAAAAGTATATTGTTGCAGATCTAGAGCAATATTTGTTATGAACACTGGTAAAATACGTTCCATGGCTTTCCATATTAGGCTTGTTGGTCTGATGGGTGTGTAATTCCTGAGATGGTGGGGCCTGCTTTATGGAGAAGCATAGTGATAGCCATTTTTCATACCTTAGGAACATACCCTCTGGCAGTGCTTAAGTTGTGCAGCTTTAGCAGGGATTCACAGAGTGCTTGTTTGGTGCTCTTAGTTAAGTAACCAGGTGTATTGTCAGAATCCATAGATGCAGTACTTTTAGCTTTGGAGAGTACAGTTGGGGCGTTATACAATAAACTTGAAAGGGAGGAAGTTGCTTATATTTCAGGAAGTTCATTGACTATTTCTGGTGTGAAGTCATCAGTAAATTTAACTGTGAGTATATTAGTATTACATTTAAAGTTAGAATGGGTAATACCATTATGAATCAGTTTAGAGCATTAATATGTGTTATTTCTTGTCTGCTGTAGTTGAAGAAGGATTTGGTTATCCTTGACTTAAATTGCTAATTTTTAATCCATGTTCTGCTGTGATATTCCTTATGGTAACTTTCAGATTTTTGATCTTTTGACAGCCTTTAATATGGGTCGATTTCAACTTATTTCTGTTATTATAGAACTTATTAATATGGGGATTCTACTAAAGAGGTTTATGTTTACGTTTCCCAGTATTTTTGCTTCTGACTGGGATGACCACTTAGTTTGTACTATTTATTGGATAGGATTAAAATATGAAGGAATGATTGATGGCTGAGGCTACATGAAGCTTGGAAATCTTACAGTTGAATTTTGAGAGCTCATTATATTGTTTTAATAGGTTTGTTTTCTTAACCCTTGAATTCAGAGGTGTTCACTGTGGTGGGTTTAGATGTCCTTTAGAAGACAATTATTGATTTGTGATAAGATATGAACAGTGATGAGGATACGATAAGGGTAATGCTAGTAAGAGTAATATTAATGAGGACAAAGTCAAGAAATGTTGGCACCAGTGGGCTGGTTAACTGTTTTAACAAGAGATCAGCACTTAGTCCTGGAGTCTTTTGGGTTGCCCACCCTTTGTAGTGTAGGTGCTTCAGTTAATTGTTAGATAGTTGACATCACCTATCAAAAAATGATTGCATAAACATTTTTTTATGTGTGTAGGTTAGTAAGCAAATACAAATCTTTCATAGTCCTCTGGGGACATAGAAGGTGACCTATAGTAGGCTAGAAAAAGTTAAGAAATGCCATGTTGTTCCATAGATTCATAGACTCATAGATTAGTACTAGGCTAACTGCCCTTGCAAGCCATTTTAAGCCTAGCCAATTATCCCTTTTGAGACTCAAACCCTGCACCTTGTGTTTGTAAGGCAAACACCTAAACCATTAGGCCACCCTTCCACTAACAGAAAGCCTAAAGACACTGGAACACAGACATTTACGTAATACCTTTTCTTGGAATAACATAGGTATTGCATTTACTGAAGCTTTCAATATAGCAGGAGCCCTTTGTCGGGAGTTAAGTTGTTGATGTTAGATACAGTACTTAGATATCCACTCATGCCGAGAAAAGGAGTTCACCAATATGGCAGTCCCAGCAAGGGCAGCCATTCGTAAAGGTATTCTGATAGTTTTGCTAGATTAGTAACTACCCATCATTACCTCATAAATTAAAAAAAAATACAACCACACTGCAGATTGTTTCCAGTAAAATATGGCATTTCAGCACAAAAATCACTGCACAGCCCACTCTAAAGCCAGATGGCTACCTATGAAGCAAATATCTGATCTCCTGTTGGCCTCCCTCCCCACTGCAGAAGTGGCCCACTGAACCAGGGGTCCAGAGATTCCTTCTCTGGTAACTCCTACCAGCGCTCCTGAATGTAGGCCTGATTGCCTAACTCTGGAGGCAGTTGGGGGATGATTATCGCTGCACCAGTCTGCCTGGCTAGAAATAACAATGGACAAATGGGTGCAGGGGATCATTTCCAGATGCAACATCATTCTCCTTTCAATGACACCAAGAAGACAAAAGAGTATCCCAGACGTTTCACTAAGTCACAGGGAAGCAGCAGTCTTAGAAATTCCAAAATTGCTCGAACAAAGAGTCATCCAGATAGCCCCACCAGACCAGAGAGGATCCAGAATTTACTCAAGATTCCTTTTAGTGCCCGAAAAAACAGGGGACTGGAGACCCATTTTGGATCTCAGACAGTTGAACAAATCAGTCCAACAAATGAAATTCTAGATGGTCTTAGTACAGTCAGTACTTCCATTCCTGGAAAAAGATGACTGGATGTGCCCTCTAGATCTTCAGGGTGCGTATTACCACATAAAATGAACAAGCTCTCCAGAAGATTCTTGCGCTTTTGGCTGGGAGCCAGTCACAAAAAATCCTATATGAAACCATCAGAGCAGCTGGAATTCATTGGAGCAATGCTCGACACAGTCACCGGTATTGCATCACTTCCCTTAAAAAGGCTCCAGAGGATCAGATCACAAGTAAACTAGATCAATCAGAACAATAAAGTACCTGCAAGACTTATTCTGCAAGGTCCGGGGTCAATGGCAGCTTCTATTACTCTGGTCCTTTTAGGCAGATATCACATGTGAATTCTTCAATGGCTTCTGGCTTCCCAACGGTCATTATCAAACCAACCTATGTCTCATCTGATTTTGATCACCAGTTGTTGCAAAGAAGACCTAAGTTGGTGGCTCCATTCCAGCGAAATCTTGTTGGGCTGTCCATTTGTCCTCCCTCATCCCCAAGCCATTGTGACCACAGATGCATCCCAGATAGGGTGGGGGCGGGGGCATTCTCTGGGAAGGACTGGAGACCAACTTGCATATCAATGTTCTAGAGATGAGGGTGGCGCTCTTAGCATTGCAGGCATTTCAAGATGCCCACCCCTTTGGAACTATTGCAATTCAAACAGACAACATGTCAGTAGTCTGGTATATCAAAAAACAAGGGGGAACCAGGTCGTATCCTCTTTGTCGAGAAACTCTCAGACTATGGCAATGGACGATTTCTTCCATCCACTTTCTAATTCAATGCACATTCCAGGGAGCTCCAACGTGATTGCGGACAAATTGAGCAGAGCCATTCTCATGAGTGGTCTCTCAATCCAGTAGTGGCAGAAAAGATGTTCCATCAGTGGGACCAACTTTGCTGCAGTTTGTTTGTGTCTCCTCTGAACAACAAGTGCAGCGTTTACTTTGCCTTAACCCCCTCCCCTCCTTGAGAGTCATTAAGAGACATTGTCCTTCACGATTGGCCCTCCACGGTCTTCTGTACGCCTTTACCCTGACTCTTCTAATATGTCAGTTTCTAAAGAAAGCCAAAAGCTCAAAGAACAGAATAATCCTCATTGCTCCTTTCTGGCCTCGACAAGTCTAGTTTCCCTTCCTTTGGTCTCACTTACTTTGGAAACCTTGGTTACTGGACCCAGCTCCAGACCTGTTGTCTCACCCAGAGGGAATGGTTCATCCAAATCTCCAACATCTCAAGCTCACTGTATGGCTTCTCCAGTTTCCATATTTGCCAGGCATTCCTCCCTCACTTCCCCAGTCTGACGCATCATTCTAGCCCACCACAATCCTTCAACTAAAAAGTTGCACCGTAACAAATGGATAAAAGTCATTAAAGGGTCACTTGACTGTAGTTTTGGCCCATATACAGCACCTGTAGATAAAGTTTTAGATTTTCTAGCCTTACTCTATCAGTCTGGCTCATCAGCTTCTACTATTTGGGTGTATCTTGCTGCTATATCCAACTTCCATGTTGGTTTTGATGGTCCATCACTTATGTCTCATAAACTTTGTAAAGCCTTTTTAAAAGCAACCGTAATGCTAAGACCTCCATTTAAGGAACCCACTAGTCCATGGGATTTGCATTTGATTCTACAGTCTCTCATCTCCTTCCCCTTTGAACCTTCTGCAACTTTTGACTTAAAGTTCTTGTCCTGGAAAACTTTATTTTTGATAGCTGTCACTTCAGCTAGGAGAATATCAGATATTCAAGCCTTGTCCTGCAACCCCCCTATGTAATATTCCATAAGGACAGGGTCTCCCCTCATGACAAATCCTTTTTTGACAAAGGTTATTTCAGCCCTGATGCAGCCTCATAAAAATCTTGGTTGCTATTTTGTAAGAGGTCATGTTACGGTGAGCAACATAGAAGTAAAAAAAAGTGGATAGTAGCATGTAGTGATATATAAGGAAAGTACCAACAGGCAGGATTACTGGTAATGTACTCTAGCATTGCAGTTATTGCTGAAGGGTGCATGTCTACTACAGACACTATGTATAGTGGTGTACTGTACTGACCATGACAGGGGTCTGATAACACTGTTGGGGGAACTCATACTGATGTGGCACAGGGAACAGGCAGGACTGGTAGTTGTAAATCTAGCCAGAGAACAGGCAACAGGCAGGCTCAGTCACAGCCCTGTTAGTTGGGTGCCTACACAGTTTTCCATAGCATACACACACACACACACACACACACACACACAGCAGGACAGGGGGTTTCCATTACACCAAACACACCTTGCTTTTGTCAGAGGTGTAGGGGACATCACATGAGGCTCACATGTCCACACCTGCCACAGTATGTTACAGTGTTAGAGCAGTTACCTCACAGCAGGGCTACTAGGGGACCTTGAGGAGGCGGGTGTTGGCTGTTATTGACGGTCCTACATATCCACATATAAACCCCACAGGTGTTCCTGACCTATCCGGGCACCAAAAGACTGGCAGTGCCTGAAGAAGTTCACCATGCAGGAAACTGAGGTGCTGTTGCAGGCTGTACACATAAGTGGTACGTGTATCCTGTAAAGGGATAAAAAGACAACACTTTCCTGGTCTGGATCTAGCAGGGACTGGTGTGAGACATCATTGTGGTGGGTTATAAGAGTAGGACATAAGTGTAGGTGTGCTGCATGGTCACTGACACAATGCTCCGTGCCATGATCAACACTCATAGCTGGGGATAGGTTGACCACAAGTGGTGTATTCCACCATAGCAAGTCCTTACAGATGCTGAGAAGTTCCTGCCATCCCCCAGTGGAGACGGTGAGAGGACCCACATACCTGGTGGTTATTTATATATGTGGGAGCTAGGCTGGTTGTGACTGCCATAGTGTCAGTCGTGGATGCCTTAAGTGGTAGTGCAACATGCCATTCCTGCCTGCTTTTCTCACACATCCAGTCTACATTTATGCTAACTAGGGACATCAGGGCTGCAACTTTAAACACTTGCATCAGCAGGTATGATTGCCTGATTGTCTGTGGGGTATGCAGTGGCTGAGTGCTTGCACATTGTATTTGTATAGGACATTGTCTAGCATTTTTGGGTGATTTACTAGGACATAGTATTTCTGTCACCCAGGGTCATCAGGACTACAACTGAGATTATCTGCATCATAAGGTATGTATATGCTCACAGGACAAGTGTATTCTTGGGATGCAGCAGTCTGTCTGTTGCTCAGTCATAAGTCACATGTACCAGTTTTTACATTGGTAAGTTATATGTATACATTCATGGATTTTACTGGAAAAGGATCCAGCACAAATCAGCATATCCATGATGTCAGTGAGAATGTAGATTCTGATGAAGGCATTGTGTACCTGACACTGTCCTTGGACACTCTGTTCCTGTTACAGTACTAAGAGTGGAGGGCACACTACACTCTTCCCACAGCTGGGGGGGGGGGTCCAGCATTAATCTCTTGACATCAACTGATTTGAGTGTGGAATGTCCTGTCCTTGGCAGCCCAACATGTTTTCCATAGTCAGCATCAAAGCAGGCAGCAACGGAGGGACACAAAAGCTCCAAGGTGTGCACAAACACATCATTGGTGAGAGGTGTGTAGATGGCTCTTGGCACCATGAGAAAAGAACACTCCATGACATGAATGATACCCTTGGCATCAGTCAGCAAATGTGCAGAGATGTGATCCAAGCCCAGACAGTGGCTTAGTCATACCACATCAGAACACTGAGTGTGCATCATGGCCTACATAAAGACCTTCAACAGTTGCAGGGACTGCAGACAGTATCAGCAATTAGTCCATCCCTATAGCTGCTGCGTATGGCTTGCAATGGTCATGGCAAGGGACTGTTGCACACTGCAAGTGTACACAGCTGCTCTAACACAGATGGCACACATTGCTCTCAAGAAGGCCACACTGCATGGCTGCCTCCACCTCTGCTCTGGATGCTTACATGGTTGTGTCTAGTGCTAATCCTAAACCACTGTGATCTCCACCCCAGCCATGGATGCTCACCTGGGTGTAGCTGAAGC
This sequence comes from Protopterus annectens, assembly GCF_019279795.1. NCBI lineage: Eukaryota > Metazoa > Chordata > Ceratodontiformes > Protopteridae > Protopterus > Protopterus annectens. The sequence continues at coordinate 827,042,098 of NC_056727.1, read as the reverse complement.
TTATCTGGCTCTACTGTGGGCATTCACCACAGAGCATTAAATTTGGGGTCCCATAGTCCAACACCAGCCCCCTCCCCTTCCATGGAGTCATACCACAAATAACATGTACCAGTGCTTAACCATAGAGTACTGAATGCCATCTGCCAGAACCATGCAACAAGGCCCATGGTGATCCCACACATGTAGCTGAAGTGCTGTGCCATCTGTCTCCAGACCTGACACTTTAGGGCCACATGATACACCTAGCCAGCATTCATCACCTGGAAGCTGCACCCCCTCTATCTGAGGATGTGATCCCTGACACCTCACAGTCCATTAGCCCTTCCACCTATGGTAACATTGCTGCCCAGTTCCACTGTACCTCCCGCTTGTGCGAATGATAATGACTGTGCCCAGCCCAGCCCTCTGGCTAATAGGGAAATGGTGATGATTCACAGTGTAGCCAATGAGTGCATTTGTAATGCATAGCTTGAGTGTGCTGATGCATGCATTGGTTTTGTTTTGTATTTGTCTTGTCAAGGCCAGTACTTGTGGAACAGACACTGCATCTTTGCCAGTGCAATGACGTATTGCTCCCACTTTTGCAGGGGCGGCTCCGTGGTATCGGACTGCCGGACTGCAGCCCTCCCACCTAGAAAAAGAAAAAGAAAAATCTTTAAAACTAAAAAACAAACAGAAAAAAAAAAAAAAACACGAGTCTAGACTGCCTTTATCAGCAGTCCGGATAGAGATAGACCAGTACCCAGCAATCATTGCTGCAAATGCACCCAGGAATCGGTGCGGGGACGACCGCACAGAAGAGGAGGTCCAGACTGCTTCGGCTGCAGGCAGATCCAATCAGGACTGATAGAGGTGAGTTGCTCTCGTGGGACTTTCATTGCGCGGGCTCATTCAGGAGGTAGGTGTAGCAGGTTTTGGTCACTGGCTGGATTGCTCCGTGTCGCTGGATTGCTCAGGTGGTTTTGCTGCTTGGATTACTTCAGGTCGCTGGCTGGATTTAGGTGTTTGGTCGCTGGGTGAGACATACATCAGGTAGGTAGGTGTGTTTTGTGTGTGTGTGTGTGTGTGTGTGTGTGTGTGTGTGTGTGTGTGTGTGTGTGTGTGTGTGTGTGTGTGTGTGTGTGTGAAATGCCCCAGTTACTATATACTGGTGGCTAGAGAGAGCAAATGGTGGTGGATAGAGATACTCAGGCTTGAGCCCTGTACCTTGGATGCAGGTGACAAGGACCTGAATTCCCTATCCACCACCATTTCTAAAAAAAAACTTGCAGATTTTTGCCTTATATTTGTTCTGTTCCTCATAAAATCTGTGGTTTCTGTATCTACATTTTTCCTTGCAAAGTCTGTAGTGTAGTGGTGCACTGGTAGCATTGTTGCCTAACAGCTACAGGTTCTCTGGTTTGATTCTTGGCTGGGGTGCCTTCTGTGTGGTGTCTGCATGTTCTCATCTTTCAAAGATGTGATTGGCATTTCTCTCTGCTCTGCTGAAAATTGTCTTTTGTTCCAAGTCAGACTAGTTTACTCGTTAAATGTTTAAAAAATAACAGGCATTTGAATTTCAGACTTCATATTCTTCAGAAAGTACATGGTAACACAAAATTGTTCTAGCAGTTGTCTAAGTTTATAACATGGATATTTGAAATTTGTCCCTATTTTTGGGACTGTATTCCCCCATTATTGGCTTTGTCCAGGTATTTGTGCTTGAGAGTTATCTGTGGTGAGAACTGTATTCATGGAATGTTTGGGGGCTGTATCCCCCCATTACTGGCTTTGTCCACATGTTTTTTGCTAAGAGGTTGAGAGCTATAGTGAGAACTGAATTCACTGAATATGTTTGGGGGCTGTATTCCCCCCATTATTGGCCTTGTTCAGGTGTTTTGTGCCAAGAGGTTGACAGCTATGCTGAGAACTGAATTCACTAAATGGTAGCCATTTAAGTTTGTCTTCCTCTCTTTTACAAAACAGCTGATTTGGCATAGTGGTATGTTTCTCTAACTGTTTTGCACAGGGTCCCCTGGGTTAAAGACATGGCAGTGAAATGTATGGTGGTAACACAGCATTTTATTCTAGCAATTTTCCAACATTATACAAGCAATGTTTAAAATGTGTCCCTGGTTGTCCCCCCCCCAATAAATTTCGGCTTTTTCCAGATTTCTTGTGCTGCAAAGTTCAGAGATACAACTGCGTGTCGAGTAGATTTTACAAGGAGCTGAGAGCTGCAGGGGAACAAAACTTTAGTGTTGCTTATTCTGAGTCTGCTTGCATTAATAGCACAACAGGTAGTGTACTTGCTTTTGATGCAGAAGGCTGTGGGTTCTTCTCCCACAGTAGATATATGCATTGCTGATACTGTACTGTGTTGTAAAGTGGGTGGATGCTGCAGTGATTTTTGGCAAAGATACCTAGAGTAGTAACTATGAACCTGAACCTGTTATCAGTTTGCCGTACAGTCCCTATTGCTATATTACTAGCTTATCATTTTTTTTAATGCATGCAACATAGGCAATTTATTCCTCAAGGGCAACAGGCACTTTATTTGTAGATGAATAAACAGTGACATATAAAGTTGTTTGCTAGCAGCAACCTCTTCATTGTTACAGATTTCTTTAATGTGGAATTATTTAGATGACTTTTACTACATCAGAAATTGTGCATATTTACTGATACTGGTGGACTGTAGAAGGTTGAGTAGACTTTTATGATGGAAATGTTCTGAATTGGGTAGTTTTGTCATTGGTGCATGCATTTTGTTTCATTGTTTACTGGAAAAATGTTCAAAACAATAAATTTAAAATGCCGTTTAACTGTACTGTATTGTACAAGGAATATCATTTAGTGGAATCAGGAAGGTGTATCAAAGACCACATGTATGTTTCATGTGCAAGGGGCCTATGATTTGAAAACAGCCTAAAGTTAATCTTTATCTGCCACTGACAAAATGTATTTTCTTTGAATGTGGGTTTCAATGCTGTTTCATTGAATGTGCATTTCAAGGGCAGAGAAGTTTTTAATGCAAAGCCTGTTTTCATTGTGAGACTGTGTTGCTTTGTTTAGCAGATGTCTTAGTGTTTGTTCTGTAAAATGCAAAATAAAGCTTTCAAATGAAATCCAGATCATCATAGAAGTAAAGCAGTGTGCACATTAGTGTTTATGGTAAATGGAGTGAAATAGCCAAGTAATGGATCATTGGAATGGCTGCAGGGGGGAGGGCTCTATTCGACCATGATTTTGTGAGGGGGAAGGGCGGCAATCTCAAAGACAGCCCCAGCTGAACTATACCTCCCAACTGTCCAGATTTTCACAGAATGAATAGATTTTTGCTTCTTATTTTTGGTTTGTTCCTCATAATATTTGTGGTTTTCTGGAAAATCATTTAGGAATTAAGTCACTAAATAATGACACTGAGTTTCAGACTTCATAACCTTCAGAAAAATGCATGCTGAAGTAAGACCTGTTCTATCAACTGTCTGTTTATACAAGAGCAATTTTTAGTACTGTTTATGTTCCCCCAATATATTTGGCCTTGTCCAGATTTATTGCATTAGCAGGTTGAGAGGTACATGCAAATAAATTGCTTTATAGAATTAGGCATAGCCAAAACTCTCAACTGTCCCCGAATTTGGCTCAAAATGTTGCTCTTCCTCTAATACAGGGGTGGCCCGTGCTATTGGACTGCTGGACTGCAGCCCCCTCAAAACAAAAAGAAATAAAAATAGAAAAAAAAATTGTTTAAATTTTCGCGGACTTCGCACATGCGCAGTAGTCCCGACTACTGCGCTTCTATGCGCATGCTCCAGGCAGTCCCCATAGGGAAACACAAGGAGACGTCTGTGCACTTTTAAAGTGCACAGACTCGCTGGGATAATGTGTCGGGTCCGGAGTTTTGATTTCAGGGATCTCGCGGGTCTTGGAGTATTGCACGGGCAGGATGTACGTTAGCTGGATATTATGGAAAATGGACAGGTAAGTGTATGGTGCTTTTTACCTTTACAATGTATGGTACTTGCTGCTTTTATACTTGATTGTGTGTGTGTGGCACTTTTTACTTTTACAAGGTGTGTGTGTGTGTGTGTGTGAAAATGCCCCAGGTGCTCATGGTGGTGTGGTAGGGAATACCTCAGGCTTGAACCCTGTACCCTGTATGCAGGTGTTAAAGACTTGAGTTCCCTACCCACCACCATTTGTAAAAAAATTGCAGATTTTTGCCTCATATTTGATCTGATCTGTTCCTCATAATATCTGTGGTTTGTAAATGTTGCAATGCTTGATATTTGATGGTGTAGTAGTAGCATTGTTGCCTCACAGCTGCAGGTTCTCAGGTTTGATTCTTGGCTGGGGTTCCTTCTTTGTGGGGTCTGTTATCTTCTCCCTGTGTTTGTGTGGATTTGCTTTTATTTGATGGTGCACTGGTAGATTTGTTGCCTCACAGCTGCAGGTTCTCAGGTTTGATTCTTGGCTGGGGTTCCTTCTTTGTGGGGTCTGTTATCTTCTCCCTGTGTTTGTGTGGGTTTGCTTTTATTTGATGTTGCACTGGTAGCATTGTTGCCTCACAGCTGCAGGTTCTCAGGATTGATTCTTGGCTGGGGTTCCTTCTTTGTGGGGTCTGTTATATTCTCCCTGTGTTTGTATGGGTTTGTTTTATTTGATGGTGCACTGGTAGCATTGTTGCCTCACAGCTGCAGGTTCTCAGGTTTGATTCTTGGCTGGGGTTCCTTCTTTGTGGGGTCTGTATCTTCTCCCTGTGTTTGTGTGGGTTTGCTTTTGTGTCCTCCCATGTTACAAAGACATGTCTGCATTATTTCTTCCTGGGCCTCTGCTGAAAATTGTTTTTTTGTTCCAAGTCAGACTGTCCTGATTAAAAAATGTTAAATAAAATTGACAGGCTTTTGAATTTCAGACTTCAGGTTTCTGAATGTTTAATTCCTTGCATATTTGATCGTGCAGTGGTAGTATTGTTGCTTCACAGCTATAGGTTTTCTGGTTTGATTCTTGGTTGGGGTGGCTTCTGTGTGGAGTATGCATCTCCTCCCAGTGTTTGTGTGGATTTGCTCTGGTGCCCTGCCATTTTACAAAGACGTGTCTGCAGTATTAATCCCTGCGTCTCTGCTGAAAATTGTTTTTGTTCTGTCAGCAGTAAAATTGACAGGCATTTGAATTTCAGACTTCAGGTTTCTGAATGTTTAATTTCTTGCATATTTGATGGTGCAGTGGTAGTATTGTTGCTTCACAGCTATAGGTTTTCTGGTTTGATTCTTGGTTGGGGTGGCTTCTGTGTGGAGTCTGCATCTCCTCCCAGTGTTTGTGTGGATTTGCTCTGGTGCCCTGCCATTTTACAAAGACGTGTCTGCAGTATTAATCCCTGCGTCTCTGCTGAAAATTGTTTTTGTTCTGTCAGCAGTAAAATTGACAGGCATTTGAATTTCAGACTTCAGGTTTCTGAATGTTTAATTCCTTGCATATTTGATGGTGCAGTGGTAGTATTGTTGACTCACAGCTATAGGTTTTCTGGTTTGATTCTTGGTTGGGGTGGCTTCTGTGTGGAGTCTGCATCTCCTCCCAGTGTTTGTGTGGATTTGCTCTGGTGCCCTGCCATTTTACAAAGACGTGTCTGCAGTATTAATCCCTGCCTCTGCTGAAAATTGTTTTGTTCTGTCAGCAGTAAAATTGACAGGCATTTGAATTTCAGACTTCAGGTTTCTGAATGTTTAATTCCTTGCATATTTGATGGTGCAGTGGTAGTATTGTTGCCTCACAGCTATAGCTTTTCTGGTTTGATTCTTGGTTGGGGTGGCTTCTGTGTGGAGTCTGCATCTCCTCCCAGTGTTTGTGTGGATTTGCTCTGGTGCCCTGCCATTTTACAAAGACGTGTCTGCAGTATTAATCCCTGGGTCTCTGCTGAAAATTGTTTTTGTTCTGTCAGCAGTAAAATTGACCGGCATTTGAATTTCAAACTTCATGTTCTTGAGAATACATAGTAGCACAACCTTTTTTTCTAGCAATTTTCTAAGTTTATAAGATGAATATTTTAAATTTGTCCCTATTTTTGGGACTGTATTCCCCCATTATTGGCTTCGTCCAGGTTTTTGTGCTAAGGTTGACAGCTATGGCAAGAACTGAATTCACTGAATATGTTTGAGGGCTGTATTCCCTCATTACTGGGTTTGTCCAGGTGTTTTGTACTAAGAGGTTGACAGCTATGGTGAGAACTGAATTCACTAAATGATAGCCATTTAAGTTTCAGTCTTCCTCTCTTTTACAAAGCAGCTGATGTGGCGTAGTGGTATGTTTTTGCTCAGGGACCTTGGCAGTAAAATGTATGGTGGCAACACAACATTTTATTCTAGCAACTTTCCAAGATTATACAAGCAATGTTTAATGTGTCCCTGGTTTTTGGGCTTTTGACCCCCAATACATTTTGGCTTTTTCCAGTTTTCTTGAGCTGCGAAGTTGAGATGCAGTTGAGTATTGAGTAGATTTTACAAGGAGCTGAGAGCTGCAGGGGAATAGAAGTTTAGTGCTTTGCCTAGTTAATACTATAGCACAACAGGTTTAGTACTTGCTTTTGATGCAGAAGGCTGTGGGTTCTACTCCCACAAGGGGTGGATGCTGCTGTACTGAGAATGTTCTCCTTGGTGAAGATACTAACTATGAGTCTGTTATCAGTTTGCCATCCATTTCCTCTTGCAATATTACTAGCTTATCATTTTTTTAATGTAATATAGGCAATTTATTCCTGAGGGGCAACAGACACTTTATTTTTCGATGAAACCATGAAATATAAAGGTGATTGCTAGCAGCAACCGCTTCATTAGTTACAGATTTCTTTAATGTGGAATTATTTAGATGACTTACTTCAGAGATTGTGCATATTTACTGATAATGGACTGTAGAATTGTGCATATTTACTGATAAAGGTGGACTGTAGAATTGTGCATATTTACTGATAATGGTGGACTGTAGAATTGTGCATATTTACTAATAATGGTGGACTGTGGAATTGTGCATATTTACTAATAATGGTGGACTGTAGAATTGTGTATATTTACTAATGGTGGACTGTGGAAGTCTGAGTAGACTTTTTTATGATAAATGTTCTCAACTGGGCAGTTTTGCCATTATGGGTGCATATGGTTTGTTTCATTGCTTACTGGAAAAAATGTTCAAAACAAATTTAAAACACCCTCTAACAAGTGTACTGTATTGTACAAGGAATATAATTTTAGTACAATGAAGAAGGTGTATCAAAGAGCACATGTATGTTTCATTTGCAAGGGGCCTATGATTTGAAAACAGCCCAAAATTAATCTTTATCTGCCACTGGCAAAATGTATTTTCTTTGAATGTGGGTTTCAATGCTGTTTCAATGAATGTGAGTTTCAAGGGCAGAGAAGTTTTAATGCTAAGTTTTCATTGTGAGACTGCATTGCTTTGTTTAACAGATGACTTAGTGTTTGTGCTGTAAAATACAAAATAAAACTTTCAAATGAAGTCCAACTCATCATAGAAGTAAAGCAAGTATGCACATTAGTGTTTCTGGTAAATGGAGTGAAATAGCCAAGTAATGGTTCATTGGAATGGCTGCAGAGGCTCCATTCAACCATTATTTTGTCAGGGGGGAAGGGCAGCAAACTCAGACAGGCCCAGCTGAACTATACCTCCCAACTGTCCAGATTTTCAAAGAATGAATAGATTTTTGCTTCTTATTTTTGGTTTGTTCTTCATAAAATTTGTAGCTTTCTGGCAAATCATTTAGGAATTAAGTCACTAAATAATAAGTTTCAGACTTCATAACCTTCAGAAAAATACATGTTAAAGTAAGAGCTGTTCTATCAACTGTCTCAGTTTATACAAGAGCAATTTTTAGTACTGTTTATATGTGCCCCCAATATATTTGGCCTTGTTCAGATTTACTGCATTAACAGGTTGAGAGGTACATGCAAATAAATTGCTTTATAGAATTAAGCATAGCCAACCTCTCAACTGTCCCCAATTTTTGGCTCAAAATGTTGCTCTTCCCCCTAATAATCCCTCCGCAAAATAGCAATTTTGGAAGAAAACATGGAGGGTTTACAATTAAGAAATAACTGTAATAATCAAAGTTATAGATTACTTGAAATGCATGTAGATTCTTTTATTTTGTCAGCTGCTCAAGGTAGCAGTACTAATATTAAAGTGTCCCTTCTTTGACAGGTAGCAGCTGTATTGTGTGTCTATTTTATATTTTTGCATCACATTTTGGTCCATTTTTCATAAAATTGTGTTTTTTGGCAAATTAGTGACAAATCACTAAAGACTGAAGTTAGACAATGACAGACATTTGAGTTTCAGATTTTATACCCTTCAGAAAATTCATACTAATGCAAGACCTATTCTATTATCTTTCTAAGTTTATTAGAGCAATATTTAAAAATTGTTCTTATTTTTGGGCCTTTGTCCCACTTCTGTGTATGGCTTTGTCCAGATTTCTTGCTCTTGAGGTTGAGAGGTATGACAAATGTGTCAGGGCCATCACAGTCAGCCAGAGAGATTTCAAATTGTGACATGCTTGTTGCACCCCACTCCTCCATGTAGTGACTCTGGATGTGTCCAAGCAAGGCAAGGAGTAGTTGTATCTACCTTGGATGGGGAGGACACACTGCATAAGCACTACAGTGGCTTTTCATCTGTCCTTGATTTTGCAGAATGGTCTGGTTTCTGTCATATTTTTGTACTGTTGATTTATGCTTATTACTCAGATTTATGCTTATTACTCAAAGTGCCTGTTGCTCTGTGTTTAAGTAGCAATGCTTTAATGACCATAAGGTAAGCTTGTCTGAGATCGTAAGATGCAAGTAAGCTTTAATAAGCATACTGTTAAAGAATTGCCAACATTGAAAGCCTTTCTGTTGTTGCCATGCAGAGAATACTTGACTAGATAATGTATAAGCCTTGGGTATTAAAGGACAGGATTCCATTATTTTAAAAAGCTCATTACACTTGTTGGAGACTTCCAGTCATCTCTACAGACTTTACCCGTAAACTAAACAGAATGCCAATCATGTGTGGTCCATAACCTGTACAGTAATCCTTTAAGCAATGTATCTTGAGCTTGTTTCTTGTTTGCTTTTCATTTTTTACTTTTATCATGTTTTCCCCATGAAACAAGTTGTCAGGCAGCAGGTCTTTTTGGATAAGAAACATTTTTACAAGTGGGGGCATCACATAGATTTCTACTTTCAGCATGTTACTTGGTACTTTAATAAAGCTGAATATATTATAATCAGAACTGCAGTGCAAGGAGAAGTGGTTTGAGTTGAGTGCTTCTGGTTTTTCTTATACTTGATTTTGACTGGCATTCCAGTAATGTATTTAAAAAGTAATTTTTTCATGCCTCACAACCTTTTGTTTCCATCTAGATATTAAGTAAGCTGTCATGCAGCCAATGCATTGAAATATTTTTATTCTTCTACACTTATTTTTGTCTTGATTGGACTTTCATAATGATGGTTTGCCACCCAGGGCAGCGTATTTAATTAAAGTTAGTTTTTTGTGGTTTTGTGCATAGCTCCTCCCCTTTCTGGTTGACCACACCCCTTCCCCTTGACCCCACCCATTCAGCTGTCTCCTGCAGCCCCCCTGTGATTTGAAGTCACCAGCCGCCACTGCCCTAATAATCCCTCCACAAAATAGCAATTTTGGAAGAAAACCTGGAGGGTTTACAATTTAGAAATAACTGTAATAATCAGAGTTATAGATTACTTTTATTTCAGAAATGCATGTAGATTCTTTTATTTTGTCCGCTGCTCAAGTTAGCAGTACTATTATTAAAAAAGTGTCCCTTTGACAGGTTCTCAGCTGTATTGTGTGTCTATTTTATATTTTTGCATCACATTTTTGGTCCACTTTTTATAAAATTGTTTTTTTGGTAAATTAGTGGCAAATCATTAAAGACTGAAGTTAGAAAATAATGACAGACATTTCAGTTTCAGATTTCATACCCTTCAGAAAATTCATACTAATGCAAGACCTACTATTCTATTATCTTTCTACGTTTATAAGAGCAATATTTAAAAATTGTCCATATGTTTGGGCCTTTGTCCCACGTCTATGTATGGCTTTGCTCTGAGGGTGAGGTATGACAAATGTGTCAGGGCCATCAGTCAACCAGAGACATTTCAAATTGTGACATACTTGTTGCACCCCACTCCCCCATGTAGTGACTCTGGATGTGTCCAAGCAAGGCAAGGAGCAGTTGTGCAGTGTAAATGTGCGGGCTATCCCCCATGCAGTGTAAATGTGCAGGGTATCCCCCCATCCAAGGTAGACACAAGTACTACAGTGGCTTTTCATCTGTTCTTGATTTTGCAGAATGGTCTGGTTTCTGTCATATTTTTGTACTGTTGATTTATGCTTATTACTCAAAGTGCCTGTTGCTCTGTGTTTTAAGTAGCAATGCTTTAATGACTATCAGGTAAGCTTGTCTGAGATCATAACATGCAAGTAAGCTTTAATAAGCATACTGTTAAAGAATTGCCAACATTGAAGCCTTTCTGTTGTTGCCATGCAGAGAATACGTAACTAGATAATGTATAAGCGTTGGGTATTGAAATGCATATGACAGTATTTGTAATAAAGAACAGGGTTACATTATTTTAAGAAGCTCATTACACTTGTTGGAGACTTCCAGTGATCTCTGAGGGCTTTACCCGTAAACTAAACAGAATGCCATTCATGTGTGGTTAAGCAATGTATCTTGAGCTTGTTTGCTTTTCATTTTTTACTTTGATCATGTTTTCCCCATGAAACAGTTTGAACGGTTTCAGGGGTTTGAGTTGAGTTGTCAGGCAGCAGGTCTTTTTTGGATAAGAAACATTTTTACAAGTGGGGGCATCACAGAGATTGCTACTTTCAGCATGTTACTTGGTACTTTAATAAAGCTGAACATAAAGCATAATGCAGTGCAAGGAGAAGCGGTTTGAGTTGAGTGCTGCATGTTTTTCTTATACTTGATTTTGACTGGCATTCCAGTAATGTATTTAAAAAGTAATTTATTTTGTCATGCCTCACAACCTTTTTGTTTCCATCTAGATATTAAGTAAGCTGTCAAGCAGCCAATGCATTGAAATATTTTTATTCTGTTACACTTCATTTGTCTTGGTTGGACTCTCATAATGAGGGTTTGGCACCCAGGGCAGCATATTTAATTAAAGTTTAGTTTTTGTGGTTTTGAACATAGCTCCTCACATTTCTAGTTGTCCGCACCCCTTCCTATTGAACCCACCCATTCGGCTATCTCCTGCAGCCCCCCTTTGATTTGAAGTCACGAGCCGCCACTGCACTTTTGCCATCCATGCATACTCACTGCATCACTGTCCTTCGTCTCCATTCCCTACTCTTCCATTGCTGGCACATTTGTGTTAGCCAGTGCTATCATCTTCCCTTGCTGTAACAATCTTTGTAACACTATGTTATGCAATACTGAGCAGACCAGAAGTATCTTGATGCATGCCTCTGAAACGTACTGCATTCTGCCCTCAGATGTATAAGCAAAACCTCAGCACTCCAGATAAACATGTGATAACATTTTATGCCTGAGACAGTGCAATGTTGTATGCCGTCTCTGCCACAGTCTGTGTGTTGTGGATGGGAGTCATCATGCATGGCTGCACAGCATGTGTGGCATCACCTGCAATACCACTGTTATGAGTGGTTTGCGTCCTGCATTCATGAGACTGGACCTTCATGGTCTCTTGGTTTGGCAGTGTGTGTGCCTACTCATTAGATGACCCTTTGGAAAGCTTCACAATCATATGAAACATTGGTATAGGTTGCATGTGTGCCACATATGGAAACAATGGGAACTGCCTTGATGGCACACAGATGCATTGTATATAATACTTTGTACACTGCACACACATGGTGGGGGAATGAAGAAGTACAGGAGAGTATACAGAGAAAGAGGTTGGTGAAGAAGAAGTGGGATTGTCAGAGACATGAAAGTAGACAGGAGTATAAGGAGATGAGGTGCATGGCAAAGAGAGAGGTGGCGAAGGCTAAGGATAAGGCGTATGAAGAGTTGTATGAAAGGCTGGACACTAAGGAGGGAGAAAAGGACTTGTACCGATTGGCTAGACAGAGGGACCGAGCTAGTGAAGATGTGCAGCAGGTAAGGGTGATAAAGGATAATAAGGGAAACGTACTCACAAGCAAGGAGAGTGTGTTGAGCAGTGTGTTGTGTTGAGTGAGAGGGAGAGAAGCTTGGATAATGTGGGGATAGTGAATCAGGAAGTGCAGTGGATTAGCAAGGAGGAAGTAAGGATAGCTGTGGAGAAGATGAATGGAAAGGCTGTTGGTCCAGATGACATACCTGTGGAAGTATGGCTGTGTTAGGTGAAATCAAAAAATGAAAAAGAACTACACCGTAGTACAAATCTGGTAGTGAAAGATTAAGCGCTTTTTGTTTATTGCAATGAATAAACTTCTTCAGATCAGTTAAAAACAGGAAATAACAGTTTAAATACTCACTTAATAAGTTTAAAAATCAATTACATACCTAAAGTGATAACACCCTTCCTACTTTAAAGCACAACTAGACCAAAAACTGTTTAAAAAGAACCCGTAGTACACAAACATTATGAAAGCATTACTACCGATATCTAACCTACTACAACAAGTTCTAAGTAGGCTATAAAAAATAAAGAAAATAAAAAATAATAAATAAAAAATATAATAAATAATAATGACTAATAGTCTTACTCTGACAATACATGCTAGTAACTAAATTAGCAGACAAAATGTGCATGACATGGTACTAACAATATACCAAACAACTCAATATAGTAAAGGAGTGCAAAACACAATAAAGTAGTACTATAAAAACAAAATTGCTCAACAACGAAACATAGCTTAGTCATAGTGCTGTGTGGGAACTTATACAGCCTACCTACAGAGACTCCTAAGTTTAAGGACACTACTAAGAGAACAATTCTCATTGAGTCCTGGTGCACTATATGCATTTAGTCTAATTTGCCACTCCAGCTCTCACTCTTCTAGCTTGATTGGAAGTGGGACACCCCTAAAATCTTGTGTAATTTGATCAATAATCATGAATTTAAATGAATGATTAAAAGACAGTGAAATATGCGTAGCTAAAGCATTATCTAGTTTCTGCTTCCTAATCGCATAGATGTGTTCATATATGCGCTCACGTAGGTGTCGTTCAGTTTTGCCCACATAAAAAGCTGGGCAGGTTTGACACATGGCTAAGTAGATCACTGATCTTGAGTTACAATTGGCTCGAATATTCAGTTTAAATTCATGATCATGCACTTTAAATCTATTGGATTCTAAAATATATTGACAATAGTTACATGCTTGACATTTAAACATTCCAACTGTCAAAGGCTTATAACCATTATGCCGTTCTAAGAGGGTTTTGAGATTTCTAGCCTTTCTATAAATGACAAAGGGATGATTGCCAAGTTTTTGATAAATAATATTGTCATTTTTGAGTAACTCCCAATTTTTGCGTAGTGTCTGAACACAGTCATTACTATTCAGACTGTAAGTAGTTGTAAATGAGACCCCAGGACTATCGGGTGAGAACTTATTCAATTGCTTGATCTCCGAGCCTATGCTCGGTAATACAAAGTTGTTAGTATGAGCTGAATTAACATTCAGAATTGGTTCATAGAAATGGGATCGGCGCTTGATTGAAACTTCTTCTATAATGGCATCAAGCATTTCATCCGGATAGCCTTGATGTAAAAACATATCCCTTAGGTGGCCACATTCATTGGCAAACTCACTGGCTAATGTAATAATACGAGCTGCCCTCACTAACTGGCCTTTAACAATTGCCCGCTTCTGATGGAGTATTGGGAGTTACTCAAAAATGACAATATTATTTATCAAAAACTTGGCAATCATCCCTTTGTCATTTATAGAAAGGCTAGAAATCTCAAAACCCTCTTAGAATGGCATAATGGTTATTAGCCTTTGACAGTTGGAATGTTTAAATGTCAAGCATGTAACTATTGTCAATATATTTTAGAATCCAATAGATTTAAAGTGCATGATCATGAATTTAAACTGAATATTCGCGCCAATTGTAACTCAAGATCAGTGATCTACTTAGCCATTAAGAAATAACCAAGTAGGGAACTGCAACACGCTGTCGTACCAAAAGAAATTAGCAGCAACCAAAAGCCGTTCAGCATCAACTAGCGTCTTTATTAAAAAATAACAGGAGTAACTTCTTTTTTAATAAAGATGCTAGTTGATGCTGAACGGCTTTTGGTTGCTGCTAATTTCTTTTGGTACGACAGCGTGTTGCAGTTCCCTACTTGGTTATTTCTTAAAGACCGTTGAGTGATTGTGAATTGTAATCTACTTAGCCATGTGTCAAACCTGCCCGGCTTTTTATGTGGGCAAAACTGAACGACACCTACGTGAGCGCATATATGAACACATCTATGCGATTAGGAAGCAGAAACTAGATAATGCTTTAGCTAAGCATATTTCACTGTCTTTTAATCATTCATTTAAATTCATGATTATTGATCAAATTACACAAGATTTTAGGGGTGTCCCACTTCCAATCAAGCTAGAAGAGTGAGAGCTAGAGTGGCAAATTAGACTAAATGCATATAGTGCACCAGGACTCAATGAGAATTGTTCTCTTAGTAGTGTCCTTAAACTTAGGAGTCTCTGTAGGTAAGCTGCATAAGTTCCCACACAGCACTATGATTAAGCTATGTTTCGTTGTTGAGCAATTTTGTTTTTATAGTACTACTTTATTGTGTTTTGCACTCCTTTATTATATTGAGTTGTTTGGTATATTGTTAGTACCATGTCATGCACATTTAGTGTGCTAATTTAGTTACTAGCATGTATTGTCAGATTAAGACTATTAGTCATTATTATTTATTATATTTTTTATTTTCTTTATTTTTTATAGCCTACTTAGAACTTGTTGTAGTAGGTTAGATATCGGTAGTAATGCTTTCATAATGTTTGTGTACTACGGGTTCTTTTTAAACAGTTTTTGGTCTAGTTGTGCTTTAAAGTAGGAAGGGTGTTATCACTTTAGGTATGTAATTGATTTTTAAACTTATTGAGTATTTAAACTGTGATTTCCTGTTTTTAACTGATCTGAAGAAGTTTATTCATTGCAATAAACGAAAAGCGCTTAATCTTTCACTACCAGATTTGTACTACGGTGTGGTTCTTTTTCATTTTTTGTTTTTAGTAGTTTGCATTTGCCTGTGTTTCTTGCGTGTTAGGTGAAATGACAGTGGAGTTTTTAACTAGATTGTTTAGTGAAATCTTGGAAAGTGAGAGGATGCCTGAGGAATGAAGAAAAAGTGTTTTGGTACCTATTTTCAAGAATAAGGGTGATGTGCAGAGCTGTAGTAACTACAGAGGGATTAAATTGATCAGTCACAGCATGAAGTTATGGGAAACAGTAGTGGAAGCTAGGTTAAGAAGGGAGGTGATGATTAGTGATCAGCAGTATGGTTTCATGCCAGGAAACAGCACTACAGATGCGATGTTTGCTCTCAGAGTGTTGATGGAGAAGTACAGTGAAGGTCAGAAGGAGTTGCATTGTGTCTTTGTGGACTTAGAGAAAGCATATAACAGGGTGCCTAGAGAGGAGTTCTGGTATTGTATGAGGAAGTCTGGAATGTCAGAGATGTATGTAAGAGTGGTACAGGATATGTACAAAGGTAATGTGACAGCGGTGAGGTCTGCGGTGGGAGTGATGGATGGATTTAAGGTGGAGGTGGGATTACATCAAGGATCAGCTGTGAGCCCTTTATTATTTGCAATGGTGATGGACATGTTGACATACGAGATCAGACAGGAGTCCCCGTGGACTATGACATTTGCAGATGACATTGTGATGTGTAGTGAGAGTAGGGAACAGGTGGAGGAGACCCTAGAGAGGTGGAGATATGCTCTAGAGAGAAGAGGAATGAAGGTCAACAAGACTAAGACAGAATATATGTGTGTGAATGAGAGGGAGGATAGAGGAATGGTGAGGATGCAGGGAGTAGAGGTGGCAAAGGTGGATGAGTTGGGGAGGGTGGCCTAATGGTAGTGGGGAGGGTGGTGTAATGGTTAAGGTGTTTGCCGTGCAAGCACAAGATGCAGGGTTTGAGTCTCACAAGGGATAATTGGCTAGGCTTAAAATGGCTCGCAAGGGCAGTTAGCTTAGTACTAATCTATGAACCTATGAGTTTAAATACTTGGGATCAACAGTTCAGAGTAATGGTGAGTGTGGAAGAGAGGTGAAGAAGAGAGTACAGGCAGGATGGAGTGGGTAGAGAACAGTGTCAGGAGTGATTTGTGACAGAAGAGTACCAGTAAGAGTGAAAGGGAAGGTTTACAAGAGGGTAGTGAGAACACCTATGTTATATGGGTTGGAGACAGTGGCATTGACAAAAAGGCAGGAGTCACAACTGGGTGTGGCAGAGTTAAAGATGTTAAGATTTGCATTGGGTGTGATGAGGCTGGACAGGATTAGGAATAAGTATATTAGAGGATTAGCCCAGGTTGGAAGGTTTGGATACAAAGCCAGAGAGGCAAGAATACGTTGGTTTGGACATGTGCTCAGGAGGGATGCAGAGTATATTGGGAAAAAGATGTTAAGGATGAAGCTGCCAGGTAACAGAAAAAGAGGAAGGCCTAAGATAAGGTTTATGGATGTGGTGAGAGAGGACATGCAGTTGGTTGGTATGACAGAGCAAGATGCAGAGGACAAGAAGAAATGGAAACAGATGATCTGCTGTGGCAACCCCTAATGGGAGCAGCCGAAAGAAGAAGAAGAAGACACTGCACACCACTTGTCAGGTGATGGAGTGGAAACCCTTCCAGTTGATATACCAGGTGCCATTCAGGGCAGATGGAGCTTTGATAGCAGTCTGGGTGCTGACAGTAACTCTAAGGACCTCAGGAATGTGGGCTGTGTCATAGAAAGCCCACATAGTGGAGGTTCTTGTCTTGCTGTCCATAAAAAAACAAATATAATTCTTGGCATGCATTAGCATCTTATATAGGAAGTGGTGGAGGATTCATGAGGTAGAAGCCTGTGAAAACTCTAGTGTGTCCCCAGTAAGACTCCTTCCTAAGATCACTATTGCAGTATTCCAAAACCAATGGCTTATCTTACCTAAGAAACCCGACATCTGGCCTGTGTACCAAAGCATAAATCTTCTATACTCTTGTACATCTGGCATGTGTCCTAAGCCCATGGATGTGGGGGTACATAAGTGGGCATTGACAACACGATAGTCTGAGGATGTTACTCTCCTGTCTGATCACAGGATTTTCATTCTCATCAGTCTTCTTTCTGCGTTGTTGACTGCTACCATTGGCTGCACTTCTTTAGATAAGTGCCCCGTTGTGGAACCTTTTTCATTTATTTTATTTTACGTTTGTTTAGTGGGAAAGTCTGAATGGACAAAATGCCCTTTTTCAGCAGAAGCCTGGGGAGAAAAGCTCCACATTTATAAATAACTGTAAGATACACATGCAACGTACAGATACACATATTGATTCAATCTCAGATACAAGTACAAAATGAAAATACATGTTATACAGTTTTCTTTTTTTATATTTTTCTTTGAAAAATCTGTTGATATCAGGTGAGACAGGGACATGTGACTGTGGTATGCAAATACCTTATAAGGACCTCCACTACCAGTGCTCATTTTGTCTAGGAGCTGAACATGATTGCAGAAGATTCCAAGAAGGTGTTTCCACCGAGGCGCTAGAATTAAAACAGTTTTTACTGGAAGATATGTGTTTCATTTGGATCCTGGTTGTTTATCTGTCAGAGTGTGGTAGTGTTGTTGTGCTATATGAGTGCAGAAACTGTCTGATCTATCAGTTGTTTGTTCCTAAAATCCTCTTTACTTGACTTTCTTCATTAAATACATACTTAGAAACCCAACGCCTGAAGTGCCTTGCAGAAACCAAGATGGCAGAACCCTCAGCCTCTGACATCCTGCTTGCACCAGAAAAGAAAAAGACTAAGCTTGAACTGTCTGCTGTCCAGTCTGATTTGGAGGCACACTCGTTGAGATGCTGCAGGAATCCATGGTACAACTGACTCCTTTTCAGACACCTGCTACCTTGATTCCACCAGAGGCCAGTGTGGTGTCTTGACACTCACACATCCAGTGAGACTGTTCATACCAATATGGTTGAGAAGGGGGAACTAATGGGGATTGCTTCAGTGGGACCAGAGGACATTGCTCAAACCCTTGTTTGGGAAGATGTACCCAGAGCTTTGATTGAGAGGACAGACATCATCCCTAAGAAAAAGAAACAGAAAACTAAAAATGTTTTCTTCTGCTCAGACGTCTAAGAAAAGGAATGGATGGAGTTCTTACAGGGCCTGTATAAGGCCATCTTGTCTCAGAAGCCTCCTTCATTCCTTTTAACTCCTTCACCCTCCCCCCAGAAGAAACAGCATAAATCCTAATCTGAGGAATCTAATTCTGATGAAGATCCCTTAGCATGTTCATCACAGGTCCTTTCTCCAGGTCAGCTTATCTCTAATGATGAGTACACTTTGTCCACTGAATCCTCGTTGAGGAAATATTCTTTGAGAAAACTATAACTAAAATTATGTAGCACTTTGATTGTGAATACAAGCAGGTGTCTGATGTCCAAAAAGGTACTATAACTTGCTGTAAATAGGGGCTTCTGTGTCTTCTCCTGTCACTCCAGTCTTGGAGGCCTTCTTAGATGCCTTGACATCCACTTCTACCTCTCCTGATGCCCAGCCATGAGCATTCAAGAAGCCTGGTAAGTTTTATAAGGTACCCGAGGACCTTAGGTTTCTCTGTAAAAATCCAGTAGCAGATCCTTCTGCTTTCTGCATTTCTACTGACAAACCTACCAAGTTTCTAAACTTCTGCAAACATCTAATGTTGTGCTGCCTGACAGAGATAGTAGAGCCACGAACAGGTAAGAGAAGAAGGCTTATGCTTCTGCCACATTTGCTTTCTGAACTTTAAATTACCACATTCCAATGACAGAATACATTTTGCCCATATTAGGGGGTCTAAGTAAAACCATAACTAACTCTGAAGCTTCTGATTCTGAGCAACAATTTTTGTGCTTGGGCAAAAACTATACAAGTTGCTGTTCATTCCATAAAATGCAGCTATGGTCCTGCAGAAGCTTGTTACAGGGATGCGTGTACTGGTTCAGTTGTTAGAAAATTTGCTTGGCTTCACCTACAGTCCCTCCCTGAGGACGTTAAGGCGTAGCTTTTGGATTTTCCTCTTCACAGGGATCATTTGTTTGGTTCCTCTGCAGCAAAACTTTTCAAGACTTTGCAAGAGAAGGGCAAAATGGTACAGGATATTAAACAGATCTTCTTACTTCAGTGCTTAGGTAACAAAGACATTACCCAACTAAGCCAACTTCCTTTATCTGCAGTGATCAGAAACCTTTTCAGATTGGGAAACAGCCAGGAGAAAATTTCACTATAAACCTGTCAGAGACTGCAAGTCTGAAAGACTTCCCTTTCCAGACAAATCATCCAGACTTTCTACTGCCACCTCCCTTCCTCCTCTGTCCAAGAATTCACTTGTCAGAAGGGCTAACCTTGTCCCTTCCAGCCTGCGAAATCATCGCTGTAGATAAATGAGTATTATGCATCAGTTAACAAGGTTACAGGGTGTCATTGAGGGACATTCTATTGTTGAGGAGTATCCTCCTC
Source organism: Protopterus annectens (assembly GCF_019279795.1). Lineage (NCBI taxonomy): Eukaryota > Metazoa > Chordata > Ceratodontiformes > Protopteridae > Protopterus > Protopterus annectens. The sequence goes on along the minus strand of NC_056727.1, from coordinate 827,022,381 downwards.
TTCCTGCCAATCAAAAGCACCTGTATCCTCCTGTATTATGGGGTCTCCTCGACCACGGCACTGTAGAACAGGTGCCACACCAGCATCTAGGAAAGAGCTTTTATTCAAGACTTATGCCCCCCAGAAAAAAGGTACTTGGAAGACCCATTCTGGATTTGTCTCACTTCAACACCTTTCTGAATGCATCATCTTTCAGTATGCTAGCACTGCAAACTCTCCTTCCTTTCATCCTTTTCCTAGGCTTGTCTGTAGATTTGAAGGATGCATATCTGCACATCCCTATTCACCCCGCCTACAGAAAATTCCTTGGGTTCTCTTATTATTCATTGCATTTTCAGTTCTCTGTTTTACCCTTCAGTATATCTACCACTCCCAGTGTCTTCACAAATTGCTTCTCCCCACCCATTGCCTTTTGTAGAACTCAAGAAATTCAATTTTTTCTTTACATGGATGACCTTCTTATCCAGATTACTTCTCAGGACACCCTATGTCTGCATATCAGTGTCGCATTTTCACTTCTGGAGAGACTGGATTCACTCTCAATCTCCAAAAATCTGCTGCAACACCTTCCTGGGATTTAATTTTCTTTGTTGCAGACTGGATACTTGGCTGATGACTAACTTTGTCCCCAAGAGAAAGCACAATCCCTCTCCAACTTCCTCTGTTCCCATTTTTCCCATTAATCTACTGCTGCAATGAAAATTCTGAGAACCCTGTGATACATGGCAGCAACCACTGCAATGGTACCTTTTGCCAAGCTATACATGAGAAAGATCCAGCATTGTCATCCATTGGACTTCCAAATCCCTCTCTTGCCTTTCCTGAAGAGAGTTATAGTGGTGGATAGGCCAAAGCCAGCTAAATCTGGGTTTTACCTTTTGCCCACCTACTCCCAACTGGAAACTGTACATAGATGCATGAGTCCTGGCGTGGGGAGCCTAATCAGTTCAAGGCTAGTGGTGCCCCAGACAGATGTGAGAGCACGTCAGTGTTAAAGAAATGAGGGCTGTTATTCAAGCCGTTTAGGTATTTTCTCACATCTGGAACCCAGGCCCTCTAAGGTTTTTCACAGGCCACAATGATGTAGTATATCAACAAACAGGGGTTGGACCAAGTTCTACCAGCTGTGCAGGCTAGCTCTTCTGGCATGGGATCAGGCTAAAGAGGCAAATCTGTCCCTTCAGGTAGTGTAAATCCTAAAAGAAAGCAGCAAACTTGCAAATTCTCTAAACAGGTGCATGGCAAACCCTCAGAAATGGATTCTAAACAGGGAGGTCTTCCTGGCATAGTACATAGGATATTTCTGTTTGCTTCCACTCAAAACAGACAGCTCAGGCTGTTTTTCTCCATGACTCCTTGTCACCAGAACTGGAGGATGGATTCCATATCTTTCAGCTGGGAGAGGAAGTACCTCTATGCCTTCCCCTTTTAATCCCAAAGATTTATTGCATATGGTAGCTGTGAGTTTTCCAAAGTGTATCATGCTACAGTTGTTAGAATTTAACATTACTTCATTGAAGATCAACCACTTGTGTGTGTGTGTGTGTGTGTGTGTGTGTGTGTGTGTGTGTGTGTATGTATATATATATATATATATATATATATATATATATATATATATATATATATTTTTTTTTTTATGGAGTGCCGGAGTTCCCTGGCCACTGTCCCAGGCTTAATATCATCTGTATATTTACTCAGTCAAACATTTTCACCAAGTGAAATTGTGGACATGAATAAACTAAATAGAAAAGCCACAAAATGACACTTACATCACTGTAGTGTTCACAGTTACTCTGTCTGAATATTTTCCTCGTATTCTGACCCTACAGCTTCTATCACATAGCCAATTCCTATCCACACAGAAATAAAGTTGTTAGTTTTTAGTCTTTCCATCACCATGAGAATACTCCTGTGTGGCACAGAACTAAAAATGTTGGCATGATCTTCCAGCCTTAAATCCATGCTGCAGAATATCAAGCAAGTGTGTCTTGTTAACAGGAATTAGGGAGAGAATAGCTCTCTCTTAAACCTGCCACAGCTGTTGTTGCACAACCTTACAGTAACTGCTTCCACATGCACTAATGGACTGTACTGACAGCATTAGTAGCTAGTAACGGTCCGTTATATGGCAGGATTATGTACTTAATTCTGTAACTATGTGTGCCGTAAAAATAACATACTGATGAACACTAATAATTAGGAACTAGTAATGAAGCAAAATACCTTAGTAAAAGCTTAACTGTGAAAGAGGTGGTCTCTATATTTATAAATAGCTGTGACCTCTTTGAGGAGCACTGTCCATCAGTCTGCAGTTCCCTGTGCTCAGCAGTGTGCTCCCCTCTCTCTAATCTACACCATGCCTTCATCTGTACCCCATCACTCACAATTTCTTTATTGCACCTTGTAAAGTTTAGGTCTCAGACCTACTTTGTCCTGTAGAAAAGACTACCAGCAGGGACCCAAACTGGCATTGCCTGAATTACCAGGGAAAAGAGGACTGTAACACTGAGCATCATATTTATCAGATATTCAGCATGACCTAGACCCTCGAGGCAAAGAACTCGAATACCATCCTTGGTTGGATTTCAGATGTGACCAGCTGTGGAGGGAAAATGTTTCTGAGACATGAACCTTTGAAGTACTGACGTGCATGAGTTCCTCCTTTTTCTTGCATGATAAAGACTCCTTTGAGGAGATTATGTAACACTTCAGTACTTATTTGGTCCTGGGATGCAATGTTCCTTGACTTTCCGTTCATCTTTCAGCTATTTTATAAAGAATTTTTCTCAACGGTTGGTGTGTGTTTTTCTAGTTCCTGAACTCCAGCATCTTGTTGTGTGGCCATCTTTCAGCTAGAGCCAACCTCTGCTGATGTTATAATTGAAACTTAAACAGCCTGTTTAGCTACTGTTAACCTGCCAGTAATGTGGATGTTGTATATCATTCTTCAGGAGGTCAGAACAAGACTTTTCCCACCACCCCAAAGCTAACGCCTCAGTGGTATTAGTGGATACTCATTTCCCATATTAGCATCCTCCTTCTGCCCAGGTGGCTGACAGGATGCCTTAACTGTCCAGGTTACAGACCTTCCTAGTGGAGGTGGCCATGACCTCCTTTAATACCATCTCCATGTCTGAATAAGAGGAAATTTCATCTCCATGGAGACTGCTTTACTGCTAGATTTCCATCTTCCCATCTATTTGCAGTGAATGTTTTGGTTAGGGGTGTGGGCTTGGGTATGTGCCTGCATCATTAGCTTGGATATAGCCCCACAAGGATTTGACATTTACAGCCTTTTGTTGCATTCTTCTTTTGACAAAGTTTTAGCAGGGACTTTGGTCATTGATTAATGCCTTCCTTGGCACCACTTAGTTCCTTTTCATGTTAGGGAAGTAGCTTTGTGACTCGGATACTTGTCACTCTTTTAGAAAGAAAGTGAGGTTACATAAGTAGTTTGAACACAAGCCAAGACTGTTTGGGTTTGGAAGGGCTCCGTTAAGGGTCTGTCTCTAGTACCTCTAATAGCAGGCTGTCTGTTTTATTGGAGCAGGATGTTTAGAGTGCACTTCTAGGTCAGCAATCTCTGAATTTCTGCAAGTAGGGATGGCTCTTTGTTGGGTTATGTCTCCCTTACCATTGTTGTCTTGCTATTTTCCATAGGAGCTGAGGAACAAGCACAGATTCTCCTCACTAGGTAGATGGGGAGGCTGGTCATTTCCATGGGAGGAGAACTGATTCATTCTCTCTGAACCCCCTTGGCTCTGTAGGGGAGAGGGTCCCCTGTGACAGTGGTCTTCTTTCTTCCTTGTAGTGCAGAGAGTATGCTTCCTTTGTACTGTGACCTTACTGGAGCTTTGCTTCAAACCTGTACATATAATCACTTCTGGTACTGTCTTGATTAGAGTGGAAGCCTTCTGCATCTTGTGGTCACTTTTGTTGGGTCATTGTTGCCCTGCATAAGATTCTTGGTGTGGGGGGGTGTCCTTTGCGGAGACATTCTGTGACTATGGAGCTCTTGAAGGGTGTATACCTAGAGATTCTTCCATTTTAGGTAGCTGTCCTTGGTTTGTGCCTGTTCCTTCCATCCTTCTTTTAGAGAAATAGCTTCATCGTGCTGTGCAGTCTGTTGGGGGGGGGGGGGCAGGGATTCATGAGCCCAGATAGCATGTGCTTTTCATTTGCTCCTTTCCCTGGGGTGCCTTTTAACATGTGTTTATTATCTGCTACAGGACATCTTCCATGACCCTGGAAGTTCATGTCAGTTTCCAAAATTTCATGAAAAAACTCTTCATAAATAAGAACTCCCATCATTCCGGGCAACTTTAACTACTCATCAGTTGACTGGAATATCTATATTTATGCCTTCAGCACAGGATATGCACAGTTTTTAGGTCTAATAAATAAAAACTCTGTGGAACAGATTGTTACTAGCATAACTTGAGGACAAACTTTTCTTTTTTTTTTTTTTAGCAAAAAAAATCTTTATTAAATTATCACATATAACACAGGCAATCTCACATTTATAGAAATGAAAAACAAACATTGACAGCACTTTAGTTGCAAACATTATGCATCACAGACACCATTGAAACAAATACAGTTGCAAACATTATATGTCACTTATAATCTAACCAGTCTTTGTCAGTTAAGCATTATACAGCTCATTCAAATCCTGCCTTCTTTTAAACCTCGTTCCTTCTGTGCATATATTGTTCACACAATTCCCATTTTTCCTTTTGCTCCTTCCCTAAAGATCCCAGTTCCAGTTGATTTTACTCTGTTACTGTATTCACTACTTATAATAAATTTGGTTTAGATTTTGATTTCCATTTTTCAGTAATTGCTTTCTTTGGCAGCCACCATAATTAGACTCAGTAAGGCTTTACTATGTCTAGGCATTTCTGATTCTGTATCATAGCTGAAAAAAAAATCATCTCCCCAGTCAATCCAATCTGCTCACTCAGCATCCCCGACAGAGCAGTCCACAGGGAATCTCTAAAGTCTGCCAACCTATTACAGTCCCAAAAAATATGTTCCCAACCGCCTGTTTGTTCCCCGTCACATCTCCAACATTTGTATCCACCTAAGGAAAAAATCTTTGGAGTCTGCTTGAGTATAAAAATACCTATGTAAACACTTCCAGGCAAAGATCCTAAATCCTCTAGACTTTGTTGCATATTTGGGAGATCATACATATGTCCCCTATTGTCTCTTTGTGAATTGCTTATCCAATCTCTCTTCCCAGTCCTTTTTAAGCTCCTCTTATTGATTTGTTATAGTTATCGTGCAGTATTTTATATGCTGTACTAATTATTCCTTTTTTAATGGCAGCTTCTGTTCTAGATTCTATTAAAAACTTTACCAGTGCTGGTCTTTCGTTTAAGACCCCATAATTTCTTTTTCTTTGCCTATACTTTGATTTCAATGATGGCAACTCTCTTGCCCCAGCTCGCAAAATCAGAACCAAATCTAATTTTGCACCCTGGGTCTCCAAAGTTACTCATGCTTTGATGCATGAAAGAGATGCTCTATGGAAAAAATGGCAAACGACTAAAACTCCCACCTTTCTCCAAGGTTATAAGCAACTCAGAAGTCGTGAAAAAAAAATGTATTAGTTTGGATAAACGCCAATATTTCAGTAAATTTCAAAGCTCTCACCCAAATGACCCCAAAAAAGTCTGAATTACTATCAACTCCCTGCTCCACACTGGTTCACCTACCATCCCTAACCCTTTCCCCTATCACTCAACCTCTGGAACTGCAGACTAACTCAACGAACACTTCATAGACAGCACCTCTAAACTCCTACCCTCTGGTAACTCTGCTCAACTCAACTCTTGTGTGTCACCCTCACCTCCCCCTAAACCACTTTGCTCCTCTGTCTCTCAGCCTTTTTCCTTGCGACCTGTTTCTACTAAATACATCAAATCCCTGCTGCTTAAACTAAAACCATGATCTCCCTCCACTGATAAACTATCCCCTCAATTTCTGAAAATTGCTGCTGACTTTATTGTATATCCTGTATCTATCTTAATCAACCGCTCCATTCAGGAATCTACCTTACCAGAAATATGGAAATCCTTCTATACCACTCCTCTGCACAAAGGTGGCAACTTTGTCGAACCCTGTAACTTTAGACCAATCACTATTCTCTCACCGCTCTCTAAGATCCTTGAAAAATGTATACAAACTCAACTACTGTCCTATCTCATTCACGAAAATCTCCTCACCCCCTCGCAACATGGTTTCTGCCCTAAACACAGTACCTCAACTGCCTTACTATCCTTTACTCAAAAGGTTACAGAAGCTAGGGACAACAGGCTCCTTGTGTCATCTATTCCTTGATGTCTCTAAAGCCTTCGACACTGTGTCTCATTCCCTTCCTTCTTAACAAACTCTCAGACCTAAACCTCTCTCCTTCTACTCTTGGATGGTTCCAATCCTACTTTACTGGCAGAAAGCAAGCTGTTAGATGGCAGCAGGCTTTCTCACCCTTCCTTGCTTTTTAAACAGGAGTACCCTAAGGCTCCATACTTAGACCACTCCTTTTCAACCATTTTACCAACAACCTACATTCATCCTGCAGTCTCTCATCTGTAGTCCAATACGCAGATGAGTCTACTGTCTTATCTATCGCCAGTACTATCTGTGAACTACACACACTAACACAGACTTCCTTTATCTTTGTTGAAAAATGTCTCAGAAACAGTCAACTAATCCTTAACCCTAAGAAAACTCAACTCCTTCTCTTTCTACCTCAGATACTCTCTCACCTTAAAGCCACCTTTTCTCTTTACTGCCTAGATGGCACCACTATCTCCCCTACCTCACACACCAAACTCCTTGGGGTAATAATTGATGACCAACTGAAATTTGACTTGCACATACAACAGGCCATCAAAAAAACACCAAAAACTTGGACTACTTTATAGGAACAAAACATTCTTCACTACTGCCACTAAACGCACTCTTGCGCAGGTATTTCTCTTACCCAGTCTTCTATATGCTTCCCCCATCCTTACCAATAGCCAAACTAGCTCAGTGCAGAAACTGGAACAAACGTACAACAAAATTGCCAGATTTATTCTAAACCACTCTCCACATCACTGCCTCTCACTAAACAAACTTCAGTGGCTGGAATTTCCACACATCTCCTACAATCACAACTCCACACTACCTTTTCCATACTCAACAATCCCTCTGCCTGTCCTGCTCTCACCTCCCATGGTACTCCCTACTCTCCCCCCCGGCCTTTTCGGAGTGCTGATCAGCATATTCTCTCAGTTTATAAACCCAAAAGGAATATTGGCAAACTACTTTACAAGCACTGTGTCTCACTAAATTGGAACAAGCTCCCTCTCCATATTACATCCAACCTTTCTTTTCCCTGTTTTAAAAAGGAGCTTAAATCCCACCTACTAAACTTGAAATTATACCGTTGCATTGACCACACGTAGTCTTAGTCTCTCCCACTGTATTACCTTTTGCAGCTCCTAACTTTCTTTCTTTCTTTGTTAGTAACTTCTGCTTAAACTGATCTCCTAAACCTTCAGCTCTACTACTATCTCTCCCCCCACTTCCTATCAATGTCTATGCATTGTCTTTAGAACAACGGTTATATTTTTGTTTTTACTCTCATATGTAGTAAATTTTAGTCCACTACTATCAGTGCAACCCTTAATGTTCATATTTTTTTCTTTTGTTTTTCCTCTTTATAATTAATTTCATATTTGCAGTGTTGTTTTTAATAGTTTTTTGTCCGGTATGTTTGTCTTTGCTTATGCTTGCTGGGGCTCTTTCCCCTTGGGTCTCCACTGAAAATGGATTGCTTACTATCAATGCAATGTAAATAGTTAATAACCTTTTTTCTTTTTTTACATTTATTTTGTATTTGATTGTTATTTAATATTTGTATATTGTCACTTTATTTTTACTTTTGTTTTGCTGGGGCTTTTCCCCTCGGGTCTCTACTGAAAATGGGTTTGTTTGCAAACTCAGTTGGACTAACCCAGATAACAAATGTGAAATAAATAAATAAAAAAATGAGGGATGACTGCAGTTAGGAAACAGAAAATAGGCAAGGGAGGGCTGGAACTTATTGGAGAAAACTGACAAAGAGACCAAGGTATTGGAAGCAAATAACTAGAAAGGGAAGATGCCAAGAATTTATTTGGACTGCAGGTTAAAGATTGCCTTCCCTATCAAGGATTGATATCAGAGTATAGGCAAAGAGAAAGAAATAGTGGGGTCTTAAATGAAAGACCAGCACTGTTAGAGTTTTTAATAGAATCTAGAACAGAAGCTGCCGTTAGAAAAGGAATAATTAGTAAAGCATATACAGTGGCTATAAAAAGTTTTAAATACCAGGTTTTTGTGATATAAAAAATGAGACCATAATAAATAATTTCAAAACTTTTCCCACCCTTAATGTAACCTATAACCTGTACAGTTCAACTGAAAAACAAACACATCTGTTAGGGGAAAAATATAAAAAATAAAAAACGTACAATAAGCTGGTTGCATGTGTGCGCACACCCTTAAACTAATACTTTGTTGAAGCGCCTTTTGATTTAATAACAGCATTCAGTCTTCTTGGGTACACACTTGCCATCAATTAAAGAGACTCTGATTAACCCCAAATAAAGTTCAGCTCTCCTAGTAGGATTTTCCTGGCATTCACTCAGTTGCCTGCTACAGCAAAAGCCATGGCCACAGAGAGCTTACAAAGCATCAAAGGGATCTCATTGTTGAAAGATGTCAATCAGGAGAAGGGTATAAAACAATTTCTACAGCATTGGATATACCTTGAAACACAGTGAAGACAGTCATCAAAAAGTGGAGAAAATATGGGACAACCGTGATGTTGCAAAGAACTGGACGTCCCTCCAAAATTGTTGAAAAGACAAAAACAAAAACTGGTCAGGGAGGCTGCCAAGAGATCTTCAGCAACACTGCAGGAGCTGCAGGACTTTCTGGCGAGTACTGGTTGTGTACTACGTGACAACAATCTCCCATTTTCTCCATATGTCTGGACTGTGGGGTAGGGTTGCAAGTCGTAAGCCTTTTCTTACACAGAAAAACATCCAGGCCCAGCTAAAATTTGCGAAAACATACATCAAGTCTCCCAAAAGCATGTGGGAAAATGTGTTATGGTCTGATGAGACCAAGGTTGAACTTTTTGTCCACAATTCCAAAAGGTACATTTGGTGCAAAAACAACACTTCACATCACCAAAAGAACACCATCCCCAAGGTGAAGCATGGTGGTGGCAGTATCATACAGTTGGGGTTGGTTTTCTACAGCTGGAACTGGGGCTTTAGCCAAGGTGGAGGGAACTATGAATAGTTCCAAATACCAGTCACTTTTGGCCCAAAACCTTCAGGCATCTGCTAGAAAGCTGAAGATGAAGAGTAATTTCACCTTTCAATATGACAATGAACCCAAGCATGCATCCAAATCAACAAATGAATTGCTTCACCAGTAGAAAATTAAAGTTTTGGAATGCCCAGCCAGAGCCCAGACCTAAATCTAAGAAAATCTGTGGGGTGACCTGAGGAGGGCTGTGCATAAGAGATGCCCTCTCATTCTGACAGATTTGGAGCGCTTTTACAAGGAAGACTGGAGACTAAATACTGTAATTAAATCAAAAGCTGCTTCAACACAGTATTAGTTTAAGGGTGTGCACACTTATGCAACCAGCTTATTGTACGTTTTTTATTTTTTTATATTTTTTCCCCTAACAGATGTGTTTGTTTTTCATTTGAATTTAGGTCACATTAAAGGTGGGAAAAGTTTTGAAATTATTTATTGTGGTCTCATTTTTTAATATCACAAAAACCTGGCATTTTAACAGGGGTGTGTAAACTTTATATCTACTGTAAAATATTGCATGATAATTATAAGAATCAATCAGAGGAGCTTAGAAAGGATTGGGAAGAGAGATTGGCTAAGCAATTCACAGAGAGACAATGGGGGATATATGTATATCTCCCAAATATGCAGCAAAGTCTAGAAGATTTAGGATCTTTGCCTGGAAGTGTTTACATAGATATTTTTATACCCAAGTAGAGTCCAAAGAATTCTTCCTCAAGTGGATAACAGATGTTGGAGATGTGATGAGCAAGAAAGAAGTGGTTAGGAACATATTTTTTGGGAGTGTAAGAAGCTGGCAGATTTTAGGGTTTCCCTGCAGACTGCTGTGTGGGAGATGCTGGGTGAGCGGATTGGACTGACTGGGGAGATGATTTTTTTGAGCTATGATACAGAATCTGAATTGCCTAGACAAAATAAAGCCTTGCTGTGTCTAATTGTGGCGGCTGCCAAAAAAAAACAATTACTAGAAAATGGAAATCAAAGTCTAGACCAACTTTACAAGAAGTAGTAAATACAGTAACAAAGATAAAATGACTGGAATTGGGGTATTTTGAAAAGGGAAGGAGCAAACTACATAGGAAAAATTGGGAATTGTGGGAACAATATATGCAGAGAAGGAAATAGGTTTAAGAGGCAGGATTTGAATGGTCCATATAATGCTTAACTGACTAACTGGATAGATTATAAGTGATGTATAATGTTTGCAACTGCAGTTGTTTCAGTGGTGTCTGTGATGTATAATATTTGGAACTAAAATTATGTCATTTTGTGTGTTTTTCATTGATATAAATGTTAGATTGCCTTTGTCATATGTGATAAATTAATAAAGATGTTTATTTAAAAAAAAAGGAATGTTCCTTGTTTCCAGAAAAGAATGTACCTGGAGATCTATTTTAGACCTTTCAAAACTGAATGCCTTTCTGGTGGTTCCCAAAATGCTGGCCAACACTTTTTCTTATCATCTAAGGCTTTTCTGGTTACTGCAGGCTTGAAAGATGCCTACCTGCACATTCCTATCCACAAAAAATAGACATTTCCTAAGATTCCTTACCTTGGGATTGCACATTTAATTCACATCTTTACCCTTGGTCTCTCCACTACTCCAGTGTAGCCTTGCCCTAGTCATAGCCCTCTGCAGACCTCAAGGTATTCACATTTACTACTACTACTTGGACAATTGTCTCATTATAACGTCCTCTTCCCAAGACACTGGCATTGCTCCACTTAACCATGCATTTATACAGCAACTTGGGGTTCAAGCTAAACTTAAGTCATGCTTAACCCCTGCACGTAGGATGATTTTTCCTAGGCTGTCTTCTCGACACCTCTCCAATGACAGCTTATCTTTCCCCAGAGAAATTATCTTCTTACCATCACAATTTCTTAAATTTCTCTCTTCCAAATAGGCCCACTGGAAGAGAATTCCTGAGGATTTTGGGTTATATGGCCATGTCCAGTCTTATGGTTTGATTTTTCAGACTACACATGAAGAAAATTCAGTATTTCTTCAAATCTTGTTAGGCCCAGCATTTGTAACCTCCAACCTTCCCAATCTCAGTTCTCACTTTTATCAAGAAAAGTCTGAACTGGTGAGCCAAACAAGTCATAGTAAATTCAGGTCTCTCTCTTTCTTCCTTCACCCCTTCTCAATCAGTCACAACAGACACCTTGAACATTGCATGGGAGCAGTATGTCATGGTGTCAAGGTTCAGGGCATGTGAGAGTATCATTTCAGGTATAAACACATACGTCTCAAGGAAGTGATAGCCATGATAAAAGTCCTCAAAGCAGTAAATAATTTGTGGATACCTGGCCTCTGTTAGTTATAACTGACAACAGCGCAGTGATAGTATATAAACAGACAAGGGGACAAGTTCCTTTCCCCTTTGCAAATTAGCTGTCATTGTCTGGTAACTTGCCTTTTCAGCATATTCCAACCCTGCAGGTAAGATACAGTGGATATAAAAAGTTTACACACCCTTGTTAAAATGACAGGTTTTTTGTGATATAAAAAAAATGAGACCGCAATAAATCATTTCAAAACTTTTCCCACCTTTAATGTGACCTATAACCTGTACAATTCAGTTGAAAAACAAACAAATCTGCTAGGGGAAAAATATAAAAAATAAAAAACGTACAATAAGTTGGTTGTATGAGTGTGCACACCCTTAAACTAATACTTTGTTGAAGCACCTTTTGATTTAATTACAGCATTCAGTCTTCTTGGGTACACGCCTGCCATCAATTAAAGAGACTCTGATTAACCCCAAATAAAGTTCAGCTGTCCTAGTAGGATTTTCCTGACATTTACTCAGTTGCCTGCTACAGCAAAAGCCATGGTTCGCAGAGAGCTTACAAAGCATCAAAGGGATCACATTGTTGAAAGGTATCAGTCAGGAGAAGGGTACAAAAAAAATTCCACATCTTTGGATATACCATGGAACACAGTGAAGACAGTCATCAAAAAGAAAATATGGGATAACAGTGACATTGCTAAGAACTGGACGTTCCTCTAAAATTGATGAAAAGACAAGATGAAAACTGGTCAGGGAGAGTGCCAAGAGACCTACAACAACACTTAAGGAGCTGCAAGAATTTTTGGCAAGTACTGGTTGTGTACTACATGTGACAACAATCTCCAGTATTCTCCATATGTCTGGGCTACGGGGTAGAGTTGCAAGACGGAAGCCTTTTCTTACACAGTAAATAATTCAGCTCTGGCTAAAATTTGCAAAACAGTACATCAAGTCTCTCAAAAGCATGTGGGAAAATGTGTTATGGTCTGACGAGACTAAGGTTGAACTTTTTGGCCACAATTCCAAAAGGTATATTTGGTGCAAAAACAACACTTCACATCACCAAAACAACACCATCCTCAAGGTGAAGCATGGTGTTGGTGGCAGTATCATGCTTTGTGGTTATTTTTCTTCAGCTGGAACTGGGGCTTTAGTCAAGGTGGAGGGGATTATGAACTGTTACAAATACCAGTCACTTGTGGCCCAAAACCTTAAGGTGTCCTCTAGAAAGATGAAGAGGAATGTCACCTTTCAACATGACAGTGACCCCAAGCATGCATCCAAATCAGCAAAAGAATGTCTTCAACAGAAGAAAATTAAAGTTTTGGAATGGCCCAGCAAGAGCCCAGACCTAAATCCAATAGAAAATCTGTGGGGTGACCTGAAGAGGGCTGTGCACAAGAGATTCCCTCGCAATCTGACAGATTTGGAGCATTATTGCAAGGAAGAGTGGGCAAATATTGCCAAGTCAAGATGTGCCATGCTGATAGACTCCTACCCAAGAAGACTGAATGCTGTAATTAAATCAAAAGGTCCTTCAACTAAGTATTAGTTTAAGGGTATGCACACTTATGCAAACAGCTTATTGTACGTTTTTTATTTTTGATACTTTTTCCCCTAACAGATTTGTTTGTTTTTCAATTGAATTGTACCGGTTATACGTCACATTAAAGGTGGGAGCATTTTTTAAATGATTTATTGTGGTCTCATTTTTTGTATATCACAAAAACCTGGCATTTTAACAGGGGTGTGTAAACTTTTTATAGCCACTGTATTTTATGTCAGAGAAGAACACAGTAGCAGACTGTTTAACCAGGTCGAGTAGAGACCCTCATGAGTGGAAACTACACCTGGATGTCTTCCAAGAGATTGCCCACCAGCGGGGAAGCACTCAAGTAGGACTGTTTGCCTCCATTCTCAACAGTCAACTAAAACAGTTCTGTAAAAAGGCCTAGAAAAAAAAGATGCATTGTCTTTCCTCTGGATGAGAATGTTCCTTTATATTTCCTCCCTTTCCTATGATATCCAGTAGTGTCCTACTAAAGATCAAAACGGACTTGCTAAAGATGTTTCTGATTTTGGCCCAGACAACACTGGTTCTCCTTTTCATGCATCTGACCAGGGATAGTTATCAAACAATGTCTCACAGCTTATATTTGCTGACACGGTAAAAAGGAGCCCTCATCCACCCCAAAACTCCAAATCTACAAGTAACTGTATGGATGATAGGTTTCTGATACCGTTTAGGTATCGTTTTTCTGAGGATGTACAACAGGTGTTAAAGGAAGCAAGGAAATCTGCTATTAGGGAGTCATATTTAGCCAAATGGAAAAGATTTTCTAGTTGGTGCCATAACAGAAATCAAGACCAGTCCCAAATGAAAGCATATCTGGTTCTTTAGTACCTTTGTAAATAGCTCAATTCAGGCTTTGCTTACACTTCTGTAGTGGTACACCTTTTGGACATTTCTACCTGTCTGCCACTGGATCTCCCCTTTCTTCTTTATTCCAAGTCAGACAGTTTTTGAAAGGTCTCTTGCAAATCAGACCACCTAGAAAACAGGTGGCACCATCCTAAGATCTATATTTTGCATTGGAGAAGTTAATCCTGTCACCCTTTGAACCTGCAGTCAGTTCTTATTTGAAATTTCGTACTGGGAAGACTGCTTTACTCATTGCTCTGATTTCTGCTAGATGTATATCTGAATTAAAGGCCTTAATGTCTACTCAGCCTTTTCTGATCTTCCATAAGGACAGGGTGAATCTTAGAGCCAACCAGGGTCATTTCTGAATATAAATTAAGCCAGACCATTAGTCACAATGTGTTCTACCCTGAACCTAAAAAAACAGAATAGAGAGAATTTTTCATACTTTAGACATACAATTAATATTTTATTTTGCCAAGACTAAACATTTTAGAAAATCTAACCAACTTTTTTTGTTTTCTTTGATAGTAAGAAAAAAAGTCACAGTATCTAAGTAAATCCCAATGATACCAAAGTGTGGGGTGGTGTTGAACACCTTTGCAACGTCACGATATGTGATGTGTTCTGCTTTAGCCTCATCCATTGCATCATTAACCTTCTTGAAGAAGTTAACCAGGTTGAGGAGGCAGGATATGCCCTTGACGGATCTGAACTGACTTAGACTGAGTGTTTATAGGTTTCCTATATCCTTATTTATTAATTCCATAATAATCCTTTCTATAGCCTTACAGATGAGGATGTCAGGCCTATGGGTCTGTAATTACCCAGGCTTATTGATTCCCCACCTTTGTGCAAGGAGATGAGTGTTACTATCCTCCATTCATTTGGATGCAGCCTGTTTGGAGGTTGACCCTAAATAGTTTCCATACAGGGTCCTGTTTCAGGCAGACCAGTAGGTAGCCTGATGTGTTAAATCCAGCCTCAAAGAAGTCGTGTTCATGGCCTTGGATAGTGCCTTGACATTTTGTTATTGGGAGATTTTGGGAGTAGGGGTGTAGATGCAGGTATGTGATGTGGGAATATAGGAGGGGAGGGATGTAGTTCAAGCTAAGTTTGTCTGCTAGATTGGCTATTACCCATGGTCCAAGTAAATGATTATTATCTCTGTGCCATGCTGGGCTTTGCTTCTAAGGTTTCTAACTGGTTGAAGATGTCTTTGTGGTTATCTTTCTCTTAGGTGGCTATTTTTACCTCATATCTGGCTTTGTTTGATTTGATAAGGCTCCTGAGTTCCCTGTCTAGTTTAGCAAATGTGTTTTGGCATGAGTGTTAAACGTACTTTTGTGTTCAATTATTATTTTTTTATTGGCATGATAAAGCCTATCTGTAAGTGGGTTCCACCACAGGGTTTTGTTTTCAAAACTGGCTTTATATTTACTTTGGAGGGGGACAGATACTTTTATTCAGCTACCCTGCACTGCAGTCATTACCATTTACCAATTCTATTGCTTCATCTCAACCTAAAACAGTCTCGCCCTATCAGGAACTGATTTTCTCTGTGCTATCTAATGTACTATACTTTCCATAATCCAATTTTCTGGTACTCCTAACCACCTAACCTGCAAAGGGCTAGTAGCTACTTGTTTAATGTTTACTTACAAAGAGCTTATTTGACAAAAATGTCTTTCTGCAAATGTTCAGTTAACCCAACCTCCAAAAGGGCTAGTAACCTTCTGTTTAAATGGTAACTCACTAAAAGCTTATTACATAATGTATTATATTTCTGTAAATGTTTTAATTGTTCAGTACAAATCTTTGTTATTCTTTTTTAACATGTAATATGTAACTTGCAATAGTTGGAGCTATTCTCCCCAGGCCTCCACTGAAAATGGGCTCTTTATGGCCCAGTGGACTTCCCTGGTCATCAAACTTAAATAAATAAACGTGCATAGAATTTGGTGGAAAAGGATTCTGCTTTAGTAGTGGGGTCATCAAATTGTAAGGGGATTTTAAATGTTCATTACTCAGTTTTAGTAGATTAGCCTTAACATAATCTGTCACTATTGAGATATTGGAAACTACTTTAGTCTTATGGTGTATTTGTTTGATTTGTAGTCCAGTTTGATTAAAGAGGAAGTTAAAATTGGTGGGAAGCAAATCTGTCCGATACTGGTAGGAACCATGTCCATAAATTTAATCCCCTTGGGTGGGGTGTAGACTAACTGGTCAGAGAGAGTTTGTATTGATGAAGTCCAGAAATTTCCATGCATACATGTTTGAGGATGTGTAAGTCTTTCAGTTCACAGAGAGGTAGTTGAAGTTTCCTAGGAGAATGGTGTTTGGTTTAATGCAGAAGGACTCCATACTGGTTAGCTAGATGTTGTAGACTGAGGGAAACATGGTGGGGTCCTGCAGTTAGCTATGATATGGTATAAGGGTTTTTGTGGATAGCAAGTAGGATGTGGTGGAGTTCCAGGTCATTATCTCATTATCTTGTCTAACAAGTCTGGAGATGAAGCGTTTTCTTAAGAATATGGAGGCGTCACTGCTTTTATTGCAGTTGTCTAGTATGATAGGCCTGAACATGTGGTAGGCATTGAACCCCCCCCCCCCAGTGGAGGAGTGCCTTCATTGGTCTTCAGCCAGGTCTCGGTGACAATACATATACCAGTGTTTTCCTGGGTAAAGGAGTAGAGTTTATTGTTAAAGCTCCTAGCATGAAGCAGCAGTACCTTTATGTTATCCGAATTCTGTTTTGTTGTATTGGAAGCTTTAGAAGACTAGTGTCTCAAAAGGGCACTATGGGGGGGTGGATAAGGATTTAGCCAATATGCAAAAGCTTTGAAAGGACAGGTGCGGGCTATCCAAAAAAGAGTAAATAGACGGAAGTTGACAGTATGGTCCAGGCTGTGGAAGTACAGAGACAACTAGGTGAGAATTGTATGATTGCAAATTAAATAAGTGGTGAAAACCATGAGATTAGTAATGGTGATGAAGTTAATTCCTTCTTAACAACTGATAGAGCAGATGTTAGAAGCGGTAGATTCTTCAGATGTGTTCAGAAATTATATTCTAGTAAATGGAGATTCAGTTATTCAAGGACCTGATTTGCAGGGAGGATAATGAATAATGAATGATGTCATGCTTGCCAGCAACAAAAGTGTCAGATGTGAGTAAAGCCTTAGAATGCTGTAACATAAGGAAGGATGGAGCTGTTTTTATTTTTGTTGGTTTAAATGATCTCATCTTCAAGAGCTCATTGACTGTTAGTAGGGAACGTTTCAGCCCTCACAGATGGCATAACTTGTACAGATGTTGAGATATATTTTTCACAAATCACGTATAGAAGAGAACATCAGATCATTGTAAATGGGGGGAAAAGGGAGGTAAATAACCACATGAAAAAACTGACCATTTTAAAAAGCGAAAATTTGCAGAACATGCAAGCCTAATTTGGACACACGTATTTAAACAGGATGAAGCCCTCTTGTCTGTACAAGGAAAGAGAATTTTTGCAGCAGATACATTGCAGTATTTGATTAATATGAGACAGGATTTTTGTCAGGTCAGAAATTTAATATTTCACCGATAGAAACATTTGATTTTGTGTACTGGTTGTTAATGTTAGAAGCATTAGTAATACAGTTATTCTTATTAGAAAATTTGATACATTCACGTAAGGTTGATTTTATTTGTGAAATGGGTTTAAAGAACAATGAGTGGAAACTAGTTCTTTCTGGGTATAAATGTTTTTATTGTAACAAATACTCCAACAAAAAATTAAATGGATGTGTTATCAGTGGGATTAAATATGTTATAAGCTGTGTGATTATTATGTTTGATGATAACACAAGTATTGTAGTTTGTGTAACTGTGACAGTAAAGGCAACACTGGAACAGATTACTATTCATAGGTTCATAGGTAGGTACTAGGCTATCAGCCCTAGGGCCCATACAAGCCTAGCCAAAAAATGTACCCTGGCTTTCGCAACCCAAGAAAATTATTTTCCTGTGCCCCTGTCGAGCAGAGCCACAGAAGTGATCCCCGGGATGAATTTCCCATTTCCCATCCAATCATCAAGATTTTTCTTGAAGAGTGCTAATGAGGAGCTCTGTTTGACATAAATAGGTAGTCTGTTCCAGAGTATGGGAAGTCTCTGGGACAGGAATCTATCCCTCCAGCATGTTCTGTTTATTGTGTTGACAAGGTTTAGGTCCCTAGAGCGTGTAGCTCGTAGGGATTGGGATTTCTTTAAGTGGAGCATGTCCAACATTTCTGGGTTTGATATAGCTTTGTATGTTAGGCAGAGATCGCCCCTGAGTAGGCGATATGTGATGGAGTAAAGCTGTAGTTTTTTGAGACTGTCTGCATAGGGCATCTGTTTGAGGCCAGTAATCCTCTTTGTGAGGTATTTCTGTGGTCTTTCCAGTTGTTGTAGATGCCTTGTGAGGTACATACCAAAAGGGGCATTGTACTCTATAATGGGTCTAATGAGTGATGAGTAGAGGGGAACAATGACCTCTTTTTTTCTGGATGAGAATCCTTTTGTGATGAGATGAGCCACGTAGAAGGATTTCCTGACCTCTGTGGTGATGTGATTATCAAAGGAGAGACTACTGTCCACCTGTGTCCCAAGGTTTCATCACATTTTCGGCATTAAGTAGACTACCAGCTATGTGGTAGTTCATGGGTACAGAGGTTTTACCAAAGGGGATGACAATACACTTTTTGGCATTGAGCTTCAGGCCATGGCTTTGACACCAGGTATCTGTCTCAGTGAGGCCCTTTTGTAGTTTGTCCACATCATTAGGAGTTTCGATTATGGCTCCTAGTTTGCAGTCATCTGCAAACTTTGTTAGCCAAAGACCTTCTGTGTTGGCCTGCACTTCAGAGAAGTAGATACCTAACAGGAGAGGACCCAGGACTGAACCCTGTGGTACTCCACTTGTCACTGGTCTGATGTCGGATTTGGAATCCGCTACTTTCACAGTGCGGGTTCTGTCTGTGAGCCAGTTGGCAACCCATCTTGTGACATAGGGATTTATACCTAGTTTAGTGAGCTTATCTATAATTCCATTGTGGGGGATGGTGTCAAAAGCCTTGGCGAGATCTAGATAAGCTGTGTGAACCATTTTACCCTCATCTATGGCTTTGGTGACTGCTTCAAAGAAGTCAATCAGGTTTAGGAGACATGATCTGCCTTTTACAAATCCAAACTGGGTAGGGTCCAGAGTTTGGAGATTACCAGTGTCTTTGTTTATGAGTTCCATGATGATACGTTCCATGGCCTTGCAGACCAGGCTCGTCAGGCTAATGGGGCAGTAGTTCCCGGGGTCCGTCGTGGATCCCCCTTTGTGGAGTGGGATAACCATCACGGTGCACCATTCAGTGGGTACAAAACCTGAGGTGAGGCTATGATTGAACATGGTACTTAGGTAGGGTGCCAGTTCATTCTGTAGTTCATGTAGAACGCAGCCTGGGATATTGTCAGGTCCCATGGATGCTGTGTTCTTGGCTTTGGAGAGTGTGTTTTTTACCTGTGCAGCCGTGATTATAGGAACTTTGCATTCTTCCGGTACAGAGATGGGCCCTCTAGGGGGTGGGGGTAGGGGGGGGTAAAGTTAGCACTGAACCTATCTGCTAGGATGTTGGCAATATCAGTTGGTTCTGTATATTTAGTGCCATTGTGCTGTAACTCAGAGCAGATCTAAGTGTTCTCATTTAGATTCTTGACATATCTATAGAATGCTTTGTGGTTGTCTTTAGAGTCAGTGGCAGTTTTGTTTTCGTAACTAGCTTTGGAGGATTTTATGAGGGATCTCAGCTTCTTACTGAGGTTGACCAGGGAGTTCCTCCAGTCATGGGATTTTACTCTTTTTTGCAACAGTTTCTTTCTTCTTTTGTAGAGTTTGTTTATGGCAGAGGACCACCAGATTGACTTCCTTTTTTTGGAGGATAACATCTTGGTTCTATTAGGGATAGCATAATCCATGCACTCGTGTAAGTGCTTATAAAGTACATTTGTGTAGGATTTGGTAGTCATGCCTCTATTGTCCATCTGCATGGGTGTCATGAAGTTTGCCACTTCTGTCTTAAGAAATGTGAAGTTGGCTTTGGAGAAGTTTTTTACGATGGTTTCCCTAATTGGGGGTGGGAGTGGGATGTGGATGTCTAGGCTGATTAGCTTGTGGTCGGATCTGACCGAGGAATTGACCTCTGGTGTGGAACACCGGTTTCCCATGTTGGTAATGACCAGGTCTAGGATATTGCTGCCCCTGGTGGAGGTGTGAATAAGTTGATCCAAGGCGTTGGAATTTATGAATTCTAGAAAACGTTGAGCAAAAGAGTTGGTACATGAGTAGTTTTCCCAGTTAATGGTGGGGTAGTTGAAATCGCCCATTATTAGGTTGTTGGGTTGTACCCTAATACTTTCCAGTGTATCAAGAAATGAGGAGTGTGAATCCTGGGGCATGGTGGGGGGTCCGTAGCAAGCTACAGTTTGGATTGCGGTCTTGCCCAGAGTTAGTTGCACTTGGATAATCTCGGATGCATTATGCTGTGCAACTAGCCTGGAGGTGTGGATATCCTTAATGAATATGGACACACTTCCACCTTTAGTGCTTCATTCTGGGTTAGGTGGCCGAAAGGTGTGGTATGAATGTATTCACAGTGCCAGTGCTAGTGCAAATTTAACTTCAAATACAAAGTCATGCTGCCCACAGTGATATATTTTACCTGGTTTTTCAACAGTAACATAAGCTGCAAAACCCCCCAAAATAAGCATAATTAAAGCAGGTACGATGGACATGGGACAGGTGAAAGACTCGCTCTTCAAAGTAATGAATTTCAGTTTTTCAACAACAGTTTCTGCAGCAACCCATCCCCACCTGTACTCCTCTAATTCAAGTGGGTCCTGCTGAAGTGTGTAATAAACCAAGTGCAAACCATACCATCCATACAGATGTACTTTAGATCAATTCCAGCAGTAAATGCATAGGCCACAATCTTCCAGTTAAACAATGCAAATGACCTAACAGACATATGAGTAAACCAACGTGTAACACCCAGCGATGCATTTCAACTTGTTTTAATCAGGAACACAAAGGTTGCAACCTTCCATAAATAAGCAAAATGCAAGTGGACACAATGGTCATATATGAAGGACCGAAATGTAAACTATATTGTTTACAGTAGTTTACCTTAGCTAGTTTCTACCAATAACATATGGGATAAATAACATTCCCATTCCCCCAAATAAAAAATATATATACAAACATTTAGGTAAAGGAGAGAAGTTTGTGCCATTCAAGCCAGATTTGACTAACCAAGTGCAAGTGACAATGTCCGAATTAATGCATTAAAATTAATTTCCAGCAACAGCAGAAAGGTGGCCTCTTTCACACTGCCCACATGCAAGCAATACTGACCACAGAAAAAGAAGATTTCTGCTCATTGAAACATGCAGCCAGTACTTCCACACACCTAAAGTTCCCAAATTGATTTGGGAATACTGGACGTGTGACAGACAAAATACAAAATTGAATTAACATAGTTTAGCTATCTTAACACAATAAAGCAGCAAAACAGCCCTGCCCCTCAGTCATGGCACTGGACATGGCTGATTTGTCTAAATGAACAAATGCAAGCAACACTTTATATAGTAATGTATATCAAAATGCTTCCATCAGAAACATTATCCCCACACCTGCACCAATAAATAATCATAACACTGTCCAGTGTAACATATTTTAGCTCACCTGTAGCAGAAAGGCAGCAACAGCACTCTATCACTAGGTACATTGGATGGCTTGTTTCAAACAACACAGTGATAAAGCAAACTGCACCCATCCTCAGGAATTACAGTGTTACTGAGACCGTGAAAAAAAAGTTTGCTCAAATACAAGAACTACTGGTCACAGAAAAGTTAAATGCTGTGCAGTTAACCTACCCACTGCATAATAATCACCCAGGAAATAGGAAGGCATGTCTGACTGAACAAATCAAAGAAATATGGTTCACAGTAACATATTAACCTTTGTGTTCTACACTACTGATGACAGCCAAAACACCAGATACTGCGATCTGGACATGTCTGATTGACCTAATAACTAGCCACTGTAATGTATTTCAGATAGTTCCAATGATACACTAAAAGGGGGGAGGGCAAAGCTTCCCCAAAATAACCACATTACCAGTGGGTAAAGCTGATATGTGTAACTGATATAAAGCATGAAAATACTGGCCATAGTAATGTATTTCAGAAGGTTTCCAACAATATCAAACTCCCACCACAAAGCAACATCAATAATGCAACAGAAAGGTCATGTCCAACTGTCATAATAAACAAAATACATTTCAGCAATAACACAGCAAGGCGGCATGCACATATCCTCAAAAGATCCTTGGACTACCACTTTATTTACCCAGGTTGTAACCAGTTAAGAATAAATTTAAATAAATCTAAAACAAAACACATTTAGTGCATCTTAGCGGACCCTGAAAGTATTCAGACAACAGGAAAAACTGCTGAATTACCACTTATCTGTCTACTCTTTCCCACCAGCAATACATTCTGCAGAAGAAATTAGGAGCCTCTTAATATCATACTGCTTCATTACTTCAGAGTCCATGAACATTTACAAACATATGATGGAACACATCTGCTCTTCCTTTTAATACTACAACCACAACATCTCTCTTTTTTCATTCAATACCTAACCTTAACCATCTGTCCAACCATGTAGCCAAAGATGGTCAAGTCTATTTCTTTAGTCAACCTTATCTCACTAGAGATTTTGATAGAGTATAGCAAATGCCTCGATGACTGATAATCCACTGTTACTACAAAATCCATCTAAAACAGATGCATTTACATACATAAACTGGAGGCACATCTCTTGGATCTTATTCTTAAAAAAATCTACCTATACTGAACTAGTTAAAAAAAGTAAACAATTAAGTCCTGTAAACCACAGGATAGGGCATCTTGGCCACACACAACCTCTTACTGGCATTATCCCACTACTCACACAGGTAAACTAACATCCAAGCCTACTACCACTATGCCACAATAAAAAGGCTGGGCCTTTAAGACAGATAGAGCCTGTAATTAGAGCAGATGACACACCAGAAATGCTTTAAATGCTTTAGTTATCTGTGACTACTGTCAAACATGTAACATAAACTCTACACTTAGACTGGCAAAGGACAAGTTGATCACTAGCGGTCTCTCACTTACTAGGATTAAGGATATTGCTAGGGATGTCCTGGCCATGAAGCATCCAAAATGCAAGTATGAACTTGCTGTTGTTCATGTTGGGTTAATCTCAAGCAGACTGTCTTGGAGGAAATACAGAAAGACATTGCTGTATGTTCTTAAGCAGTAGTAGTATTGTAACCTTGCTAAGAATGATGCCTATACCTAAATGCAAAACAACTGGTTTCAATGATTGACTATGTAAATAGTGTCACCCTAGGGACAGCTACTTTGTGACACTGTGGTATAATACAGAAGACAGACCATCCTGCATCACTGAGGATGGATGCACCTGCCCTATGAGGTCTTTTACATATTGTCAAAAACATTTTCCGCTCCCTTACTGCCTTTTTGTAGGCAAAGTGAAATTCCTAAACATTTCAACCTGCTAAGCATCAGTGTGGCTCTTCTCAATGTAAAAAGCCTCAGAAATATCAGACTTGAAAGCGTTCCTTTACATGGAGAATATACACATTGGTGCAGCAAATGAAACCTGGTTCCAATCTGCAAAACACATTCCTTTTCTTTTGGGGTTCACCTTCTATCACTTATTCAGGGCCACTAGTAGAGTTGGAGGTACATTCATATTTGGTACAAGATTTCATACCCAAAACGTCTCATCACAGATGAACTCAATCTTGGTTTACTACAGCTCAAAATCACTCTGAGCTAAACAAATTTTAACTTTATTGGTGATTAGTTATTCAGTGGAGCATACAAGGAGACTATAAACTGCTCCTCCAGCTGGAAATCATTCAGTTACCCAAATATCAATTGGCCTACCTACTCATCCAACAATTGTTAGGCTCAGGCCTTCCACAATATCAACTCCAGCTCCCTAGGCCAAAGAGTTACTATCTCTTTCTACTAGAGGTCTAAACGTCCTAGATATTGTCCTAACTCACATGCCCTCTCTGCTCAGCCCCCACAAGTATTTCTTTCCCATTTAGCCGTCACCTTTTACCTCAACACCAGCTTCCCTAGTTGCAATAATCCAGCCACATTCAAGGACTTCAGAAAATCAGTCTGTTAAATATTAACCTTTTTGAAAAACAAACTGTCCGATCTCCACAAATATCTGAACACGGATACCCCAACCCTAACAAGAGAGTTTCAGTAACTATTATATCACTGTGTCATCATAAAGAAAACAATAACATCAAACATCCAATCCGGATGAAAAGAATTAGCTAATTATATAAAAAGAAGCACAAGCTCCTAGCCTCACACAAGTCTTGGAACTTCCATCTTAGAAAAGCATAGCTAAATTAGGAACTACGAGAAATATCAATGCTCCTTATGAATACAATACAGCCATATACCCAAAGGCAACCACAAAATATGAGCAAGTTCAAATTCAAGAATAAATTAATCATCCACCGTCTCCCTTGCTCATGGAACAAATACATCTTAGCATCATTCAAAGATGGTGTTTCTAGACCACCAAAGTCCAAGTGCTGATGACCTAGGAGAATTAATATATTTCTTGCAAGAAACACAGGAGGGAAAAATAATAGTAGCTGAGGGCTTAAATGTACTCTAAGCAGACTGGAATATTATTGATTCTGCAGTATCAGTAAGGAAATTGTATGTTTAGGAGTAACAGTTGCAGATTGTAAACAAGCCTGCCAAGGAACAGGACGTACTGAGCATTGTTCATGTTCCTTAGGAAATTTTTTCTTACTTCATATCAAGTTTTGCTACCTTTGATGGGCAGTGATCATGGGGTTATAAAGGTTAAATTACTTCTACATAATTTTTCAAAACTAAAGTCTAAAGTAGTACAGAGAAAGATTAATAACAGACAATGAAAGTAAAACAGATACTTAAAACAAGAGATAAAATACAAGAAATAGAAATGAGGCCAGACTGTAACTTTGAAAACTGAAGTAAACATACTGGACAGATAAATTAAACATAGTGTGACAAGATCAGGAAACATTTGAAGAAATGTTATATAAAGATATTGAGCATAATTGTAAAACATTAAAATATGTGGGTGGTGTAAAATATACACATTGGTGTTAATAACACCCCAAGTGACTTTGGATACTGAAATTAAATTAGATTGCATTGAAAAGGAGCTATGCAGATTGAACCCTAACAAAGCATAGGAAGGAGATGGAAAGGAGATGGAATTAATAATGACGTGAGAACACTTTGGCATAAACTTACAGTACCATTCCAGCTGTTATTCACTTGGTCTATTTGAGTAGTGGGAGATTCCGCAAGATGGGAGACGTACTTACTAAACCCATCTTTAAAGGAAAGGGAAGTAGGACAAACCCAGAGTTATATAGACCCATATATAAAGGTTGTTTTGGTTAAATTGTCAGAATCAGAAAGGATGACGCTTGAAACCATGTTATCTTATTTATTTTTATTTATTTATATTTGTTGACCGGGAGTGTCCAACTGGACGTAGGTCCATTTTCAGCAGAGCCCAGGGAGAAAAGCTCCACAGTTAAAATAAACAGACAGTAGTTACATTGGATTACATAGCAATTAACAATTTACATAGCAATTACTTACAAGATATTTACAGATGAAGAACATAGTACATCAGTAGACAACTAGAATCTTTATCTGTGAATTACATAACAGACATTAACAAATGTTACAATAAGAAGTTCCTGCTGTATAATAAGTACTAGGCTTATGAGCATCTGAGCTTGCTATAATCAAGGTAGTTAGTGGAGCGGAAAGAAAGGTAGTGGTTGGATGGGGGTGGGTGATATTAGAATGGGAGTTGCAAGGGTATAGCCAGCATGTTTTTAGGTGCGCTTTTAGTAAAGTTTTGAAGTGGGTGCATGATGGTATGGAGGTAATTGTGGGTGGGAGAAAGTTCCATAATTTGGCTATGGTGCAAGAGAATAGTGCTTCACCAACAGAGTTATTGGCTTTAATGATCTGCAAGTGATTTTTGTTGCTGGATCTTAGTGGTCTGGTGGTGCGATAGGGTTGGAGTAGATTCTGGAGGGATGGGACATTTAGTGGATGGTTTACTAGTTTGTGGGTGAGTGAGAGTTGATACCATTGAAGGAGGTGAGGGAGTTCAAGCCAACCCAGTTCAGCAAGTGAGAGACAGTGGTGACTACGGTAGGATGCCCCTGTGGAGAATTTGGCAATTTTGTTGTAGCAGGTCTCTAGCTTGTTTAGATCGCATTACCTTAGGTTGGTATATATTGGAGAGGCATAAAGTAGGGTTGAGATAAGGTGGGAATTTGCTATTGAAATCTTTGCTTCTTTGGTGAGAAGTTGCTTATTTCTGTATAACGCTCCTAGTTTTTTGTGGACTTTTTTTATGGTCATGGATATGTGAATGTCAGTTTTTAGTTTATTGTCTATTTCCACTCCTAGTAATTTGGTGTGTTCAGTTGGATATATAGTGGTGTTGTCTTTTGCTGTGATGTTAAAGTGAGAGTTGTTTTGAGTATATTTGGTGGGTTGGAAGATGAGTAGTTTAGTTTTGTTTGGGTTTAGTATTAACTGGGCATCGGATAACCAAGTTTCAACAGAGGAAAAGGCTTCCTGTGTGACTTTTTGCAGTTTGGGTAGGGACTGGGCTGAGCAGATGATGGTTGAGTCATCTGTGTATTGTATGAGTGTGCCATGTTTGGTGGCAGAGGCCAGATTATTGGTGAAAACAGAGAAGAGTAGGGGTCCAAGGATGGATCCTTGGGGAACCCCTATGGAGACAGGTAGTTGGGAAGATATGTTGTTCTGCCATACAACGGATTGTTGGCGGTCAGACAGGTAACTCTGAAACCAGTTGGTGACTGATTGTGAGAAGGATAGGTTATTGAGGATAGAGATAAGTTGTTTGTGTGGGACCATGTCAAATGCTTTAGATAGGTCAAGGAAAGTAGCAGAGGAGAGACAGCCATTGTTTTTATGCTGAAGGATAGTGTTAGTAAAGGAGAGTAAAGCAGTGGTGGTGCTATGGTTTGGTCGGAAACCATGCTGAGTACTGGAAAGGAGGTTGTTAGTAAGAAGGTAGTCTGAGACCTGAGAGTGTATGCATCTCTCTAGTATTTTGGAGAGTGGGGAGAGAATAGCTATGGGGCGGTAATTAGTTAGTTCTGTGGAGGGTCTCCCTTTGTGGAGGGGAATTATATGTGATACTTTCCACAGTGTGGGAACGTAACTTTCTGACAGAGATCGGTTAATCAAGATGGATACTGGGTTGGCCAGAGCATCAGCTGCAATTTGTAGGTATTCACTTGGGAGGTTGTCTGCTGCTAATTTGGTGGGCTTAAGTTTAGTTAAGAGTTTTTGTATGTTGGAGGTAGGTACAGGAGAAAAAGAGAAGGCAGTGGAGAGATTACTAGTTGAAGGTGTGGGATGGAGGGGAGGGGGGTTGTGTTGTTTAGCTAGTGATAGTATGGTTTGTGTGAAGTGTGTGTTGAATGAGGTAGCAATATTTTCTGAGGAGTGAGGGATGTTAGGAGGAGAGATACTGACTTTACCTGGGTGGAGGATGGAGTTTATGGAGGACCAGAATTGTTTGGGGCTGTGTTGGGAGGAGTCATGGGCAGACTGGTAGTATTGGAATTTGTCCTGTTTTATTAGCTTTTTGACTGTATTGCGTAGTTCTAGGAATTTCTGCCTAGTTGAGGGGGTTTTGGTTTTGCGCCAGTGCTCCCAGGCTTTATCCCTGTTTTTCATTTCTGACTTAGTGGTTTTCTGTAGCCATGGGGAGGGTTGTGCTTTGATTCTAGAAAGTCTTATGGGGGCATGGTAATTAAGGATGCTCAGGAAGGTAGTATTAAAAAATTCAACTGCGTCTTCAAGACCAAGATACTTTAGAGGATGCCAGTTACATTCTTCTTTATCAGCATGCATATGTTGAAAATAGATCTATAACCACCTACAACATGATGATTCTTAGTAGTATAATAACAGCTCTAAGTAAAAAAAATGTGCTGTGAAGTAATTTACGTATATAGTCTTCAGCCGTTGAAGGTCATACACAAAACACTGATCAGTAAATTAAAACAACTAGGTAGTAATATAATTTCAAATATCATATACAGCAACTAGACAGGAGAAATTCCAGGTTGCAGTCAAGTTGTCCCACGTGGCCGTGTCCTAGGCTTATACTTGTTTATGTCGTATCTTTCAGATCTTTTTTGTCTGAAGTGTTCTATAGTCTGTATGCAAATAACTTGAAAATGGGCAAATTGATTAGATTTGTTACAGACAGGGCATGCCTGCAAAAGAACTTGACTAAATTGACCATTTGCGAGTGGGAAAAAAATATGCTGATAAACCTCATATACATAATTTCTGATGTATTTGAGAGACATAGACTAAAGGGTGAACATTAAATACAGCACATAGATATGGAAACTGCAGATTCAGTTAAGGACCTTGAGTTTTTCTGATTATATCAGCCAATGGGTAAATGGTAGTCATAAAACTATAGGTTATATAAAAGATTTATAAAATATAGGAAATCAGAAATTATGGAATTATTGTTAAGTTACGTCAGACCCAAACAAAAGTATGGAATAATAATATGGAAACCTTATAAGAAAACTAGCATGAGTAAATTGGAAGGAGTATGGTGGAAATATACCAAGTGCATCCATGAATGTGAAAATTTAAGTTATTATGAAAGATTAAAATATCTGAACTGGTGCAGTGTTTCATAAGAGGAGACTTTATTCAGGTATATAGGGCATTTAGAAACAACTACCTTTGGGACTGTATGGGGTTCATAGGTTTATAGGCTAGTACTAGGCTATCGGCCCTAGAGCCTAACGATAAAAATTCCTTGGATATTTATTCCCACAATGTTTACTTCCCTGAACCCCTGTCTAGCAGGACGACTGATGTGATCCCAGGGGTGGATTTCCTATCTCCCATCCAATTGTCAAGATTCCTTTTGAAGAGGGCCAAGGAGGCGCTCTGCTTTACATGTATGGGCAGTCTATTCCAGAGTATGGGGAGTCCCTGGATCAGGAACATAACAAAGTAGTAGTCAGAAAACCTGTGTAGGAGATTCTGTAGGAATGAGAAGTGTACTAATTTGTTTTCTGAAAGAGTATCTAATGCATGGAATAGACTACCAAATAAGAACAACTTGGACACTTAATATGGGAATGGTTGTTTTGATACATTGGCAGGCTAGAAGAGCATTATTGCGGTTCCTGAAATGTTTTAAGTATTTATTTATGTATAGATGTCTGTATCACTGGCAATGCATTTAGGACTGTTTACCATTTCCTCCCATGCTGATATGTATTGTACCCCCCCTTTTGAATGACACCAGTACCTAAGCCAGTTATTTAAGTCAATAATTGTTTGTTCATATTGTGGTATTGTTCTTGGTGATGGTAAAATGCTGCTGAAGTCTAGACTTATACCTGCCTTGGACTTGTATTCCTAGAGCTCCATCAGGTCTTTTTTCATGTAGTTCAGGGAGTACATCTTTAGTCATTTACACCCATGTGCACCTTGACTGTGTCGTAAGTGAACTTGTGATGCAATGATGCGAGTGCATGCATGGTGTGGCAGATCCTGGCACCTGATAGTTTACTGACCATGATCTCCTCCTTGCAAACCATCTCCATTCCCTTCCACCCTCTTCTCAATCTAGTGTAGCTAATCTGCTGAAGAAGAAACCTCCTTTCAGATCTAGGAAGTCACTCAAGTGTAAAACATTCTTGTCCCTGCAGTGGTAAGCAGATGTCCCAGAAGGGCAGCTTCACTGAGCCAGCTGTCTCAGTTCTAACCATTTTCTCGGGCTGACATTTTGGGAAGTGGATCTGTGATCTTTCTTCAGCTTGGAGAGTCATTATCAAGAACCAGTTTATAAATATCTAAACACAAATATCAAATAAATACTTAACATGATGCAGATATTGCACAGTTTATTAATATGCTTGTCGGCAATCACATCTCAGAGCACTAAGCATTTCAGTCATAAAATGCTGCAGTAGTAGAGCAAGTTGTGTTTGCAAAGCTGCTATTACAATTGTAGACTGTACTCCAGAAAGTGGCTGTAGGGGATGTCTGTGTTGGGAATGAAACCAGTAGATCTCCTTTTGCCTATTTCTTCTGTCCCATCATGGAGCTCAACAACTTCAGTAAGGCTGCCTTGTACATTGGGTGCCAGAAGATGACTGTAGAGTCATGCCAGTTGTTCCACATACATCTGCACTGCACAACATAATCAGTGTTTAGAGTCGACAGTGGAAGTTTCTTTGATTGCCTATGGCTGGACTTCACATTAGGTCTAGTGTGCTACTATCTGGATTTTCCTTTGTACCCAGAATAGTTACCATGGTTTTGGCCATGGTGACTGAAGCCTTGCTGCTGGATGCGATTAATTTGATGTCCTTCCTTATCACTGTTGCAGTATTCCTTACAGTAGGGATCCCCTGCCAAGGGTAGCCTGACATCTGACCAGTATACCAAAGCCTTAGGTTGTTTTATGGAAGTTGTACATCACACATACGCTCCCCACTCTTGGCATAGGACATAAAGGTAGCATGCAGACATACCTTCCTCAGAACTTCTTTGCCATCAATCCAAGTGCCATCTTCGATTGTCTCCCTGTAAGCTCCTTTGTCTGCTGGTTACGGAGCCATTTCAAATAAGTGCCTCATTGGGGTTTTTCTCTTTTATCTTGCCTTTTTGTTTAGGTTGTAAGGTTGCATGTCATTCAGAAAGGGAAAATGCCAGTGTAGGAGACAGATTCCCCATAAGGACCACCACGAGCAGTGTTTGTTTTACATGCCCTATTTGTCAGGCGTTTGTCCCTCAAACTCTTCGTAGTCATCTCCCCAACTTATCCATCTACCTGAAAAAGCGGCATCTTAAATTGTTTGTGCAGGGTTCAATGGCGGAATCATTCTGGCCTGAGGGTCAGCCGTCTATTAAGAAGAAGGCCAAAAAAGTTAGGTCAGATTCTACTGCTATACCGCCTCCCCCAGACGTCTCTGTTGAGGCTGGTGAAATCCCTGAGGATTGCCAGGCTTGTCTGTCAGATTCCTCTGCTGTGACCGCTTTGGAGGCTGTCTTGGATCCAGCTTCTCACACATCTTGGAGGCTTTGCAGCCGTCCATTTGAGATGTTAAGGGGGAACTGTGGCTGATAATATCCGAGAGACCAAGCGGTGTTCCTCAGATTCTTGTTAGAGAGGAGATTCCCACTATGTTGATTGAATGTCAGCAGGGGTCTGAACATCCTAAGATGTTTAGGGCTGATGTCCCTTTAAAGAAGAAGAAGCAGAAGACAAAGCATATTTCCTCTACTCTTGAGGACCCTTAACATGAATGAAAAGATTTTACATGGGTTATTTATTCCTTTTACAGCTTTGAAGCCCCTTCAGGAAGTCTCTGTTCCTGCCACCCCCCCCCCCCCCGGTCCTCTACTTCTCTTAAGATGCCCAGTGAGCAGGATTCTTCAGATAAGGAATTGAACTCTGATGAAGAGTCTTTGGCCTGTTCAGATTCCCTCTCCATTGGATTATGGTTCTGAGGAGGAAGACTCTATTAGTCCAGATTATCCTTTTGAGGGGATTTCTTTTGGGGATACTATCTCTCGTGTGACGGAATTTTTTAAGTGGGACTGCACCCAGGTTTCTGTTGTTCAGGAGAGGTATTATGAACTCCTCAAAATGGAGTCTCCTGAGCCCTCTGTTGTTTCTCCTGTTCTAGCTGCCTTGTTGGATACTTTTCTGCAGCTTCTCAGGCTCCTGATTCCCAACTCCTTCTTCCTAAACAAACTGGTAGGTTTTATAAGGTGCCTGATTGTAAATTTCTTTAGAAGTGACCCTCTGCTGACCTGTATGTTATTTCTGTTTCTTCCAATAAGCCTAACAAGCTTTTGCCTTTTCTAAACTGTTTTCCTCTGACAAGGACAGTAGAGCCATGGAAACATTGGGCAAACAAATTGTACACTGCTGCTACCCTGGCCTTTTGGGCTGTGATTACCAGACCCATGTGACCAGGTATGTTTTAGCCCTTCTCTCTGAGGCCTATCAAGCTACTTTGGCCCTCTTTTTTGTTGGGGTCCTCTTCTCAAGTGGCTCACCATTCTGTTAAATGTAGTTATGATGCAGCTGATGTGTCTTCTAGAGCTGCTGCATTTTCTTCTGTGTTACAGTGTTATTTCATGACTTTGCCTTCAGCTGTTGCCTGATGATATTAAGGCCAAATTGATGGACACTCCCCTTGACAATAAAAATTTCTTTGGTTCGGCAGCTGCTTTGCTTTTTAAGCCTCTTCAGGAGAAGGGTAAGGTAGGAGTTGAAACATATTTTCCCCTGTTCCCAAATTAAAGAGGAATTATCCTACCAAGTCTGCCTTTGCACATAAATAGTCTCACCTCCTGCTAAGTCTACTCAGACTCCTACAGCTCAGAAGCCTCCTTTTCCAGGAAAAACAGGTTCTGTCTGACTTCTTTCTTCCCTCCTAAGCCATGTTCCTCTATCTCTTTGTCTTTTCCTGCCCCTTCACAATTGGTTAAGGATCATTCAGGATTCTGGGTTATATCCATCATTTGTCAGGGGTATTACATGGTATGGAAGTCGCTTCTTATTTTTTTGGGCATTCCTCAACCTCCTCAGGAACAGCTGCCCTTTTATCAGGATGTCTTTCCGAGCCTTTTTTTCAAGGTACCATCCAAGCAATCTGTGCTTCTCAAAAGGGAAACTTTTTTTCCAGAATGTTTCTGGTTCCCAGGAAAGAAGGCACCTGGAGACCCATTCTGGATCTTTCTCAGCTCAACACTTTTTTAAAGGTTCCCTCCTTTCAAATGCTATCCCTTCACACTCTCTTTCCTCTTCATCTACCTCAGGCCTTCCTATTTTCTCTGGATCTTTTAACATTTACTTCAGCTAGAAGGGTGTGTCTGAGCTTCAGGCCCTAATGGCTGTGCCTCATTTTGTTTTAGTTTTTCATAGAGCTTCAGGCCCTAATGGCTGTGCCTCATTTTGTTTTAGTTTTTCATAGGGACAGGTTGTCCCTTCATACTAATCTTTCTTTTATGCCCATGGTGGTTAATGAGTTGTCTGTTAATTAGTCTATTCATTTGCCCACTGTTTTCCCTTCTTTGTAGTCTGCTAGTGAGAAGGTGCTTCACACCTTGGATTTGTATAGGCAACTCAGATTTTATTTGGATAAAACTAAAGCCATTCGGAAATCTGAGCAATTTTTTTGTTTCTTTTCATCCTAGGTCT
Organism: Protopterus annectens; assembly: GCF_019279795.1. NCBI lineage: Eukaryota > Metazoa > Chordata > Ceratodontiformes > Protopteridae > Protopterus > Protopterus annectens. The sequence continues at coordinate 826,988,835 of NC_056727.1, read as the reverse complement.
TTATCGGTTTCTAAGCAAACTATTTTTTTCTTGGATCTCCAAGGCCATTTTCTTTTGTTACTCTTTCATGGGAAAGCCTTTCTACTTCTGTTAAGGCTCATTCTACCAGGGCTCTGGCTTCTTCTAGTGCTTTCTTCAAAGGATTGGATACCAACTCCATCCTTGAGGCAGCTACTTGGATTTCTGTGCATACTTTTACCAAACATTATAAGTTAGATATGGTTTCTGGGGGTAGAGCCAGGTTTGCCAGGACTATCCTGGATGGCCTTATTGAGGGCTGTGCTGGATCTTCCTCCTCCCATATTTCCTGTTGAGCTTTTATACTCTCCCTAGTGTAAGGAATACTGCAACAGTGATATCGAAGGACATAGTACAGTTGTGTAAAACCTTACCATAACGGTAAATGTCCCTCCCTTTATTTTTGCAGCATTCGCTCCCTCCCTCCTCCCCCTTTATTTCTTCTTTCATTTTGGATGCACGCTCCTGTTTTACTCCTTGGACTTTTGTTCCTCCGGGGGATTTTCATTTTTGAGAAAGGTAGGTCCAAATGTCACTTTTATGCTCTGTGCCATGTGAGGGGAGCATACATGTGACATATGATGTCCTTTAAGCAATGTAAGGCTTTGGTATACTGGCTAGACTTTGGGCTGCCCTTGGCAGGGGATCACTCCTGTAAAGAATACTGCAACAGTGAGGGGAAGAATGTCTACTGCCTGGGCAGCTGACTCTTGATGACCCCACTGAGGGATTCCTTAGTGGTATCCCTAGGGTGGATGCTCACATGGCTGTAGTCCTTGACAGTAATCATAAATTGGGTTGAACTGATCTTAAACCCATTATCTGAGAATTGCCTTCATTCTTAGTTTGATACAGTCCAGTTTTTTTGGCCATGAAGAAGGCCCAGAAAGTTATGAACTTGTCAACCTTGATGAGACTGTATCTAGCCAGGATCCTTTCTGTTGACCACAGAGATTTTCATATTGCCATCTGCTCACTTGGCAGTGTAGGTGATGCAGTGGATTATGATATGTCAGTGTCTAATGAATTGCCATGCACTGATGGACGTCTTCCTGGTGCTGGAGCCCTTTCACTAGTGCTTAGACTGGTGGACAATTCACTCACTAACCTCCAGGGGAGCCTCCCATTCCTGTAGCTTAATCCATTACATGATGTGAATCTTGTATTTTGTGTGGCAAACTCACCTCAGTTCCTCCACAGTTCAAGGGAAGTGATCCCCACAAAAAGGAGAGGCCACATCTAGTCCATATCAGGCAGTTAAATCTACTGGCAGTCCTTTTGCCCCTAAAGGCTTTTGGGGTGAGGCTTCATTCAAGGAACCTTCTTATTTGGTCCAGCAATAAGCAAGCAGCATATGTTTGTGCCCATGTGCTTCAAGGCAGTTTACATCTGGCACTTGGCCTTTGAAAGAATCACTTTATTCAGAGCTTTCCTGTATCTGGCTTGGATACCTGTGACTGCAGGACCTTGGATTGCTTCTAAAACCATCTGTGGACCTATAAAGCTGATATAAGTACTATTTTTTCTTTGCACTTGCTCTGTCTCAGTGCTATTGCACAGTTTTGTACTGCATTTATTGATTTGGTTAAATTGATCACTAATTTTCGGCCTGCACTTGTTAAAGAAATGCCATCTGTTTGTTACTGTACTGCTCTTAGATCGTTTTAACAGTATTGTGATAATTCCTAACTCTTCTGATACTGCAAAAGGTGTTCTGAGTTTGCCAAAATATTTCTTAATTTTGCAGAGTTTTTCTGTGTTTGCAGAAGTTCTATTTGCTCACATTTTTCTGTATTCGTTAACATTTCTTAGGGTTTATAAACTTACTTCCAAGGATTCCTGATACTGCAGGAGTTCTGCCTTTGGTTGCAAAGCATTTGATGTTCATCGTGTTATACTGCTGCAGTCATCACACTTGGTCCAGCGTCGGTTGTCGTCACTTCTTCCCTGACGTCAGTGCGACAGGGGGATAAAAGAGGCAGCCAACGCCATTTTCTTCAGTCTTTCTTGCCGCACTGTGCCCGAAGCAGAAGCAGTTCACAAGTGCCGATCGGCTAGCTCTTGAGATTTTCGAATCGAATTTCAGCCCGAAGTCTTCTCTAAAGCTAAGTACCCCATTGGGGAAACTTTTCTTGCCTCAGACCGATGTCAGACAAAGTTAATAACTGCATTTCTTGTTGGAAGCAAATACCTCATAAGGATTTTCATTCTTATTGTATTCCTTGCCTAGGCCCAGACCACGACGTCTGTGGTTGTCGGTTTTGTGCTAGGTTCAACAAGCGTACAATCAAGCGTCGGGCAGATTTCGCCCGACATTATTTTGGCAGAAAATTTAACTATAGCATATCGTCGGAGCAACCAACATCAGCAATGATTAAAAAACGCAAGGATAAGGACAGGCAACCAAGGCCAAGACCAGATACCGAGGCCTCAGCAAGGCCTGCCGCCAGTTCTCCGGTTTTCAGCAAGGCGCCTACGCAGCCCCTGACTACCGCTGATTTAGAAATTCTGACGGTCTCCCAGACCGAATCAGCTGGGCCTCAAGAGAGCCGGTTCCCTCTCACCCCTCGGATGCCAGCCCTGACGGTGATCCGGAGATTTTGGACAAGCCTTCGGTTTCTGAAGGTGTCTTCAAACTGACAACTGTCTCTATTAAGTCTTATGCTAAACTTAAAGCCCCCTTAAAAGTTAGGAAACCGGGTCCACAGGCCCCTATGCCTAAAAAAACAGATGCTTAAGATGGCTGAGGATTTAATTACCCTTATCAGGGGTTTCCAACCCCCTCCTGACAAAAGGCCTAGGCTGGAGGAAGATTATCCTTCTTCTGACCAAGCATCCATTTCCTCAGCTAACTCTGAGGACCAGGATTATTCCTTCCCTCCTTATGAAGACTCAGATGCTGAAGAGTCCATTCCCTCTGTCTCCCCCCCTGAAAACTGCTCTTTTGGGGAAACTCTACACGCCATGAGGGAACACTTCCACTGGGAAGGCCAAGATTACTCTGACTCTAAGAAAAGACTCTGTGAGTTTCTTCTTCTTCCACAGCATAGACGCCTTGCAATTCCTCCAGTTTTAGACATTTTGGATGATGTTTGCACCAAATCTAGTCTAAACCCAGATTCCTTACCTCCTGCACCAGCTAAACCAGACAGATACTACCGAGTTCCTGATTCTCATAAGTTTCTACATAAAAGCCCTGTTGCAGACCCCGAAACCATTTCCCAGGGTCCCAAAGGGGTTAAGGCCTCTACTGCTAAGAATCCACTACCTTCTGAAAGAGATTCCACAGCATTAGAAAGATGGGGGAAGAAAGTGTATACGTCTGCCACTTTGGCCATGAGGACCTTAAATTGCCAATTCCACATGCTAAAATACCAGCAGTACTTGATTACACAGTTAAAGCAGAAAATGATCCCTCAGACAGGTCAACCTGATTTCAAAGAGATGCAGGATTTGCTGCATGCAGCAGAACAGGTGGGAAAGCATACCTTACAGTGTGGTTTTGATTCATAGGAAGCCTCATGTAGAGCAGCTGTCACAGGATCTGTAATACGTAGACATGCTTGGCTAAAAGAGCGAGCCTTACCAGAACATGTCAAAGCAAAGTTATTGGATGCTCCATTGCAGAAATATGTGTTGTTTGGTGTCAAAGCAGAGGAAGTTTTAAAGAAAATGGAAGAAAAGGCAAAAATCTATGCAGACGGTTAAAGATTTTTTACAGGTACAACCTCCTCGTTTCAGCAGAAACTGGCCATCAAAATACTGGTCCTTTCCTGCATCAGACAGACCCCAAAGGGGTAGGTACCGACGCCCAAGGGGCAGAGGCCAGCCACAAGGTTCTTTCAGGCCTAGACAATGGCATACAACAACTCAAAGAGGAGGAGACGAAAGATCTCAACCCTTCAGGAAACAAACACAATGACTTCCCTCTTTGCCTGCCAAGCAAAATTGCCGTGGCAGCACCTTTGGGAGGAAAACTGGCTCTATTTCCACAAAATTGGAGCATCATAATAAAGGACAAATGGGTTCTGGATATCATCACCCGAGGATACAGATTTCATTTTCACACTTTACCACAGATGAGAGGCATGCCAAATCTGCCTCCAAACCAATGGGCAGAGGCACAAACGCAAATTTCAGCTCTCATGGATATGAAAGAAATTCAAAAGGTACCTACAAAGGAGCAAGGTCAAGGTTTTTACTCAAGACTATTCCTAGTACCAAGAAAGGACAAAGCCTGGAGACCCATTTTAGACCTCTCAATTCTAAAAACATACCTGGAGGTACCCAAATTCAAAATGCTCTCACTACAGCAGCTTCTTCCTATGCTGGGCAAGGAGTCTTGGCTGGTAACGTTGGACCTCAAAGAGGCATACCTGCATGTCCCTATCAGACAAGATTGCAGAAGATACATCAGAGTTTTGGCAGGTACAACGCATTATAAATTCTCTGCATTGCCCTTTAGCTTATCTACTGTACCCAGATTATTTACGAAATGCCTGGCATCAGTAATTGCATACTGCAGACAACGAGGAGTACAAATTTATCCATATCTGGACGACTGCCTGATCCAAGCGGACAGCAAGGCCATTCTGTTACAGCATCTGGCATTTATAACAAAGCTGCTAAGTTGCCTAGGGTACACAGTAAACAAAAAGAAGTCAAAGCTAATACCCTCACAAGACATAATATTCCTAGGTGCCAGCTTAAATACAACGGCCCAGATGGCTTATCTCACGCCAGACAAACAAAAACAACTGACTCAGTACTTCAAAAAGATGGCAACTTTTACCCAGCTCACTGCAAGGAAAATCCTGTAGGCATTGGGGTTCATGGCACCTGCATTCAACTAATTCCGCATGCAAAGCTGCATATGAGGAAATTACAGTGGTACCTGAAAAGTGTATGGATTCAACACAGGCACAGCCTCGAGACAAGTATACCTCTCATTCCCTGCCTTCGAAAAGAGTTCCTATGGTGGGCTCAAGCATGTCAAATAAACAAGGGTCTTCCTTTTGTCTTACCTCCAGCAAACCAAACTATGACAACAGATTCTTCAGACTATGCCTGGGGAGCACACATGGCAGGACAGTGCATACAGGGCAAATGGTCTGCAAAACACATGCATCTACACATCAACCAAAAGGAGATGCTAGCTGTGCAAAATGCACTGACAGCCTTCAAGGACCTCTTGCATCCAGGACAACTACTAATAAGGACAGACAACACCACAGTTATGTGGTACATAAACAAACAGGGAGGAACACACTCCTACCCTTTATGCAGACAGGCAATGACCTTGTGGAACACAGCATTGACTTACCAAGTACAACTGTAAGCACAATTCCTGACAGGAAAGGAAAACATATTGGCAGACGAATTAAGCAGAAATTTGGCAGATCCTCACGAGTGGAGACTACACCCACAAGTATTTTCAATGATAACTCAAAGGTGGGGACGCCCAGACATAGATCTATTTGCTTCCCCCAACAATTACCAACTACAGAAATTTTGCACAAGGACTTATCATTCCCTAGCCTGGAAAGTGGACGCCCTATCATTCAGCTGGACAGCACTGACAGTCTATGCCTTCCCACCACTACCTCTCTTGACCAAGGTTTTACTGAAAGTCAGATCAGAGAGACCACAAATGATCCTCATTGCTCCGGACTGGCCACGTCAGCACTGGTACCCATTACTAAGGACCTTGACTCACAGCCCTCCATGGATCTTACCTCAGTTCCCACTTCTGTTGACTCAGCAAAACTCTCAGATCCTTCACAGTCAGCTCAGGACTTTAAATTTAGCTGCATGGAAAATACCTTGAACTATCAGTCAACACTTCTCTCAAAGGACGTCCTGAATGTCATTTTGGAGGCCAGGAGGCCCAGCACCAGAAAAACTTACTCAGACAAATGGAAAAGATTTTGTGCATGGAACCAGGCTAAAGGCCAAAATCCTTGGATACCAAACATTCCTCAAATACTGCAATACTTAACTGAGATACTACACAAAGGCCTTTCCTTCTCATCCATTAAGATCTATGCTTCAGCCATTTCAGCTCAATATAATACGGATCCTCCCATATTCTCACACCCTTTACTAAGGCAGTTTCTCAGAGGGGCTAAGAATATAAGACCCCCCAGAACACCCCCAACGCCAGCTTGGGACCACAACTTCGTTTTAGAAAAATTAACACTGCCTCCTTTCGAACCAGCCTTCTCAGCAGAACTACAATACTTGTCCTGGAAAACAGCTCTGTTGCTGGCTATCACCTTAGCACGCAGGGTCTCAGAACTACAGACACTTATGGCAGTGGAACCTTTCATCATTTTCCATCAGGACAGAGTCTCTTTACGAACTAACCCTACCTTTATGCCAAAGGTAGTATCCAGTGTGGCTTTGAATCAGACCATTCATTTACCCACCTTTTATCCAAACCCCCAGAATAAAGGAGTAAGACTCCTTCACTCTTTGGACATTCACAGACAGCTACGTTAGTATTTGGATAAGACAAAGACCTTCAGAAAAACTGACCAACTCTTTGTATCCTATGCTGCAGGTTCACAAGGAAAGGCTATTTCAAAACAGACCATCTCCAAATGGATAGCACATTGTATCCGCTTTTGCTACTCGCACCATGGGAAAGCAGTGCCTGTTAATATTAGGTCCCATTCTACCAGGGCTACAGCAACCTCAGCAGCCTTTCTAAGGGGGGTTCCAACCAAGGACATTCTGGAGGCAGCTACTTGGCGTTCAGTGCACACCTTTAACAAGCACTACCGCCTTCCATTATACTCTAAAACCAGAGCTGGTTTTGCCACTGCAGTTCTGCAGGGCATCCTAGCTTCACCTAACCCAGTTTAGTACCAGCCTCCCATCCATAGCTTTGGAATTCAACCCAAGTGTGATGACTGCAGCAGTATAACACGATGAACATAGTACAGTTTTGTACCTACCATAAATGTAGATGTTCGAGTGTATATACTGCTGCAGTCCAGGTTACCCTCCCACCATCCCCTCTGCATACCAGGGTGTTAGTTATAACTCCATGTACATCAGTCTATTGGATGCATGTCTATATGGTGTATTTGCTAACAGCTAGTACTATTGTTTATCTACTAAGGTAATTTTGCGTAGTTATTTGTATTGCCTTCCTAGTTGGGGGCACCTGACATCTGGGGCAAGAAAAACTGAAGAAAATGGCGTTGGCTGCCTCTTTTATCCCCCTGTCGCACTGACGTCAGGGAAGAAGCGACGACAACCGACGCCGGACCAAGACTTTGGGATTTGGCCGACTGCGGGACCGCCTGACGGCAGGATAACCCAAGTGGGATGACTGCAGCAGTATATACACGCGAACATCTACATTTATGGTAGGTACAAAACTGTACTTTACTGCACTTGACCTCAAACCCCTTTTTTTACATTGAGATTTTTATTCTGCACTTTGGTAGGAGCAGAGAACTGATTCAGTACATCCGAGTTCGCAGCTGCTGGTGGAAGGTTTATTGTGTGTTTATCTGATTGGCTTGATGGCTTAACTGTGCAAAAGTCTTTCAACCTACGGGTATAAAAGAGGCACAATTGCTGTTACCCATGCCTTGTATATAAGCAAACCTCTCCAGTTTAAAACCATCTATAGAAAATGCTCTCCCACTGTTCATAGCTGCTCGAAGAGCTACCATTTTGCGCAGAGGGCAGCACCACTGCAGGTCATCGTATAGTATACTATTAAACACTCTCACTTAGACCTTTAAGTGACTCTCCCATACCCCTTTCCATCTACTAAGGATGTGGTGTAATGGATAAGGTGCTTCCCTGTCATTTGTTTCTGGCTTGGTGGACATAGGCATCCTGAGGCAGTGTAGTAACTGCCTCATGTTCACTGACAATCATTTAATTGTAGAACAGACAAACCGTGTGTGAGAGATGTAGATGCACAATGTCATTGAAGGCAAAGCTCTCACATACACACACAAAAAATGAAAACCAGGTTGTAAGCATTACACCCAAAACACTCACTACCAATACTAAGGAACAAACACATAGACCCACATATACAGGGGTACTCACTTGTAATCTACCCAACCTCCAATACCTCCTAAAAGCATCTCTCTGTTGGCCCAGCACACATTCTAAAAAAGGCATCAGCTCATACAACACATAATTCTGAAAATCGTAGTCAAAATCGTAAGGCAACACACCACACAGCCAAACAATCTAGTCACTGGAGATTCCATTGTGAGACATACTGATGTCCCCCTTACCAGGATAAACAAGGAGAAGATCACGGTGAGCTGTCTGTCTGGAGCACAGATTGACCATGCCATGCATGTACTTAGGTATCTAAACCACAAGAACCAGTATGACACAGTCATAATCCATGTGGGGATAAATAACCTAAGGTGTCTCTCATTGGACTATATGAAGACAGTCATAATGGAGTTGTATGAATATGTGTCCCAGGTGGGTTTGAATCTAGCCTTGAGTAGCATTCTACCTTCATCAATGATGATGCCATGGTACCAGCAAAAAATGATTTACTTCAACAACTGGCTTAGTTTCTGATGTGTCAGCAAGGGGATCGAATATCTGTCAGCCTAGGGAGATGTGATAGACAAACCGCGATGCTTTGCCAGAGGTGGTTTGCACTTGTCACCACTTGGCTTCTGGATACTGGCAAAATCTTTAGCTATCCCTGTAGTGTGTTTTAGATCATGCCAAGCTGTTAAACCCTCCAACGTAACAAAAATCATTCATGACTACCTAAAGGGACCGCTGCTCAATGCTAGGATTTTAAATAAAAAAACTGCACTCTCTGGAAGCACTCCTCACCCTGGAGAATGCAGGCATATTGTCAGTCACAGAAACATAAAACCTTGGAAAGTACCCCAGCTGTCAAAGGCTACAGTGCTTTTCATACATTCGATCTTCCTCAGCTGAGGATAAAACAAAAGGAGGAGGTGTCTCAGTGTTCATAAAAGACAAGTGCACTGCTAGACTGGTCCAACAACATGACTTGCTTGAGCTGCTGAATGCCCAACTAACCATAGGTGCAACCCCTTTTCATGTCCTTGCTAGCTACAGATCCCCAGCATTAGTCTGAAAACCCCACCTCCTGTCTAAACTTACTGAAATCTGTTAACATACAACCCAATACCATACTTATGGGTGACTTCACCTACCCCGTCATAAACTGGGAGACTTGTACGACCCATAATTCACTTGCTCAGAGGTTTTGGACTTCGTCAATACAAACACTCTGGAGCAATTAGTTAGCTGTCCCACTAGAGGTGCAAATACCCTAGACTAGTACTCACAGACATGGAAGGGATGCTGCTCCCTCTCCTCCCTGAATGATCTCATTTAGTAATAAAACTAGCCTACAACCCCCATCAAATTCCAAACCTGTTAAAAACTTTGCTAAGGCCAGTTACCTCAAACTAAGTGACAACATATTAAAATTCCGAGCTCTTCCAAACCCGGATGACACTGAGTCCTACTCTTCAGCTGTACACAAAAGCACTGTACAACCACATTCATAGCTGCATAGAGGAGGCAGTACCTGTCCGAGTCAAACCTGTGATTAATTTCTTTGCCTTATAACAACTGAATGCTATGATAAGCACAGTCTCCCCGGTGACCCTGAATTGGATAAAAGAGGCATCAAAAAAGAGTGAATGAATGACTGTCTTAACTAATCTTAATCACCCTTGATGGATAAAAAGTGTGTGTTTTCAAAATGTTATGTTCCTGGAAAGACGTCTTATGTTAGCCAAAGGAGTCCTCCCATTTGGTGTACACGGCTCCACCTTACTGCCTGGCTGTTGCTATAGATCCTCTGATCTGAAAGGGCTTTCATACAAAGATGTCAGAATTGATTAAAGTTACCAGGATGTCTTCTAACAGGGTGGAACGTTTCTTCATTTGATTGAAGTAGTACCCAATACTGTCACATTCAGTTTGTAGTGGATTCTAATTTATATCAGGTCATGGTGCGATTGGGTCCTCAGTTATTCGGTGATCAAGCTGTGTGTGTTAACATTTCAGCCTGTAATGACTGTCTAAGGAGCATGACATGTTCTGAGCTCTGGCACAAGCATTTCTTTAAAGGGGCGTGGCATCTCTGCCCACCTTTGAAAAACACTTTTTCTTAGAATCTGAACTTCATCTTACCTATTTGAACCCATTGGCTATGTGGCATTGGAAGTTGTTACCTTGGAAAACAGTTTTACTGGTGGCCATCAGTCCTGCTTACAGAAGCATGGAGCTGCAAACCATATGTACAGAGATCCGTATCTAGTCTTTCAAGACTAACCCACACTTCTTTCTGAAAGTGTTTTCCGAATTGTCCCTGAACTGGTCGATTTGTTTGTTGGTTTTCTCCAGTAGGGTGGAAATCATGAGTGAGTGAGCCCTTCACACTATGAAAATGATGAGTTTTGGAAAACAGAACATCTGCATCTTTTTTGCCCTAGACAGGGAAGGTCTGTCATTTGCTAAGCAGGGGAGAAAGTCTGTTAAGATGGGTACATCATTAGTCTCCCACAATACTGGATGATGTGGTTGAGCTCCTTGATAATCTCCTTTGGAGGTAAGTTTTAACTGATGAGCCAAAGCTTTTCCAAGCGCACTGACAGCTGCATAAAAAATATAATTTTTTTGCCATTTTGTTTAACATTAGTTGAAGTCCAAGGTGGAAATATGTAGCTGCATGGGATGACTTAGATTTTATTTCACTGTTATTTTCTTGGTATTGCTTGGTTTAACACCATATTTATCTAGTCTGCAATAATCTTAATAGCTGTGTCATTGAATGTTGCTGTGACAGCTGATTGTTTTTGTGTAGGCACACTTACCACAGAACATTAACATTTTGGTTTCTTATTAGGGCAAGAAGACGCAACAGGCTATATGATTCTTTTTAATAGTTGATGTCGGGAACAAGTTAGTTTGTTAGCCGTCCTGCGGAGTTAGCTATTAAGCTAATTTGCTGTGAGTATGGTTCTTGGACTGTATGCTTTCTTCACATGACTGGGGATGTCATATTCATAGGTTCATACTAGGCTATCTGCCCTAGGGCATTTATAAGCCTAGCCAGAATGTGTGTGGCTTTCACCACCCCTTAGGATGAGAATACTATACCCATTAGTTTGCTGTGCCTCTGTCCAGCAGTGATACAGAGATGATTCCCGGGGTAAACCTACGATCTCCCATCCACTCGTCAAGATTTCTCTTGAACAGAGTCAGTGAGGGGCTCTGCCTCACATGGACTGGGATTCTGTTCCATAGTGTAGGGAGTCTCTGGGTGATGAATCTGTCCCTCCAGCACATCCTATTTATATCCGTGTTGAGGTTTAAGTCTCTTGCTCTCGTGGCTCTGGTGGATTTGGATTTTTGAGGTGGAGCATGTCCATTAATTCCGGGTTGGACATGGCCTTGTATGTCAGGCACAGATCACCTCTGAGCAGGCGGTATGCGACTGAATAGAGCTGGAGTTTCTTCAGTCGGGCATCGTATGACATATGTTTGAGCCCCTTTATCCTTTTGGTGAGGAACTTTTGGGGTCTTTCCAACTGCTGCAGGTGTCGGGTAAGGTACATTCCGAATGGGGCGTTGTACTCAATCATTGGTCTGATAAGTGAAGAGTACAGGGGTACAATGACCTCTCCTGATCTGGATGTGAATCCCTTCATGATCAGGTGGGCAATGTAGAAGGTCTTCCTAACCACTTTGGCAATGTGAGTGTCAAAAGAGAGGTTACTGTCAACTTGGGTCCCCAGGTCCCTGATAACTTCTTCCATGTTTAATGGATTACCACCTATGTGGTAAGTAGGGGTTACCTTGTTTTTCCCAAAGGGTATGACTATACATTTTTTGGCATTTAGCTTAAGGCCATGGCTCTGGCACCAGTTATCCATTTCTATGAGACCTTTCTGGAGGATGTCTGTGTCTGATGGAGTGTCAATTATGCTGCCCAGTTTGCAGTCATCTGCAAATTTTGTCAGCCACAATCCCCCTATGTTTGCCTGCACTTCAGAAAAATAAATGCCGAACAAGAGGGGCCCAGGACTGAGCCCTGTGGGACACCGCTCGTGACCGGCTTAGAGTCTGACATGGCACCAGCAACTCTAACCCTGTGTGTTCTGTCCTTGAGCCAGTTTGCAACCCATCTTGTGACATATGGGTTTACATCTAAGCTGGTGAGCTTTTCTATGATGCCCGAGTGGGGTATTGTGTCGAATGCTTTTGCTAGGTCAAGGTAGGCTGTGTGAACTGCCTTACCCTCATCAATGGCCTTAGTGACTGTTTCAAAAGTCAACCAAGTTCAAGAGGCAGGATCTGCCCTTGACAAAGCCAAATTGGGTAGGATCCAGTGTCTGTAGGTCCCCAATGTCTTTATTTATGAGTTCCATTATGATCCTCTCCATAGCTTTGCAGACAAGGCTCGTCAAGCTTATGGGCGGTAATTTCAGGGTCCGTGAAGCACCGCCTTTGTGGAGTGGGACCACAGTTGCCGTACACCATTCTTTGGCACGTATCCTGTAGTAAGGCTAAGATTAAACAGCAGCCTTATGTGTGGGTTTAGTTCCTCATTGAGTTCATGTAGCACACAGCCGGGGACACCGTCCGGTCCCATTGATGCTGTTTTTTGCTTTAGAGAGAGCAGCTCTCACCTGGGCATCTGAGATGTTTGGGAGGCTAGACTCTGGTGGGATAGATATTTCTCCTTTTGGGGGGGGAGGGGAGAAATTTGCACTGAACCTGTCTGCCAGTATGTTGGCAATGTCTGTGGGTTCAGTGATTTTTTATCATTTTGGACTAATTCTGAGCATATCTGGGAGTTTCCACCCAGGTTTCTAACATAGCTAAAGAAGGCTTTATGATTGTCTTTTGTGTCATTAGCGATTTTTCTCTCAAAGTTGGCCTTGGATGATTTTATGAGTGATCGTAGTATTGATCAGAGATGCCTTCCCATTTAGGGATTTTGCTCTGTCATGTAGTAGCTTTCTCCTCTTGTTGTAGAGTTTGTTTATGGCTGGAGTCCACCAGACCGGGCGCCTGCCTTTGGTGGAAAGGGTCTTGATTTTATTAGGGATTGCTTGATCCATACATTCCTGGAGGTGCTCGTAGAAGGCATTTGTAAGGGTTTCAGCAGCGTGGGTTGTGGTTTCCACTGGCTCGGGGGCCTTGAAGGATACCACTCCAGTCTTAAGAAGTGTGAAGTTTGCTTTTGAGAAGTTCTTCACTGTGGTCTTTTTTGCTGGGGGTGGGGGCGAGATGTGAATCTCCAGTGAGATTAATTTATGGTCTGATCTCACCAATGAGGGATATACTTCCGGTGTGGAGCATTTTGTCCCCATGTTTGTGATGATCAGGTCTAGTATATTTTCTCCTCTTGTGGGAATGGTGACTAGTTGTTCCATAGCATTTGTGTTTATGAACTCAAGGAACCTTTGGGCTAGGGTGTTGGGGCGTGAGTTATGTTCCCAGTCTATGTTTGGGTAGTTGAAGTCACCCAATATGATGGTGTTTGGAGAGACATTCATACTCTCCAGTGTCTTCAGGAAGGCTGTGTGGGTTTCCTGAGTTTGAGAAGGTGGTCTGTAGCATGTTACAAACTGTAGGGCAGTTTTACCTATGGTTAATTGCACCTGGATGGTCTCCGATGCTTCGTGCATTGCCACTAACCCGGAGGTGTGGGTATCCTTTATGAATATGGATACTCCCCCCCCTTTTGTGGTTCGGTCCGGATTTTGGGGCCAGAACGCATGATATGAGGTATAACCTGATAGTGCTGAGGTGCTCTCAGGAGCCTTGAACCAGGTTTCAGTCACAGCACAGACATCGATGTTCTCCATACTGAGGAGGGCTTCGAGGGCGTGCATCTTGAGGTTTAGACTTCTGGCATTGAGCAGTATTACCCTTAGTTTTTCTCCATTTTTGTTTTCTAGGGCGGTAGGTTTATCATTTGAGCCTTGCCTAAAAAAGGCACTATGGGGTGGCAAGAGCCTTTGCCAATATCCGAAGCCCAGGGTGACAGGTGCAAGCCGTCCCTTGAAAGCAGCGTGGCTTGTCAAGCATGTCATCCCAGGCAGACAGACATTGGATCCTTAGAATGACACCAGTAATTAAGCCAATTATTAAAGCTGATCATTTTGTCTCTGTATTGTGGCATCATTCTTGGTGAGGGTAGGATACTGCTCAGGGTCAGGGTCATACCGGCCTGGGCTACATAATCTGAGAGCTCCTCTATGTCTCTTTTCATGCAGTCCAGGGAGGTACGTCTCAGGTCGTTCACACCGGCATGGACAATGACTGAGTCATACTTGTACTTGGTGTGGAGTGACCTGAGTGCTTGTGTTATGTGGCGGATTCTAGCCCCTGACAGGCAGCTTACTGTGATCTTTTCCTTGTTCAGTCTGGTGAGTGAGACGTCAGTGTGTCTGACTATGGAGTCACCTATAACAAGTGTGTCTGGCATTGTGTTTGGCCTTAAGGGCTGTGACTGTTTAGCACACTGACTTTGAGAACTATGTGTTGCATGTCTTATGTCTTGAGGTGGCAGTTGCTTGGGTGTCTGCTTTGGAGGCCTCTGTAGTTTTGGTAGATTTTTGATCAGTGCCTCCGAGTATGTCTTTGTGTGTTTATGTGTTTGTTTTGCAGTTGTTGTACCTTGTAATTTACAGGCTACATTTGCTGTATAAGTGGATATGTTGCTGTACTGCAGCAGTGTTACAGCGTGTTTGGAGGTGGCATTGTGTTTGTGTGTGTGTGTGTGTGTGTGTGTGTGTGTGTGTGTGTGTGTGTGTGTGTGTGTGTGTGTGTGTCTGTGTGTGTGATGTTTTTTGTATCAGCAGGCTTTGGATAGAGTTAGTTTTCTGTAGCTGTTTTTGCTTCATGGATGTTTGGACCTTAAAATGTTTGACTATGGAAAGATTGAATATTTTGGCCACATTTAGCCATGGATTATGCAAAGTGTTTAGACTTGCACTTAAATGAAGCTGAAGGCCCTCTACCCAAAGGAAAATGATGTTGAGAGAAGCATATTCATAGACACATGGCTGCTTCCAGATGTTGCTTCAAAAATGTTTCCTTTGTAGATGTCTGTACTGCTGCCACTTAGCTGTCAGTTCACGCCTTTACCAGCCATCATTGTGTGGACCATGACTGTAGGAGCAAGGTCTTCTTTGATACCTTAATGCTTCAGGACTTGGTTTTGTAATCCTTTGGCCATTTGGCTTTTTCTGTCTCATTACACCTTTTCAGATTCACTGCTTGAGGCTCAGCCCAGTTGTGAACCCATCAGGGAAGGGTCACTGATGTTACGTGCAACAGATGTGATGTTACCTTATTAGCTGATCTTGAATGGAATCCTCCTTGCTGGATCCCAGATAGCCTCGTTGTCTCTTTGTGCTTGGACTCCTCCTCTACATCAGCAAATTGTATTTGCTTGGTATTTAGATTGAACTGGCTGGTCCAAGGACTAAGCATTGTCACTTGTGTAGCATGAGGTATCTCAAATTGCTGTGGCATTGTGTATTTGTACCTTTGTGCATGGGAGCTTGACAGGAACAAAAGCCCAGTTTGAAAAGAAAGAGAGGATGAACCCATTTACATGCCTGGCCAAGGACATTTGTCTCATAGATCAGTTGATCAGGTAAGAATATATCTTTTTATTCTGCTTTTATGCCAGAGAGGGAATCATACCACGTGTGTTTATTTTCAAAAGTGGCTCACATAACATTGTTTATTAAATCCTTAATTTAAACACTTGAAATATAATGCACATTATTTATTCATACTGAACTTTTGGAATTAAAATTATTGCCATTTCAAATATATATATATTGCTATTTCAGTGTGATGTGTGTATGTGTGTGTGTGTGTGTGTGTGTATATATATATATATATATATATATATATATATATATATATATACACATATATGTATATATATATATATATATATATATATACATATACGTATATATATATATATATATATATATATATACATATATATATATATAGTTACCTATCAGAAGCCTGAAACACTATAAGCCTGAAAATCAAAATCCTGAAACCAAAAGCCTGACAATTCAAAATCCCGAAAACCCAAAATCCTGAAACTCAAAATCCTGAAAACACAAATAATGCTAATATGTCACTATAAAGACACTAATATCTACCAACTGACCCTGACCCTAACCCTAACCCTAAGGTCCGTCACTATCGCACACTCACCTGACCCGCACCCTAACCCTAACTCACTTAAACCGCCCCTAACCCCAATATTTGTCACTATTGCATACATGCCTAACCTGCGCCCTAACCCTAACTAACTTAAACCGCCCCAACCCTAACATAAAACCAACCGCACTCTTACCTGAACCCAACGCATGACGTAACACCACAGGGCTAACAATAGCAAAGCCACAATGACGTCAGTATGTCCATTTTGTGTTTTCAGGATTTTGAGTTTCAGGATTTTGGGTTTTCGGGATTTTGAATTTTCAGGCTTTTGGTTTCAGGATTTTGATTTTCAGGCTTATAGTGTTTCAGGCTTCTGATAGGGACCCATATGTATGTATGTATATATATATATATATATATATATATATATATATATATATATATATGTGTGTATATATATATATATATATATATATATATATGTATGTATGTTGCTATTTCAGTGTGATGTTATGTCCAGTTTGTATTAGCTATGTTGTGAATGTGATTTTAAAAATAAATTCTCTGTTTTTTTTTTTCCAAACAGGTTGAAGATTATGCCTTAAGAAAGCAAATGTCAGTGGAAGAGGTTGAAAAGTGGCTTGGACCTATTCTAGCTTATGACTAAAATGCATTTTGCATTTGGTCTGTTGTCCACCAAGATGATTGACACTAATGCGTATTTAACTGATCTGCAAACCTAACAAAGCACACTGCCTTCCACTCATGTTTTGTCGGTATTGTATAGACTGTCTACTAATATCTTTCATCTAGATGTATTAAACATGATGGCTGTTTGACAGAAGGGCACAGTTTCAAAGGAAACGTTTTGATACTGTAGTTTATCTATTATAGGTCTTACTAGAAATTGAGAAATCAGAGTTATTTAAATATTCCTCAAAGGTAATTGAAAAGTAGCAGTTGAGGTCAAGCTGCAAATTAAGGCTGTTACCTTGCTATTATCACCTAAAGACAGACACATTGTGATATTTGCCAGATGTGTAATACTCTGCATATTTTTACTAGAAGTATTTTCTTAGTTAATTGTTTTAAGGAACATTGATACTACATATTTTGTGATAGTTTGTATCTTGTCTGTTGTCATGTGCGAACATTGCAGGTCACATAATGTGACTGATGCATGTTCTTTGTTGTCTGTAATGGCTGGTAAGTACTTACTGCTCAAGATTCCCAGAACATCAGTTTGAAATTGAAACCCGTCAGATGTTTGCTTGGTTGGCCACAACTACCATATCAACTGTGTTTGTGTCATTGTTGTCCTATTTTCATTTGTATTGGCACCAGATGTTTGAATGTATATACTGTTGGGAGGGGGGGGGTAATTTAAAGTCTGATGACTGTTATACTGGTTTAACTGAATATGTTTTTAGTACTGGAGGAAATATAAGCCTTGATTCATTATAGAAAATGTCATCACCTGACTGGTGCTGATTTACTTGTAAATGGTGCCATTTCATTAGAAAGTGGTAATTCCAGCTTCACCACTAACTGGACAGTGCCTAGCATGGTTACATGCCAGCAGTGTTTAAAAACTGTTGCTGCCCTTTTTTGCTATGTTTGTTGTATTGCAGTACTTTTCTACTGCAGACATGCTGTCGAACAACTCAGTGATATATTCTTAATGCACTGTACATACGCATGTTCCCATACATCCAGTCACATACGGACTGCATTGGTGCAGTTTGCGATCACTGATAATTTGGCATTAGGAAAACATTTGTTGTCCTTTGCTTTTAGACATCTTTATTTTGATGTTCAGCAGTATAATACTGTACTAAAATGATTACTTCAAGGACCATTTATATTTTGGAACTGGAAGTACTGCAAACCTTTTTTAGTTATAATTTTTTATTTTTCTTTTAATGGCAGTAACCTGAGTTACATTTTTCTGGTAGTTTATATGTATCTTTTGTGTTGATTACTTTGTTTGCCGCTGCTAAAAAGGATTTTTTCATCAAGTGAAATAACTGTATTTGATGTCTGTTTTTAGAAGCATAGAATGATGGTTTTCCACTTAGTTAACAGGAGTTTTAATCGTCATTTTACATGTGTACCACATTTAGTTTTTATTCTAGTCTGCTGTAAAGTATTCATGCTATTCCTTCATATAGGAACTTGACATTGTAATGCTTCTGATAGTGTTTGTTCATGTATTTTATTTGCTAAAAGATTCATTTTATGTGGGTGTACAGCATCATTTTTGTAAGGTGCCATTTGTATTGTATTAGTGGTCATTAGACCCTGCATTGCCTCCGAGGGAATAAAAAAATGATAGTACACTGTGGCATTTAAGAAACATAATATAGACAATCAAACATACTTCTTGTATGTCCAAGTACTGAAAAATGTGCAGAAGAAAGGTTTGCATTTTGTCTAAGAAAAACATGTTATTTGTTTAGCAGGCATGGAACAGATGGCGTCTTTAACACTTCAAATTACATCTCACTGTTTGTTGAAACTGAAGATCTCATGCACTGCTACGTAGAATCAAGTATTAGTATCTCTCAAATGTTATACATTAATAATATGTATACTGTGTATCCATAAAATGTACTTGAATGTACCTCCTACCACGGCTACTGTAGAAAATGGTCCATTTTTGGATCAGTCTGCCTATATGACAGAAAAAAAAAATGATGAAATAATGAAACCTGTCTTTTGTTTCAAGTGTGATTTTTTTGGATCAGAACCACTATATTGTGTGTTTTTAGTGCATATGGCTTGATATGTTTTTCAGCCTACTAATGAATACATGTTTTTTTTTTTTACATTTGTCCTCATCTGCTGTCTGCTAATCTGTCCAGCCCAGTGACGGCTCAGTTTCATACCTCACAGTTAACCACAGCGGTAAACTTCCCAAAGAGCAGCTACAATGATGAGCGGCCTGAGTAGTCAATGTGTAGTATGTATTCTGTCACTCACATACCCACTGCAGGATGTTTGCAGCTGCCTGCTTGAAATCCATTAGTTTTGTATTTTTACCAGGTGCAGTCCAAGCAGTTTAGAGGCTACATTTCTGCAGTTGCCATTTCACTAGTCAGACACTGATCTTCATAGTGGCACCTGTTTTCTAGAGATGAGTGACATAAAGTGAAGCAGATTACATTGAAAGTAAGAGTAGGAAATGCAGTATTTTTTCTAGGAGATTTTTGCCCCCGTTCCTGCTATCAGGCCTCCTCTCGATCTGGCAGCACCAATTCTGTTAGTCTGCTCCAGGGATTCTACCTAGAAATGGTGTGAGTGCTGTCTGGGGAATTATGTATTTAGCCATGTGGGGGCTTTGTACTGTTATGATTATACAATGGGAGCATTTGTATAATCCAACCCCCTCCTTTTGGGCAAGGGGGCATATGAACTGTGGTGGTCCACAACATGTTTGCTTTGTTGATTGCAAGCTCCTCACATTGACTATGAAGGCTGTCACTTATCAGTGGCTTACTGGGCTTAGCACCCGCCTCCAAGATGTCCCTCCACATCACTACTCTCCTCTGAGGGATAGTGGAAGAATGTACAGCCAAGTCCTCCCTTCTCTTCCCTGCCACCGTGGGACTGCCATCCTTCTTCCAGTGTCATCAAGCACCTGAGTTGCCAGTCAAACTCAGTTCATCAGTGCTATAGCTCATAGATTCCTAGGTTGCTATTAAGTAAAAGATCAGTTAAGCTTTTTAAAGCCTGGTCACTGCAGACCTACTGGTACCCAACTAGTTACTCCTCTTGTATGATGTTCTTCATGTTTCATGGTTGCAGTAATTATATTTGGGTTATCTGCTTGCAGGTAGCCCTCAGTCGACCTGATTTAACAAAGTCTTGGGTCCTGCGTCGGTTGCTGTCCCTTCTTCCATGACATCAGGTCGTCAGGGGTATAAGACATGCAGCTGACGCCATTACATCAGTCTTTCTTGCCGTGCAGTGCCCGAAGCAGAAGTAGTTTGCAAGTGCCGGTCGTCCAACTCCTGAAATTTTTCGTTTTCGAGTTTCAGAACCGAAGTCTTCAATTAAAGCTAAGTACCCCATTGGGGAAACTTTTTCTTGCTCCTTACCGATGTCAGTAAAAGTTAATAATTGCATTACTTGTGGAAAGCAAGTACCTCATAAAGATTTTAATTCGTACTGTATTCCTTGCCTAGGCCCTGACCACGACATATTTTGCTGTTGGTTTTGTGCTTTATTTAATCAGCGCACTATCCGTCGTCGGTATATGTTCGCCTCTAAATATTTCAGTTCTCGATTTAATTATCCAGAAATGTCATCGGTTAGCCATCCGACTAATGGGATTCCAAAAAAAATGCAAAGATAAAGACAGAGACAGGCTGCCGAGGTCCAAAACTGCCGATGATGCTTCTCCTAAGTCAGTTGCCAGTTCACCGGTACTCAGTGAGGCGCTTTCGCAGCCCCTGATACTCGCTACTTCTGATTCGCAGGCCTCTACTGAGACCCATTCGGAGTCTGGTATGCCGCGAGATGCTTCAACTGTGGAACCCTCGGATGTCTCTACCTTGGATGGGTCCGGAGCCGCTGTGCAGGCACCGGCTTCTGAGGGTGTATTCAGGCCTACGGACTTGCATATTAAACCGACGCCTCCTTCTTCTCTTAGGCCTAAATCTCGAACCATGCCTAAAAAAAACAATGCCCAGGCCACATGCTCAGGCCTCTATGCCTAAAAAACAAATAATAAGAATGGCTGAAGATCTAATAACTCTAATCAGGGGTAGCCAACCCCCACTTTCTAAGAGGCCTAGGACCGAAGTGGTTTATGAATCTTCTGACTAGGATTCTGTTTTTTCTGATGATCTGGATTTGCCCTTATCTACTTATGAGGATTCTGATACAGAGGACTCCATTCCCTCTGCTTCCCCTCCAGAGGATTTTTTCTTTTGGGGAAACCGTACATACTCTAAGTGAGCATTTCCACTGGGAAAGCCAGGATTTTTCTGATTCGAAAAAGAGGCTTAGGGATTTCTTACTCCTACCTCAGCATAGGCCTTTTGCTATTCCTCCTGTACCAGACATTGTTGGTGATGCTTTTTCGGAATCTAGTTTGGACCCTGATTCCTTGCCTCCTGCTCCCAGAAAACCAGACAGATACTACAGGGTCTCTGAAGTCACACAAGTTCCTTTTTAAAAATCCTATTGCGGATCCAGAGACTATTTTGCAGGGGCCCAAGGGCATTAAGGCTTCTACTGCTAAAAATCCTACCCCTTCTGATAGAGACTCCAGGGCGCTGGATAGATGGGGTAAGAAGGCTTACACTTCTGCAACCTTGGCCATTAGGGCTTTAAACTGCCAGTTTCATACGTTAAAGTATCAGTAACATGTTATTGGATTGCTTAAACAGAAAATGATTTGATTCCTGACTGTGTGGAAAATAAAGAATTACAGGATTTAATGCATTCTGCAGAACAAGTTGGAAAACATACTTTGCAATGTGGTTTTGATTCATTAGAGGCCTCTTGCAGGGCCGCTGTTACTGGGTCTGTGCTCAGAAGGCATGCTTGGCTTAAGGAGCAATCTTTGCCTGATCATGTTAAAGCTAAATTGTTGGATGCTCCCTTAAATCAGGACCGCCTGTTTGGCAACAAGGTTGAGGAAGTTCTTAAAAAGATGGAAGATAAAGCTAAATCTATGCAAACTGTTAAAGATTTCTTGCAAGTTCAGCCTCTTAGATTTAGTAGGCACTGGCCCTCTAAGAATTGGTCCTTTCCAGCCCCTTCCAGGTCTTCTCAAGCTAAACCCAGACACAGCAAAAACCCCAGTTTTCAGTCCCAGGGGACACACAGGACTAAGCAGTGGGGGGCCTCCACTTCCACATCTGGGAGTAATAAGACTCCCCCCTATGAAAAACTGTCTCAATGACTTCCTTTTAAAATTTCCAAGCACTTATCAACTGACTGCCCCTTTGGGGGGGGGAGATTGCTCTTCATGCAAAGAACTGGGAACTCATTGCCCAGGACAAATGGGTTTTAAATATAGTGTCCCAGGGATACAGATTTCACTTCCACTCATTGCCAACACCAAGCAGGTGGCCGGACATACCCCCGAATCAGTGGGCAGATGCCCAAAAACAAGTACTTTCTCTCCTAAGCATGGGGGCTATTCAACTGGTACCGGAAGAGGAAAAGGGACAAGGTTTCTACTCAAGACTTTTCCTGGTACCCAGAAAAGGCAATTCATGGCGTCCTATCCTGGACCTGTCTACTCTAAACACCTTTTTGGAGATACCAAAATTCAAGATGCTGACTCTTCACCAATTACTTTCTATGCTAGGCAAAGTTGCCTGGTTGGCAACACTAGATTTAAAAGAAGCACACCTGCACATCCCAATCAGGAATTCTTGCAGAAGATACCTATGCTTCAAAGCAGGCTGGATGCACTATCAGTTCTCTGCACTGCCCTTTGGCTTATCTACTGCACCCAGGGTATTCACAAAGTGCCTAACTCCAGTTATTGCATTTTGCAGGAAAAGTGTTATTAAAATATACCCATACCTGGACGATTGTCTAATTCAGGCAGAAAGCCAGGACATACTTTTGAATCATCTGGCCTTTGTACAAAGGGTTCTAACTTGTCTGGGGTACAACATAAATGAAAAGAAATCACACCTGGTACCCTGTCAACAAATTGTTTTCCTGGGAGCAAGCTTGAATACAACTTCCTAGATGGCCTACCTCACGCCAGAGAAACAAATTCATTTGACAACCTACTTCAAACTAGTGGCCACAAAAACCTTGCTGTCTGCAAGACAAATACTGCAAGTCTTGGGGTTCATGGCCTCCTGCATTCTTCTAATTCCATATGCAAGACTGCATATGAGGAAACTACAGTGGTATCTAAAAAGCCAATGTGTCAACATTCTCGGGATCTAGAAGCAATGATTCCTATCATACCTATCATAGAGTTCCTTTGGTGGGCAGAGGCATGCCACCAAAACAAGGGACTACCTTTCACAGCACCCCCTGCCACCCAAATCCTAACAACAAACGCATCAGACTATGCATGGGGGGCTCACCTGGCAGGGAAGTGCATTCAGGGCAAATGGAACCCAAGTCAAATGCACCTGCATATCAATCAAAAAGAAATGTTAGCTGTACAGAATGTTCTGACAGCCTTCAAGGACCACATTCTTCCAGGACAACTAATGGTAAAGACGGACAACACCACTGTTATGTGGTACATAAACAAGCAGGGGGGGGGTACACATTCCTACCCCCTCTGCAGACTAGCCATGGCATTGTGGAACACAGCCTTGAGCTACCAAGTGCACCTGTAAGCTCAATTCCTGCCAGGAAATTAAATACACTGGCAGACAGCCTAAGCAGAAACCTCATGGACTCACACGAGTGGAAAATGGAACCAAGGATTTTCAACATGTTGACAAGCAAATGGGGGAGCCCAGATATAGACCTGTTTGCCTCTCCCCAGAACTACCAATTGGACATATTTTGCACAAGGACTCACCACAAACAAGCCTGGAAAGTGGATGCTCTGTCCTTCAGCTGGAAAAATCTATCAGTCTATGCCTTCCCTCCTCTGCCTCTGCTTTCCAAAGTACTTCTAAAAATCAAACAGGACAAATCAAGGATTATTTTGATTGCTCCAGACTGGCCACGCCAACACTGGTACTCCCTCCTGCACAGTGTGTCACAGTTTTCCCCATGGCACCTGCCTCAGACTCCTTCCCTCTTGTCTCAGCAAGAGAACCAGATTCTGCACCCTCAGCTTCTAACACTGAACCTTGCAGCCTGGCTAATTACATAATCTCTTCTTTACCATCCCTCAGTAAACCTGTGATGGCTATCATTTTAGAGGCAAGGAGGCCTAGCACTAGAAAATCCTATGCTGGAAAATGGAAAAGATTCTGTGTCTGAAACCAATCTCAAGGGATGAATACTGAAAAATGGAAAATATGCTGTGCCTGGAAACAGTCTCAAGGGATGAGCACAGCAGCGCCCAATTTACCTCAGATTTTACAATACTTAACTGAGATGCTTCACAAGGGCCAGTATTTTTCCTCCATTAAAATCCATGCCTCAGCCATTTCAGCTTATTATAATACAGAACATCCCTCTTCTCTCATCCACTGCTCAAGCAGTTCCTCAGAGGGGCCAAAAATTTGAGACCACCCAGGAGAGATCCAACCCCAGCCTGGGACCTTAACTTTGTTTTGGAGAAACTCACTTTACCTCCTTTCGAGCCAGCTGCTACTGCAGACTTAAAAATTCTTTCTTGGAAAACAGCTTTCCTTCTAGCAATCACTTCAGCTTAAGGGTATCTGAATTACAGGCCCTTATGGCAGTGGAGCCTTTCATCATCTTTCATGCGGACAGGGTGTCCCTTAGAACCAATCCATCCTTCATGCCCAAGGTGGTATCCAGTGTGGCTCTTAATCAGTCCATTCATTTGCCAACCTTCTTTTCCAATCCACAGAACAAAGGGGAACGGATACTGTAATCCTTAGATGTGCACAGACAACTCAGATTCATCTTGGACAGAACTAAACCTCAAAGGAAATCTGAACAACTGCTGGTAGCATTTGCTGCAGGGGCGGAGGGGAAGGCTATTTCAAAGCAAACCATTTCTAAATGGATAGGCCATTGCATTCATTTCTGATATAAGCACCATGGAAAACCTATCCCCCAGGGGATCAGACCTCACTCCACCAGGGCTGCATCTACCTCTGCAGCCTTTCTCAGAGGCATCCCTACCAGGGACATCCTAGAAGCTGCTACCTGGAGTTCTGTACATACTTTCACCAAGCATTACCTTTTGCCAATTTTCTCTAAATCCAGAGCTGGCTTTACCACTGCAGTCTTGCAGGGCCTTATAGCTGGTCCTAATGCTATCTATTCCTCCTCCCAACCACAGCTTTGGGAATCTACCCAAATGTAATGACTTCAACAGTGAAACACGAAGAACATAGTACAGTTGTGTACACTTACCATAAATGTAGATGTTCGAGTGTATTCACTGTTGCAGTCCTGGTTACCCTCCCTCCAGCTCCCTAACTTCTTTTCGCTATACATCTGCTTAAAAGCATTTTTGGTGTATTTGCTTTTTTGTTATAGGTATATTATTGTACTTTTATATTTAATTGCTCCCCATTAGGGGGGCACTTGACATCTGGGGCAAGAAAAACTGATGTAATGGCATCGGCTGCATGTTTTATACCCCTGACGACCTGACGTCATGGAAGAAGGGACAGCAACTGGCACAGGACCCAAGACTTTGTTAATCAGGCCAACTGAGGACTACCTGCAAGCAGATAACCCAAATGTAATGACTGCAACAGTGAATACACTCGAACATCTACATTTATGGTAAGTGTACACAGCTGTACTTTTCCCATTCACTGTTCTAACTTAGATTTGATTATAGTGAGGGGCATGTTTTGCTTTACATAAAGTGAGAGTTTGTTCCAGACATGGGAGCTTCATTGATAGGGATATCTGTTACATCCAAAACTCATATTTCTGTTGCAGTATACATTTAGGTCTCATAATCTTGTATTTATGTTATTACCAGTTTTGGAGATATGTAGTAGATCATGAAGGATTAGATTTTTACAGCCCTGTTGGCCAGGGGGTGAGTGTAGGAGAAAGAAAAAAGTGGGTTTTTGGAGACACTGGGTAACATAGGGAGCTCATGCCTGAGACTTTTTTTCTCTTTTGGTGAGTAACCACTGTTTTTTTTCCCAGGTTTGGACAAGTACATACAGAAGGACATGCTGTGTTGTACTAATGGAGGTCGAGTACCTCTTCTGACTGAGAGGAGATGCCCTTAGTATTATTTTGATGGGATAGAAGACTTTCCTAAAGACAGTGGATACATGATTTTCCAAGGAGAGTTTTTTTATCCATGTTGGTGTCAAGATCTTTAATGGCAGTATATTTTTTTAGGGGATGTCATGTATGAGAGAGTTCTTGTTTCCCATACTGTATGATGCTCCATTTTTTGACATACAGCTTTAGACCATGATCTTGATACCACAAGTTTAAACCGCAGGGCATAAATGTGGCTTCTGCACATACAGACCTAAGAACTGACTGCCCAGTCGGACAATAGTCTAAGGATACAGGAAGGATGCCATCCAGACAGGGAAAAGATCCTTTAGAGGGATAGGAGGGAGGGAAGGAATACTGCAATATGGAAGAGAAGGACATTTATGGTTATGGTAAGATTTTACACAATTAATCTGTGTCCTTCTATTCTCATGTTGCAGTATTCTTACGTGTGGGAGAGTACCACAGCTCAAGCAGAGCAAAGGGTGGGATGTCACATGCAGAGCCATAAACCTTGGGCCATAAAGGTGATGTCTGCATAGACAGACCTCAGAACTTTTCTGCTGCAGACGAACGTCTGCTTGCTCATTCTGCTGTATGCTTCGGAAAACAATACAGGTAAGTACCCTGTTGGGGAATCTTCTTTATTTTTGTTATAGGCTTAGGTTGCTGTTGCTGTTTTAGTAGCCAGTGTCATCTAGGAAGGGATAATGTAAGTGCGGTCGGCAAATTCCGCACAAAGATTCTCACGAACTCTGCCTCTTCTGCTTAGGCCAGTCCCACAACCATACGACCTGTACTATCTGTCAGTTGTTTGTCCCTAAGACCCTATGCAGTCATCTGGCATCCCTTAAATTATTTGTAGAGAACCAACATCTTAAACGCTTGGCCCTAGGCATGGATACTGAACCGGCCATCGAGGTGGAACTGCCAAAAAAGAAGGCTAAGGTTTCAAGGTCTGCTACTCCTGCACCTCCGATGTTGGATGTTCTGCCAGCTCCCGATCTAGGGGCTGAGGGACGTCTGGAAGAACTGGCGACTTGGGCAGGTACCATGTCAGAAGCCACCCTAACATCTCCAGTTGGCACATCTGCAGAGGTTTCTGTGACGGCCTCCACCGATGTCAAAGGGGAATCAGGCTTGACCAGATGGCCGCCTTTGGTTTCAGAACAGGGCTCCTCAGCCACAGGCCTGATGGCTGACTGTAGGCCTTCAGCTTCTCAAAGTAGGCATTTGTCTGCCCCCACTAGAAGACCAGCCAGACTGGCAAACTTTCAGCCCCTTGTTCAGGCCTTTATGGCCCACAGCTCCACATACTCTTTCTGTGCCTACCCTCAGCCGTAGCCCTGCCAGTTCCATCCCCCTTCCTCAAACTCAGGAGGAAGACTCTTCCTCCTCCTCCTTTGATGAGTCACTCACTTACACTTCTTAGCTGACCTCTCCCCTGGAGTATTGTTCTCCAGATGAAGACTCTTTGGAAGGAGACTCCCCACCTGACGATATCACTTTTGGGGAGACTATCTCCAAAATGAGAGAGTACTTCAAGTGGGATGCCACACAAATGACTGAGGTACAAAAAGGTACTTTGAGCTCCGCCAAATGGAATCTTCCTCTCCCTTTGCTATCTCCCCTGTGATTCCAGCTTACCTGGATGCCTTTGCTTCTGCTTCCAGGACCCCAGAATCCCAACCTCCAGCCCCTAAAAGGCCAGATAAGTTCCATCTGGAGCATTTCTCCCCGGGCCTCCGCTGAAAACAGGCTCTGTGGAACCTAGTCTGACTTTCCCGGTCAACAAATGATAAATAAATAAAATAAATAAATAAAATAAATAAAGTCCCTGATGATCAAAAGTACCTCATCAAGCCACCCATGGCAGACCCTGCTGTCATTGCAGTGTCACCAGACAAGCAATCCAGGCAGATTCCTTCATCTTCCCTCCTGCCATCAGACAAAGACACTAAAGTGATGGACAGACTGGGAAAAAGATCTACACTTCCTCCACCCTGGCCTTTAGGGCCATTAATTACCAGACATGCATGGTAAAGTATACTGTAGATCTAGTCTCCCAGGCAACTACATTGCTCTCTTCCATGCCTAACTCCCCTACAAAGCCCCAGGTTGTCTGTAAGCTTTCCTTAGCAGAACAGGTAGCCAGGCATTCTATAAAATGCAGCTATGATGCTGCTGAAGCCTCAGCCAGATTAGCCGCTTCTGCTTCTGTATTACGGAGGTACTCTTGACGCAGACTTCATCCCCTCCCGGATGACTTCATGAATAAGATCCTGGATACTTCCCTGGACAATAAGTTCCTCTTTGGCAACCAATCTGCTAAACTTTTCAAAAGTTTGCAGGAAAAAAGCAAGGAACTGCAGGACTTGAAGCATTTATTGGTTTCCCCGGTTCCAAAATTCTGCAGGAACTACCCTGCCAAACCCAGCTTTGTTAGGAGGGTACCTTCTCCTTCCAATTCTTCAAAACACAGGAAAGAGGCTAGGAAACCCTCATCCCCTAGGACTACTTCCTCCCAATTTACACCCAGGCAGTCCTTTCCAGACAGACCGAACAGTGCGTGACTGTCTACACCCCCTCCACCTTCTCCCCCTTTGGCAACATATTACCTAAGACCAGTGGGTCTTATCAGTTGTGGAAAAAGGGTACTTTATGACCTGGCAGGAAAAACCTGTACCAAAAGGCATAACCCCCTCCAGAAAATCAAATCCACCTGATACCCCAGATCATCCAGGATTTACTATCACAGGACACCATAGAGAGGGTTCCAGCAGGGTAAGAGGGTCAAGGGTTTTACTCCAGGCTCTTCCTGGTCCCAAAAAAAGGAGGGTCCTTGGAGGCCTATACTAGACCTGTCCCTGTTAAACCCCTTCCTTGCATGTATCTTCTTTCCGCATGTTATTCCTTCAAGCCCTTCTTCCACTTTTGACACACGATGCCTTCTTAGCCACTTTGAACTTGAAGGAGGAATACCTCCATATCCCCATCCACCCAGACGTCAGGAGAGTTAAGTGCTTTGCTGTGCCATCCTCACAGTATGAATTTACTGCCTTGCCCTTTGGTTTGTCTACAGCACCAAGGGTCTTCAAAAAGTGTCTTAACTCCAGGAATAGCCTACTTCTGAACAAAGGGCATACAGATTTACCCTTACCTGGATGACCTTCTCATCCAAGCAGAAGAGACAAGTACTCTTCAGGCACACCTGAAATTCACAGTGTCTCTCCTAAGAAGTCTGGGGTTTACTCTCAACCTACCAAAGTCCTCCCTCACTCCATCCCAAGACAAGATCTTCTTGGGCTGCAGAATAAGGACGAATTTGATGAAGGCCTTCCTCCCACAAGACAAGGTCACATCTCTGACTGTCTTCTTCCAAGACCTACTTCTAGTCACCCACATCTCCTCCACGGAATTTTTCCATCTTCTGGCTTCATGGCAGCTACTGTCCCTATGCTGCACCATTGCCAGGTTGCACATGAGGAAATTCCATTGCTACTTGAAAAATGTCTGGTCCCAACACAATCAGCCCCTGGATTTTCAGGTGCCCTTCCTGAAGAAAGAGTTGGGGTGGTGGATCCAGCAAATAGGCCAGAACCCAGGCCTGCCTCTACAGCCCACCAAGCCAGTCAGATTCATGCACACACATGCCTCGGCTCAGGGATGGGGGGCCACTATGAACAGTCTCAAGGTACAGACTCAATGGGATCCCTCCCTCCAGAAAAAAACATATCAGTGTGAGGGAAATTACTGCTCTCCTTCCAGCTCTAAAGACCTTCCTCCTGCTCATACAACTTGGTCCCCTTTCACAGACAACACCACAGTAATGTGGTGCATCAACAAGCAGGGGGGATCAGATCCTACTTACTTTGCAGGCTAGCAATACAGGCATGGGAGTTTGCCACTCAGTACAGTGTAACACAGCAGGCAGTCTACATCCCATCACAAGACAGACAGATGCCTTCAGCAGATCATTCTGTCAATATCAGAAATGGATGTTACACAGGGATGTTTTCTTAAGACATTGTCCACCAATGGGGCACCCCACAGATCTGTTTGCCTCCCCTCAGAACAGACAACTACAGTTATTCTGCTCCAGATTCCCCTTGCCACTAACGTGGAAAGTAGATGCCTTTTCAATGTCTTGGAAGGGGCTGTTCCTCTATGCTTTCCTCTCCTTCCCTCCCATCCAGAAGGTCCTGCTGAAAATTCTATGGGGCTAACCAAAAATCTTGCTGTTGACCCCCTATTGGCCAAGGCAGCTTTGGTTCCACCTTCTTCTATTTCTTGCTAAGGGCAATCACCACAAGTTGCCTCACAAAGTGGATCTTCTCACACCACGGAAAGGATCCCTCATCCATCCTCATCTGAAACCATCAGCTTAACCCTGTGGGTGATAAACTTCTGATCCCTTTCAGACACCTTTACTCTGAGGACGTGCTATCTGTCCTGCAGGAGGCCAGGAAACCTACTACCAGCAGAGCCTAATTATCAAAATTGAAAATGTTCTCCAGCTGGTGTCTTCAAAGGCAGCTAGACCCCTTCCAAGCGGATGTTCCCCTAGTTCTAGCATACACACGTGAGCTCCTAAAATCAGAACTTTCATACTGTTCAGTGAAAGTTCATTTGTCAGCCATTTCAGCCTACTTACCCATTGATCCCACCCCTATTATCAAGATTAGAGGTGGAACATTTTCTTAAGGGGGTTCTCCACATCAGACTATCAAGGAAACCTGTTCCTCCTCCATGGGCCCTGAACATTGTTCTGGAGAAACATACCACTGCCCCTTTTGAACCATCAGCTTCTGCTACTTTAAAGACTATCTTGTTAGTAGCCCTCATGTCAGCTAGAAGAGTCTCTGAACTGCAAGCACTCATGGCTACTCCACCCTATACTATCTTTCACAGGGACATGGTTTCTGTTTGTAGTAACCCCTCATTCATGCCCAAAGTGGTCAACAAACTGTCCCTCAAGCAAACTGTTCATTTGCCCACCTTCTTCCCCTCGCCACAGAATAACAGTGAGAGAGTGCTCCATTCCTTTGATATTCACAGGCCACCGAGGTTTTATCTGGACAAGACCAAGGACATTAGGAAGTCCAACCAACTCTTTGTATCATTTCACGCTAGGGCCCTAGGGACAGCTGTTTCCAAACTGACAATATCCTCCTGGATATGCAAAACTATAAAATTCTGTTACTTCTTCCATGGTAGAGAGTTACCCTTGCAGTTAAAGCACACTCCACTAGAGCAGTGGCCTTTTCAGGGGCCTTTCTCAAAGGCGTGGATATGGCCACTATCTTACAGGCAGCCACATGGTCTTCTGTACACACTTTCACCAAGCACTATAAATTGGATAACATCTTCCGAGCCAGGGCAGGATTTGCAATTTGCAAAAGCCATCCTCCACGGATTCCTGGAGACTGCTACCTGTTGCTCCACCCTTTGCTCTGCTTGAGCTGTGGTACTCTCCCACATGTGAGAATACTGCAACATGAGAATAGAAGGACATTGATTAGTTGTGTAAAATCTTACCATAACCATAGAGGTCCTTCTCTTCCATGTTGCAGTATTCCTTCCCTCCCTCCTATCCCCCTAAAGGACCTTTTCCCTGTCTGGATAGCATCCTTCCTGTATCCTTAGACTATTGTTTGCCTGGGCAGTCAATTTGAAGGTCTATGCATGCGGACGTCACATTTATGGCTTGCGGTTTATGGCCCTGCATGTGACATCCCACGCAGCTGACAGCAACCAGGCTTAAGCTTTGGTAGAGGAGTCGGACATTCAGGTCACCTGAGGCAGGGGATCCCACATGTGAGAATACTGTAACATGGAAGAGAAGGATATCTGTCATTATGGTAAGACTTAACACAACTAATCTTTCATCAGGGGAATTCATAACTGCTTAAAGCTTGCAGTTGTGTATAAACTTGATCAGCCAAAAGCCTTTAATGTCAGACTTAACATCAGAGAAGTAAATAAAAAAAAACAGAAAACATCCCAGAGGAAGCTCTGAGGTATACCATTGGTGACAAGTCTGTTGAAGAATAGTGTGCCATCTACTCCAGTAGAGTGGTGTCTGTTAGTGAGGCAGTTGGCAATCCATTAGGTTACTTAGGTATTTATACTGAGTTTGATCAGTTTGTTGATGATACCAGAGTTGGAATAATTTGAAAAGCCTTAGCTAAAATGAGTAAAATGTGTGCAAAGCATTAGCACCATCTACTACTACTGTGACGCTTTCAAAGACAACATCTGTGTTTAATAGACATTCTTTACTTTTTACAAATTCAAATTGGTTGGGGTCTAGGGAATGTAGGTTCCATCATCTTGCAAATTATGCTGGTGAGGATATGAGTATAGCTGCTATGGTCTATGGAGGAACCTCCCTTGTGGAGGGGAAGTAATGTTCTACAGGTTTCTGCTATTTTGTACTAGAGAGCTCTTTCTGAATAGTTTAAGGAGGAGGCGGTATTATAGAGATTGTTTCATGCTGACTAAGAAACTGTCCAATATGTTATGTGAACTTCCACTTTATTCAGCTGCTTTTATTGTATTTGTGTTTCTTCCTACTTTATTTTGCTTTTGCTGCTTATTCTTAAATGTGTTCAGTTGCATTTATTCTGCTGCATTTATTAGTGTTTATTAGTAGCCTGATTAAATTGTAACTTATTCTAAGCCTCTTAGTTTTGGTTTATGCACTTGGGCTTCAGGCTAATTCTTTTACATTAAGAAGGTTTGTGCTCTACACTCTTGTGGCAGGAGAGGTGGCTTACATCTTCTAAGTTAGGAATTGCTGGGTGAAGGCTTAGCTTAGGTTTAAGCACCTGGGCTTCAGGACAGTTATTTTATGTTAAGAAGGTTTGTGGTCTACACTCTTGTGGCAGGGGAGGTAGCTTACATTCTTCTAAGTTGGGAATTTGTTGTTGAAGGCTTAGTGTGTCTGATATTCTAAAAGTGTCTTAGTTTTGGATTAAGCACTTGGGCTTCATGCCAGATCTGAAATAGTTTACTTCATTTGATCTTCAACCTGTGGGAAATACAGATCCGGATCGGATCTGAGCCGATAACCTCACAAGCATCTGCTCTGAGCTCCAAGCTCCTCCCCTCCCCTACCCATAACACACCACCACCACCTTCCTTCCCTCAGATCTCATTTGCCATGGCTATCAATCACTTGCATCGTGGTCTCTGAGCTCCGGGTGTTGTGAGTAGTTATTTTGAAGCTTTAAGGTAAACTCTCAGCAGTTGTGTGTGTGTGTGTGTGTGTGTGTGTGTGTGTGTGTGTGTGTGTGTGTGTGTGTGTGTGTGTGTGTGTGTGTGTGTGTGTGTGTGTGTGTGTGTGTGTGTGCGTGTGTGTGCGTGTGTGTGCGTGTGTGTGTGTGTGTGTGTGTGTGTATGTGTGTCTGTTAGTAGTATAGGTTTTCCCTTTCCTCCCCTCACTGGTACATCGCGTTTAAAAAAAAGTTAGTCAGTTAGAGTCCCCCCCCCAGCTCTCTGTCTGTGTGTGCATCTTGAGTGTGTGGTGGGTTGGTGTGAGGCCTTGTGTCTTTTTAGGATGGCTGATCAGCCTAAACAAATATTTAGGAAGTGCACAGAGTGTGGCCATAAATTGTCACCAAACGACAGCCACACTCTCTGTGTTATTTGCCTTGTAGCCCATCTTTCTACTGGCTGTAACATATATGTGACTAATCCGCGAGCCTTTAAAGTTCGCAGGGCAAAACGGGTTATGAAGGATCTTCTTCCTGCGATGGTGGCGGCTGCCTCCACTAACTCTTTGGTCACGGCTGTGATCGCTTCTTCAGCGTCCTCCCTCTCCACCTCTCCCTCCCAGGCTGGGACTCACCCTCCTGCTGCTAGGCCTGTGGAAGGAGAGCATCATAAAGGGCAGAGAGAAAGAGAGAGAGCACAAAGGAGATAGACAAAGGAAGAGGTTCCCGGATCGTTTCGGCTCCGGCCGGGCCTCCTCCAGAAATACAGGCTGTATATCGACCTGACTCCCCTTGGCTCTGATCTCCCAGGTTTTTACCAGAGCCGGAGGAACATAGGTCATCTTCTAGAGCTTCAGCACACCGACCAGCCAGGTCGGAGTCAATGGCATCATCGCGAGCCACCCGCAGTTTATCTAAAGCTGACATGGATAAAGTGATGAGGAGATTTATTCATACACAAATCCAGATGGGAGTCTTTCCAACCCCCTCTGGAGGGGGGAGCTTGCTTCCCTTCTTCACACCTATTTCTCCTTCTCTGATCTGACCTTTGGTTTTGGAGTATCTGGATCCAAGAGGCTTCAGAGTCAGGGGGCCAGTGCCGATGGTACCTGCTATCTCGACGCCAGCAATTACCTGGAGCGAGTCTGATCCGAGCAGCTGTCGGAGCCGTAGCCTGGGCAGTCTCCAAGGGGGTGGAAATTTTCCTGTCGGCGCTGACCTTGTTGGGCCGTGGCCATCTCTTCGGCGCTCTGTCTCCTTCAGGCCTGGCTCCAATCCCCTCATCAGATCAGGGGAGAGCAGCTCCCTTACTGACATACCAGGAAGCTCGCTCACCCTCGGCATTTGATGTGGTGGAAATGGTTCTTTCCAGTGGATCGAGACCCCTGGCTATCTCTTCAGATTCTGCCCCGACTCCCTCTGCTTTGGGTGCGACTCCCGTTATTTTACCACAGGGACAGCCTGTGCTCGAGGAGCCCCAGACAGTTCCCCTTGAGGAACATCAGGTGGTTTGTGAGCCCACACTGGAGAGCCCCACGAGAGAGGTTTCTCGCAAGCATATGTGCAAGAGGAGGCACTTATACTGCTCCCCTTAGTCCCTCACTGAGGACAACGATTTGGAGGAAGTGGAAGGTTCCCCCACCTCACCTCCCGAGGATATCTCCTTTGGAGACATCATGGAACTATTATGTCAGCGGGGAGGTTGGTCCACCCCAGAGCCTTCCTCGGATGAGTCTGTGTTCCTGGAGGCCTTTGGCATGGATCCGTTTACTTCCTGGGTGTTTCCCCTGTGGATCCCTTAGTGGACTTGGTCACCTCGCTGGCTTTGAAGGAACTGGACACTGTGGAGCCAATTCCAAAGCACCCTGATAAAATCTTAAGCGCCACTGCGGACAGACCTGCCTGGAATAAAGGGTCCCCAGTAGATGCTATGGTGGTAGCAGCAGCCACCAAGAAGGAGCTAGTTCAGGAGAGTTCCACGGTCCATCCCCCCAATTGAGAGTCCAGTAAGATGGATCGCCTAGGGAAGCATGTATGCATCAACAACCTTTTCTATAAGGGCGCTGAACTACCTGGCCCATATTACATGACTACAGCGTGACCTGGTCAAGGCACCAGCTGAGTCACCCCTAGATTCCATGCTGCAGGAGGACAGGTGTACGTTTTCCATGAGGATGGCCACCTTGAAAGCTTTCTCTAATACGTCCATGTGCCTCCTCTCGCATGCCACCGAGGGAGCGGCTAGGGCAGCTGGGTTCGGCATTGCCATGAGGCATCACGCGTATCTTAGGTTGTGTCAGTTCACGGAACCCTTTAAGGCATCGTTTGAGAATGCCCCTTATGACGGCACGTCCCTATTTGGAAAGACTGTCTGTGACACTTTGGTCCAGAGTGAGAAGGACAGGAAGACACTGTCTGCCATCGGGATCCACTTCTCGAACCCTCAAAGATCCTTTTCTCAGAATCAGCAAGGGCAAAAGAAGATGTGGTTCCGGAAGTCTCAGTTTTCCTGGGACACTCAGGACTCTTCTTCCCGTAGAGGCAGAGGGGGACCAGACAGACACCAGCCCAGAGGCAGAGGGGGTCCGAGGAATTTTGGGTCTCGAGAACCTTTCTCAGACAGGCCCACACAGCAGCTCTGAGGGGTTTGCCCATCTGCTGTGCTCTGGAAACAGTCCAGAGTCACCTGTCATTGCACCTGATGGGATGGGAGTCTGTGTCATCAGACCGTTGGATGCTTCAGGTAATATCCAGAGGTTATTCAGTCCCATTTGTGGTTTCTTCCACTCCACCCAAACACCTCCCAGATGTACCACCCATGCAAAGGGAGCCAGCAGCACTACAGGTAATGAAGCTGCTAAAGAAGCGAGCCATCGAACCCGTCCCCCGAGATCAGTCTGGATCGGGCATCTATTCCAGGTTCTTTTTGGTGCCAAAAAAGACAGGGGACTTAAGGCCCATTCTGGACCTGTCAACCCTGAACCTGTCAGTTGCCAAAGAGAAGTTCTGGATGGTCACGTTACAGTCCATCCTGCCTTACCTGCAAGAGAGCAACTGGATATGCTCGATAGACAACCAGGATGCTTACTATCACATAAAGATGCACAGAAGCTCCAGGAGGTTCCTTCACTTCCAGCTAGGGGCCAAACATTGCCAGTTTTGCGCCCTACCCTTTGGGCTCACCACAGCCCCCAGGGTGTTCACCAAGGTAATGGCGGTGGCAGTGGCTCACCTGAGGCTTCAGGGAATCCAGATCTTCCCTTACCTGGAAGATTGGCTCCTTGCTGCTCCCACCAAGTGTCTACTTTGTCAGGCTAGAGACTCCTACGTCTTGCACACCATCTAGGAACTACAGTCAACACAGCCAAATCTCTCCTAAACCCTGTCCAGGTTATAGAATATATTGGAACACGCATAGACACTTTGCAAACAAAAGTGTTCCTGACCTTGGAGAGAATTTGGAGCTTAAGGATGTATGTCACTTTCCTCTATCAGTCTCATCTTCCTTCAGCGGAGTCAGTTTTATGGGCCCTAGGTTCTATGGCAGCAGCGATCACGCTTTTCCCGCGTGCTCGTTTGCATATGTGAGTACTACAGTGGACTTTAGCGGTGCAATGGTCTATGTTGGATCTTCCATTGACACATCTGATACACATAAGCAAAGTCTGCAGGTCGTCCCTCCTCTGGTGGATATATTCTTCGGAAATACTAGAGGGATGACCTTTTGTCACAGCCCCTGCCCAAGCCACAGTGATCATGGATGCCTCCCAGCTAGGATGGGGGGGGCATTGCTCGGAAAGGACAGTTCAAGGCATGTGGTCCCCGATCGAGACCAGTTTGCATATCAGTGTTCTAGAGATGAGGGTGGTCCTTTTAGCGTTGCAGGCCCTTTATGCCTTTCTCCCTCTAGGAACTATTGCAATTCAGTCAGACAACAAGTTGGTGGTCTGGTATAGCAACAAACAGGGAGGGACCAGATCCTACCCCCTCTGTCACACGGTCATGAGAGTTTGGGAATGGGCAATCTCCACCAGTCCTTTCCTGATAGCATCGCACATTCCAGGACAGTCCAACATACTGGCGGACAAACTAAGTCAGACTATTCTGATGCTTTACGAGTGATCTTTGAATCCTTCTGTAGCGGAGCTGTTCTTTTTAATGTGGGGTCGGCCTTGCTGCGATCTCTTCGCATCTCCTTCTAATGCGAAGTGCAGCAAGTTCTTCGCTCTGAACACCCCGCCGCGGGAATCCCCCTGAGATGCTGTAGTCCATGCTTGGTCTCCCGGTCTTCTTTATGCTTAACCTCCTTTACCTCTTATCCCAAAGTTCCTCCAGAAGGCGCATTGACTGGGGAGCAAAGTGATCCTCATTGTCCTATTTTGGCCTCATCAGGTATGGTTTCCCTTCCCCTGGTCTCATCTTCTAGCTCCTCCTCTGGATCTCATCTCTTACTCCTCGAAGATCCCTCATCTGAACCTTGGCAGTCTGAAGCTCACAGCTTGGCTGCTCCAGTTCCCTTAATTGCTAGGACTCCCGGTTTGTCTTTTTCGGTCAAGACTATTCAGGTGGCAGCCCATAAATCGTCCATCAGGAAGATTTACCATGGCAAATGGAAGCACCTTTCCATCTGGGCTTTTTAAAGGGATTTAGACTCTTTCATGGCTCCAGTTCCAGCTATCCTTGATTTTTTGGTAAACATTTTTCAACAAGGGGCTAGCTCATCTACAGTGAAAGTTCCAATTTCCACATTGGGGAGAACATGGCTTCTTTGGCTTCTTCCAGATTGTGCAAAGCTTTTATCAAAGGTACGTTTCTCTTACGTCCTCCGGTGAAAGATCCTACTCCCCCGTGGGACCTTACTATGGTATTGCAAGTTCTGGTTTTAACCCCCCTTTTGAACCGGTGGCAACAGCAGATCTTAAATTTCTGTCTTGGAAGACAGCCTTCCTAGTGGCTATCACCTCGGCTAGGAGGGTCTCAGAACTTCAGGCATTGTCTGTCAGGGTTCCATACATGGTTTTCCATAAGGACAGGGTTCTCTTCGTACCAGTCCCTCCTTTCTTCCAAAAGTGGCTTCTGAGACCAATATCAATTGGACTATCAATTTACCTGTTTTCTTTCCAAATTTCAAAAATAAGGGTGAATACAAGTTGCATCTGTTAGATGTTCATAGACGACTATGTTTCTATTTACACAGAACCAAACTCTTTCATAAATCTGATCAGTTTGTGTCCTTCTCTAAACCGTTTTTGGGTAAACTCATTTCCAAAGTGACCATTGCTAGATGGATTTCTCTCTGCATCCTCCAGGTTTACAAGGACAAAGGCTTGTCTCCTCCGGGTCAGGTTAGAGCTCATTCCACCAGGTCCATGGCTACTTCTGCGGCCTTTTGGTCTAGGGTATCCTTGGATGACATTTGTTCTGCGATTACTTGGTCCTCAACTCATACCTTTATTTCTCACTATAAATTGGATTTGATATCTAGAGGAAGAGCATCCTTTGGCTCTGCAGTGCTCCAGAATATCATTCCATGAGGGCCACCCAGGTGTATAAGTAGCTGGGGACTTTGTCCCACAGATTGAAGACCAAATGAAGTAAACTACTTCAGATAAAGAAGTTATGTACTCACCATAATGTTCCATCTGAGTAGTTGTACTTCACTTGTCTTCAACCGTCCCCCACTTCTTCCCCCTGGCCTTAACATCTTGGCATGTAGCAGAGCGCGGTTTAGTGGCTTTGGTCTGTGTTTCATGAGGTTGGAAAAGTTGTGTGGTAAGGTATATTGGGTTGGGTTTTTTGGTTTAGGGTGAAGCAAACATGATCTGAGAGAAGGAAGGTGAATGGTGGTGTATTATGGGTGAGGAGGAGCTCGGAGCATATGCTTGTGAAGTTGCCAGCTCGGATCCGTATTCCCCACAGGTTGAAGACAAAAGAAGTACAACTATTCAGATGAAATGTTAGGGTGAGTACATAACTTCTTTTTATTTTACATTAAGAAGGTTGTGGTCTACATCTTTGTGGGAGGAGAGCTAGCCTCTGCCCTTCTGAGCTGGAAGTTACTGGTTGAAGGCTTATTCTACCTCCTTATTAGAACTTTTTTTTTTGGAAATTGTTGCACTTTGCTGTAGCATAGGCTTGATTCAGACCTACTGAATCTAGTTCTGTTTGTATAACATGAGCACTAAACCAGGCCATCTTTTGTTGGAGGGGGTTCCCCTGCACCCTAGTGGCAGGGGTGTGCAGTTAGAAATCATCTGATTGAAGGTTGCTGGAACAGGGCTCAGTTTTGAGCTTTTTATTGGTTAATTTGTTTAAATCAGTTTTCACTTGTTTGCTACATAAGCACCATGTTTACGTGGGTTTTCACTTGTTTGCGCATCAGGCACTGCCTGAGCAGAGGTAAGCCCATTGCCAGTTACAGATGCAAACACTTCTACCTGCAAATTTTCCCCTAGTACTCTGCTGGTTCTCTATCGGTGAGTTCTCGCGATTATCCCTCACTGGCAGGTGATACATTTAGCGAAGCTCCTGCGGCACCAACATAGATTATACCCACAAGCCTTTCGTATTTTTTATCCACTTCTCCTGTCCTCTACTTTACCTGGTCCTTCCTACTAAAGTTGTAGTCCAACTTTTTTCATCCCTCATTAGTTACATCATTGAATATAATGTACCCTTTGACATCTGCCCAGCTGAGCACCTAAACCAGTATGGAAAAACTCTTTTCCCCCAACCAAAAAAACAAAATATCTCAAGTCTGTGTACCTTGACATACTGAAAGCCCTGTCTGTGTTCTCAGTTTCATACAGACTCCTGTGGGTAGTGATGTCTGCTTAGCCTTCTGTGCTATCAATGACCCAGTCCTGTTCAAACTCTTTCACCTAAATAGAAATGGTGGTAAAGCATATACCCATTCTAGAATGTATTACCACATCAACACCACCAGATGTCATGACATATACCTAATTCAATGTAGACCCCATTTCTGGAATAGGTTACCCTTGCCTATCCATACCAGTCAAGCAGAGTTCCTTTCTAGCAAATTTAAAACCAGCCTGTAATGATGAGCGATTTCAAATTTTCACAGTGCATACATACAGAAAATCTGTTTAAAGGGGGACAGTGGTTGAGCTTCTCTATGATCTCCCTTGGCTGTAAGATTAGTAAGAACCTATGAACTGATAACCAGTTTGTGTAATAGGTCTGCCTTCAGTTGAAAAATGTATTTGCACCTCTGTCTTGTGGACTCATTCAATGGAACTGCAAATGATTTTCTGTCCGTGGCAGTTTATACACTGCCTCAGGGTCCCTTGTGGTAGAAGGCTAGCAACAGTTTGAGCAGAGAAAGAGGACATGGTTGATCTAAAAAATGACATGGCATACAGTATGTGCTGTTATGGTATCTGATGACCCTTATATACATACATACAGACATTTCAAGCATGGGCATTAAAAGCCCTTCTAGCTTGCCAATATACCAAAACACTTGTTCCCACAGTAAGTGTCCAGGCTTTTCTTAAAAATATCTAAACTCTACTTGCTTTAAATGTAATTCGGTAGTCTGTTCCATGCATCAGCTACTCTGTCAGAGAACCAATTAGTACACTTCTCATGCCTATAGAATCTTTTTTTTTTTAATTTCTCCATGTCTTTTGGGTTTTTAATACCATGATGGGAATGGACCCCATTCCTAAGTAACAGTATGATTAAAGTTCATGAAATTAGTTTTGTTTCACTCTTTGATGTCAGCCAAAAGTGCGCAGCACCTGCAATGCGCCCAGTAATGACTCCTACAGTTCGTATGAAGTTACATTTATTGGTAACATATCTAAATACGATTAGTTCATAAGAACCATTGCTCCTACTACTATTGGAACTGTCCGGGTATCTTTCTCCCACATTGCTCTCGTTTCCGCCTGCAGATCCTCATACTTTATGACTTTGTGTCTCTTTGTATGCAAGACACTATAGTCACTGGGTGTAGCAATTTCAGTGATCAATGTTACTCTTGTCTTCTTTTCTTGGACCACTATAGCCGGTTTTCTAGCATCTATCTTTTGAACTGTTGATAATGGATGATCCCATGTGATGTAAACTTCTTCATTTTCTATGATGCTATGGCTCATGTTTCCAGTGTTTTTTGGCAAGTTCAGTACCATAATGTTTGCACAATCCTCAGTGAAACAGTCTTGCCACATTATTATGCCTTTCAGTATACAGTCCTTCTGCCATTATTATGTCGCAACCAGGTGTGCGACTGTTTCCAATTCGGTTTTGCAAAACCTACATTTGTCTGTTTCTCCCACATGTTCGATGGACTTTATAAACCGACATGTATGCAGCCCACTATCTTTGGCCGCCAATATTAACCTTTCATCTCTTGGTTTGAATTTGCCTGTCCTTAACCATTCCTGTGTTCATTCCTGATCAACATGAGGTTCTTCCGGAAGTTTTCTATACTTGCAACTATATTTATGCTTTTTCCACATTTCTTTCCTTCTCATCCAATCCTTCACCTTATATTCTTTCTTTTGTTTTTTGGCACATTCAGTTGCTGCCTGATGTTATCTACTTCTGGTTTGATTTCCATTCCTGCTTGTTGCCGATAAACTTCTGCTAGATTAAGCAGAGAAGTCAACTTTGATTTATTCTCCTCATGTTTCAAAACTTTCACTAAATTTGGGACTTGTGAAGTCAGCAGATATGTGGAGCCCCACAACTGCAGATCTATACGTACAATCAATTTCAAGAAGACTCATCCCTCCTTTGGAACAGGAAATATATAATCGTGGTATGCACTGATTTGTGTAAAACATTTAGTGAGCATGAAACATCCTTCTTGTTTTCCTAGCTAATCTATCCAACACGTTTTTGAGAAAGTCAGTCACTCCAAAACTGTAAATTAGGACAGGAAGAGCAAATTGGTTTATAGCTTGGATTTTGTTCTTAGATGTCAGTGCTGTTTTCAGGATTAAAGTCTTCTGAAGTATTCCTTACTAAGTTTATTCGCACGTGTATGTGTTTTATTGTTGATCCTTCATCAATTCCCAAATATTTTTTCACTCCCTCTTGCTCAAGTTTTTTATATCACATTCTTGTCCCAAACTGATGTGTTCTTGGTGCTGCAGTTTTCCTGCTTTAAAGGTTGCTTTTGCACATTTATCAAGACCAAATGACATTCTTATATCATCTGAAAAAGTTTTGACAACTTGCAGTTGTGCTTTCAGTTCCTCATTTGATAAGCTATACAGTTTTAAATCATCGATAAATAGAAAGTGAGAAGTCTTTACACTGTTTTTTTT
Source organism: Protopterus annectens (assembly GCF_019279795.1). Classification (NCBI taxonomy): domain Eukaryota; kingdom Metazoa; phylum Chordata; order Ceratodontiformes; family Protopteridae; genus Protopterus; species Protopterus annectens. The sequence goes on along the minus strand of NC_056727.1, from coordinate 826,946,261 downwards.
ATAAGAGCCAGATTATAGCCATGGCCTAAGCAGTTGAGTAAACAGCTTAATGGATTAAGGGCAAGGAAGAATAGTAATGGTGACAGAGTCACCCTGGAAAATCTCCATTTGAATTTTTTATCCCTGGGATAACAATTTGTCCTTTATTATGTCTTAATTGCAAAGTGGTCTGCCACTGTTTCATGCTCACTGTAATGTAGTCGATCAGTGTGGGGTGTATCTTATACATTTAAACCACTCTTTTATCCATGAATAAGGGACACTATCAAATGCTTTTTTGTAGTCAATCCATGCCATAATTAAATTCTTCCCCTTTTTACAGTTCTCCACTATGACTTATTTAACAACACATGATCCTTTGTTCCCTATGACTATCTTTTATTGCCCTTTAATTCTATTGCCATAATTGAGTTTTTTTCTAAATGACTATAAACTCTGTTGGCATCAATTCCCGTGTATAGTTTATAAGTCGTTGGAAGGCAAGTTATTGGTGTATAATTTTTAGGGAAGCTTGCAGGTTCACTCTTAAATAGGGGCATTGTTTTTCCTGTTGTTATCCAGGTTGGTGTCTGTTCTGGGTGCGCATGTAAATAGTTCTTACTCATGGCTAAGTCTTCATTCAAAGATGTTAATACTTTTAACCAGAAGTTAGGTACTGCATCTGGGCCTGGGGTTTTCCAATTAGAGGCTTTTCTTAACTTTGTTTCAATCTCTCTCTAGCTGTTACTACATCCCATTTCATATCCTGTACCTTTAAACTTCTTATTGTTTATTTTACTTATTCTACCAATTTAACATCTTTGTTCCACAGGATCTTCATAGATACTTCTCCAAAATGTACCTATTTTTTCTTTTTTTGGTGGTTTTTCAATTCCTTTTACCTTATTTCCCACTTCTCTATAAAACCTTTTGGGGTCATCAATAAATTGCTTATTTTGCACTTTTCCTTTATATTTATCTTCGTATCTTCTAAGTTTTCCTCCTGTGCTAAAATTTTTAGTTTGTTATTTGCGATAGTGCATGATAGATCCTGGTCTGTTCTAATATTGCGCATTGCTTTTATCACATCTGTCTTTCTTAGTATTTTTGTTGATCTATTCCTTCTATAGTCTTCTAACAGTGACACTTCTTGTCTTAATTGCTTTATAATATTCTCTATTCGTTGTTTCCATGATGGTATTCGATTTCTCCCCTTCCTTTCCCTTACTACCCCGCACTCTTGTGATAGAACTTTATCAGTTATTAATTTAACTGCACAGTAATATATCCTGTTTACTTCTGTTATATTGCATGGATATCTATGAACAGTCCTAATTACTGTGTTCATTTCTTTTATCAGACTTCTGACTTTTTGGGTTTTACTAACCTTCTGCAGTCTATTTCTTTCATTGATCTTGATATATCTGTCCATGTCTATTAAATCAAGCAATTCTTCTCTTAGCTCATTTTTTTCCAAACTGGGGGGACTTCCCTTATTTTCCAATTCCTGTGGGCATTCTACAGAAGGTTCTATAGCATCTTCCTGTGACACAGTTTTATCAGTTTCATCCTGTGCCATCCGTTGCTCTATCATATGGGAACTCACTGGCCCATCACTCCTCAACATTGACTGCATCAAAGCTTCCACAGTTTTCTGATGTTCATTGTGTTTCACTGTTGCAGTCCTAACAAATGGGTTATCCGGCTCCCGGTAGCCCTCAGTCGGCCAGAATACCAAAAGTAAGTAAATTGATGGTTGCCGTCGGTTGTAAAGGACGTCAGTGCATCCGATACAAAAGAAGGCAGCCGACGTCACTTCCTCAGTCTTCCTTGCCGCGAAGCCTGAAGCAGAAGCTTTTCATACATGAGTGCCGGTCGGCAGTTTACCTTTTTTGGTTTCCGACTACAAGAGTTGAAATCTACTACAGCTAAGTGCCCCATTGGGGATCCTCTCTTCTTGCCTTAACGAATGTCAGAAAAAGTTAATAATTGCCTTACCTGTGGAAAGCAGATTCCCCATAGAGATTTTCATTCCTATTGCATTATTTGTTTAGGCATTGACCACGAAGTTCCCAAGTGTGATCTCTGTGCCTCCTTTAATCCGCGTACTATCCATCGGGCTAAGATTTTGGCTAGGCATTTTGGAGTTTGGCCTAAGTTCGTTGGTATGGCATCCGCCAGTCTTCAGGCTTTGGATGTTCTAAAGAAACAAAAGGATAAGGACCACGACAGGCTTCAGCTAATTCCTTGTATGAGGTTAAGTTGGTCGTCAGTCAGGCGGTAGCCAGTGAGACGCCTTTGCAGTCCGCAGATGTACAACCGCAGGCCTTGATTGAGTCCGAGTCCCTTAGGCCTTTGGCCTCCATTTTGCCTTCCAACCTGTCGCCGGTCGCCTCTTCCACTGGAGCCAGCGCCGCTAAGCTGACTCCGGTGTCTGAGGCCTCCGTTTTGCATTCTGATAGCAAACTTATTCCTTCAGCCTCTGCTGCAACTTTGGCGGTTGCCAGGCTTCCCGAGTCCTTCAGGCTTGCAGGTAAATCTTCCATTCGTAAGCCTGTGAAAAGGCAGACTCCAGCTTCTTCTCGTTCCCCTCAATCATAACTCATGTTAGGGGTTCTCAGCCTCCTCCTTCTAAAAGGAGTAGGGATGTTTCTCCTGAGGTTTTGTCCTGCTCAGGTTCTGATTCTTCCAGCATTTCTGCTCATTAAGAGGAATTTTCTCAGGCTTTTTCTCCTTTTGAGGATTCAGATGCAGAGGAGTCCATCCTTCGGCCTCTCCTCCAGAGGATTTCTCTTTTGGTGATACTTTAAATACCCTCAGAGAACATTTTAAATGGGAAAGTCAGGATTATCCCCAATCCAAGAAACAGATTAGGGAGTTTCTGGATTTACCTCCGCATAAGCCTCTTGCTATCCCCCCCTGTGTTGGAAGTTGTTGGTGATGTTTTTCTGGAAAATTGCTTGTCTCCAAATTCAGTTCTTCCTGCTCCCAGGAAACCTGACCGGTACTACAGAGTCCCTGATTCTCATCTCTTTCTTTTCAGAAATCCGTTGGTGGATCCAGAGGTTATTTCTCAGGGCCCTAAAGGAGTTAAGGCCACTGTTACCAGGAATCCTGTTCCCCCTGACAGGGACTTTAGGAACCTAGATAGGTGGGGCAAGAAAGTTTATACTTCTGCCACCCTAGCTATTAGGGCTACCAATTGTCTGTTTCATATGCTGAAGTCCCAGCAGCACACCTTGGAGGCTATTAAGTCTAGGATAGCAAGTGTACCTCTTTTGGCAGAGAGTAAAGACATGCAGGATTTACTGAATTCCGCCAGTCTGGTCAATAAGCATTCTTTGCATTGTGGTTTTGACATCCTTCAGGCCTCCAGCAGGGCTATAGCTACTGGATCTGTTATTAGAAGGCACGTTTGGCTCAGAGAACAGCCTCTTCCAGAACCTGTCAAGTCTAAGCTTTTAGATGTACCTTTGCATAAAGACAGTTTTTTTGGCAACAAAGCAGATGAGGTACTAAAGAAAATTGAGGATAAGGCCAAGTCCATGCAAACTGTTAAGGATTTTCTGAAAGTTCAACCCCCTCGCTTTAGCAGGAATTACCCTTCCAAGAGTTGGACCTTTCCTGATACCAGCAGACATAACCATTCCGGGACTAGAGGTTACAAATCTTCTAGGGGGCAGGGGCTACCCCTCAAAGGTCTAGGTGTTGGCAGGCTTCCACTTCTAAAGGGGGAAGCTCCAATCCTGCATCTCAATCAAAACACTCTCAGTGACCTTTTTACAACTTCTGCTTGTTCTTGCTTACCTGGAGAGTCCTTTAGGGGGAAGGTTGGCCCTTTTTGCAGATGTTTGGGTCACTATCACAGGCGACAAATGGGTGCTCAGAACGGTGTCCCTAGGACACAAGTTTTCTTTCTGCACCTTTCCAGCTCCCAAGGGATTCCCGGACGTTCCTCCAGATCAAAGGGCACAAGTAGAAAAACAAATTTTATCTCTGTCTCATCTGGAAGCAATAGAATCAGTTCCTGCTCATCAGGTAGGCCAGGGCTTTTATTCCAGGCTTTTCTGAGTTCCAAAAAAAGAAGGCACCTGGCATCCTATCCTGGATCTTTCCATTCTGAACTCTTTTCTATTTATTCCAAAGTTCAAAATGCTCATTCAGCATCAGTTGCTACCACTGCTAGAAAAGGATTCCTGGCTGGTAACCTTGGATCTCAAAGAGGCTTATCTGCACATTCCTATCAGGGAAAGCTGCAGGCAGTACCTTCGTTTCAGAGTGGGTGAGCATCATTACCAATTCTCTGTATTGCCCTTTGGCTTTTATCTACTGCTCCCAGAGTCTTCACAAAGTGCCTGGCCCCAGTCATTGCTTTTTGCAGGCAGAAGAAAATTCAGATTTACCCATACTTGGATGACTGTCTGATTCAAGCAAGTTCTCAGGAATAGCTATTATTGGATCTTGGATTCGTAAAGACTCTTCTCTCTTCCCTGGGTTGCACTCTCAATGTGGAAAAATCGAAAATGGTACCATCCAAGGAGATAACATTCCTGGGAGTGAGTCTGAACACAGCCGCCCAGATGATATATCTGACCCAGGAGAAGACAACTCTTTCAGTTTACTTTAAGGACTTGGCAAGCCTATCCCAGCTCCCTGCAAGGAAAAACTTGCAAGCTCTGGGATTCATGGCATTTTGTATTCTCATGATTCCATATGCAAGACTGTATATGAGGAAATTCCAATGGTACCTCAAGAACATTTGGTGTCAACACACAGAGGACCTGGATATGATGATTCATCTTCCATCTCTGCAGGTGGAGTTTCTATGGTGGGCAACAGCCTGTCTACAAAACAAAGGGATGCCTTTTCGGACACCTCTTGCCACTCAAGTTCTGACTACAGACACATCGGACTACGCCTGGGGAGCACACCTGGATGGCAGATGCATACAGGGACATTGGAACACCCAGCAAATGCACCTGCACATAAATCTAAAAGAGTTGATTGCAGTTCAGCAGGCCTTACTAGCTTTCAAGCATCTTCTTTCTCCAGGGACCCTGATTGGCAGGACAGACAACATCACAGTCATGTGGTACATCAACAAGCAGGGAGGGACTCACTCTTACCCCCTCTGCAGGCAAAGCATGAATCCTTGGTCCATGGCAGCATCCCTGGACCTGCATCTCATAGCTCAGTTTCTTCCAGGAAGGCTCAATGCTTTGGCAGACCAGTTGAGCAGGCAAACCCTGGATCCTCACGAGTAGCAGCTGAATAGAGCAGTCTTTTATTGCATCATTCATTGTTGGAGCACTCCTCAGGTGGATCTTTTCTCTTCCCCAGACAACCATCTGCTACCTCTCTTTTGCACCAGACAGCAGCACGGCAGAGCCTGGAAAGTGGATGCTTTGTCCTTCCCTTGGACGTTGCTATCAGTGTATACCTTCCCTCCTCTTCCCAGAGTATTAATGAAGATCAGGGACGAACGTCCAAGGACTATTCTCATAGCCCCGGACTGGCCCAGACAGCATTGGTATCAGCTGCTTCACAGTCTTCCATCTTCCTCCTTGGCATCTTCCTCTGAAGCCAGATCTTTTGGTTCAGGAAAGGGGAAACATTCTACATCCTCCTCTTCAGTCTCTCTATTTGGCAGCATGGCTCATTGTATGACTCCTTTCCTTTCTTCCTCCCTTTCCCAACAGGTGGTTGACATGCTGAGGGAGGCCAGGAGGCCTAGCACTAGGAAATCCTATACTGGCAAATGGGAAAAGTACTCTCAATGGATGCAGGCTAGAGGGTTGTCTGCTTCTCAACCTACCCTTCCTCTGATCCCAGAATACCTGGCTGATTTTCTTCAGGGTGGTCTTTCTTTTTCATCTATTAAGATCCATGCTTCAGGCATCTCTGCTCATTGTTCTCTTGAACAGCCCATTTTCACTCATCCCCTGATGAAAATGTTTCTCAGAGGTGTTTGCAATTTAAAGCCTCCCAGAAGAGCCACCTACTCCAGCCTGGGATCTTAATTTTGTTCTGGAGAAGCTCACTCTTCCTCCTTTTGAGCCAGCTGCTTCTTCAGATTTAAAGTTTCTTTCTTGGAAGACCGTCTTCCTCTTGGCTATAACTTCAACACGGAGGGTTTCGGAGCTACAAGCTTTGATGGCCATGGAGCCTTTTCTTATTTTCCATGCAGATAGAGTCTCTCTGAGGACTAATCCCTCCTTTATGCCTAAGGTGGTTTCCAGCCTGACTCTTAATCAGTCCATACACCTTCCTACCTTCTTCCATAATCCTCGCAATAGAGGTGAAAATATCCTACATTCTCTTGATGTGCACAGACAGCTCAGGTTTTACCTGGACAGGACTAAGGACCTTCGGAAATCAGCACAGTTATTGGTCAGTTTTGCCCCTGGAGCCCAGGGCAAGGCTATTTCTAAGCAAAGCATTTCTAAATGGATTGCACATTGCATTACCTTTTGTTATTCCTTTCATGGCAAAAGCTCCACCTCAAGGGGTTAGGACCCACTCTACTAGAGCGGCTTCCATTTCTGCAGCATTTCTAAGGGGTGTCCCTACTAAAGACATTTTGGAAGCTGCCACATGGTCTTCTGTTCACACTTTCACAAAGCATTATAATTTGCCTCTGTTTTCCAGAGCCAGGGCTGGGTTTGCCACTGCGGTGTTGCAGGGCATTATCTCCAACCCTTGATGCTGTTGCTTCCTCCCCCCTTTTTTCTCTGGGCTTTGGTAATCAATCCATTTGTTAGGACTGCAACAGTGAAACACGATGGACATAGTACAGTTGTGTACATTTACCATAAATGTAGATGTTCGAGTATATTTACTGTTGCAGTCCTGGTTTCCCTCCCTCCTTCCCCTTTTTGTGGTCCTCTCCTATTCTCTTTTCCTGAGGTACAGGCTTAATTTGTTATTTGTCAAATTGGTTTTTGGTTTAAGCCTTATTTTTTGGGGCCTCCTGGCTGTTATGGCAATGGCAACCAATGTCATTTTTACTTACCTTTGGTATTCTGACCTACTGAGGGCTACCGGGAGCCAGATAACCCATTTGTTAGGACTGCAACAGTGAATACACTCAAACATCTGCATTTATGGCAAGTGTACACAACTGTACTTTCCTTCCCTTGCTGTTTAGCTTCAAGTGAATGTTTATACTGGTTTCCTGTGGAAGGCTCCAAATTATCTTCATATGACACCTGACCAATTGCTTCCTGTTCCACTGGTTTCCCCTTCATTTGGATATCCATTACTCTATCATGTTGTGGTGCTGTCTGAATTATATTTTCTACACAAAATCCTTCACTTTGCAGGTACTCCATAACCTCAGTTTCTATTTCTTTAACTTCTCCATTACTAATCTCTTTCTTCTACATAGGTTGGCTGATGATGCTCTAGTACTTTTGATAACCCCAAACAGTCCCAGAGGTAGTTATCTCTAAATGCCCTATATACTTAAATAAGATCTCCTCTTAGATATCTGTAAGAGACACTGTACAAGTTCAAATTGCCTGTTTCTACCCGCTCCGTTCTCCCTGTGGGCTCACTCCGCTCCTCTACCCTACCCCCAATTCCCACCCACCCCCAGTGGTCATACACTTATACTTCAATGACCACTCCCCCCCTTTTCTCATCCTGTCACATACCTCATCATCAGCAGGCCACTCCCCTATCTCTGTCTCTCCTAATTAGTACTAATTAACTCTCTTTTGAACTACTCCCTCTCCTTTATAACCATCTTTTGAACTACTCCCTCTCCTTTCTAACCATCCACTGCACTAACTACTTCCCAATTCTACCTCATCCAAACCTCGACTAATTTCTTACCTACATATTTTAAACCCTGCTCAATCTCTTGAAACACTCTCTCCTACTTTCTACATCACCTACTAACACAAACTACTCCCTACTTAAATCTATTTATTACTATGGCCCCAACAAATAAAACTATTTTCACAAACATACTACTCTTAACTACCACAATAGCCTGTCTTACCATACCTTACTCACTCACCTCCTTTGAATATCTTTCTCTACCTGAACAAAACCATTACATCCAACAAACTTTACCATCTTCTTTCATCTATTCCCTTAACCACAGTAACATAACCTGTGCCTCCAACTATATACTACCGAAATATCACAGAGCAACCCACATTATTTACTTCACTATCAAAAAGACTTTTAATAACCTCTATAAACTCCTTAAATCTCTACAATACCCCAGCAACACCCCCTGCTAGACAGTGATATTCATCCAAACCCTGGCCCCAATACTGACTATACCAATAACCTTGACAATTTAACAGTGCCTATGGTTTCTACATTAACTAAACCATCTAACTCCCTCTTGATAGCTCATCTTAACATTAGAAGTATTAACAATAAAATTTCCCACCTGCATGCACTCCTTGATGTGCACTCATTTGACATTCTATGTCTTACAGAAACTTGGTTAAAACCATCTACTCTAGACCAGGAAATTAGCCCTCCTGGCTTTAACATCCTTAGATGTGACCATAAAATCAAAAAAAGGTGGAGGTATAGCCATTCTCTATAAATCTAACCTCCAAATGTCCCCCTTTAATGTGCTTCCATCATTAGAAACCAAATCTGAAATCCTAACTACCAAACTCCAAATCAATAACTCCAAATCTATCTATTTAAGTTGTATGTATCTCCCCCCAAGTAATAATACCAATACTCTTGAAAACCTACTTAGTTACCTCCCTACCCATCTACCCCAGGAGACCATTGTACTGGGTGACTTTAACATCGACTGGTCCACCTGCAGTTCTCCTAACCCTACTAACCACATAAACCTCTTTGGATTCTCTCAATTAATAACAACTCCTACTAGAATCCACAAACCTAGCAGTAAGGAAACTACTCTGGACTGGATCCTTATTAATAGACCCCGAAACTTATACTCCAGGAACCCTTCCCGACAATATCATCGACCATATGCTTACCTACATTATTAGACAAAAAGTCCATATTCCAACTACTCATAATCTCAAAACCTCCCGCTTAAAAAAATTCTTTAATCCAGACAGCTTCCTAAACGAATTGCAAGCATGTGACTGGTCACTCCTAACCCATCTTGAACTTGATGAGGCTGTTACCCAATACTAACTTTCTTCAAATCCTTGACTGCCATGCACCTTATCGCTCTACTAGAATAAGAACCAAATCTGCCCCATTGCTCACAAAACAAACTAGGCAAAAGATACTCCTCAGAAATAAAATCTGGGCTAAATAGAGAGCTACCAAATGTCCATCAGATCACCTCCACTTTAAACAGATAAGAAATGCCACCAAGAAGGATATTCTTAGAGACAAAAAAGACTTCTACCTTCACCTCCAACAAACCAGTCAACAAACTCCACAAAAATTTTGGTCAGGGATAAACAAACTTCTTCAGCCAGGTCACCCTACTACTCCAGACCCAGCCGGTTTCAACCATAACAACTCCAACCAGATCCCTGATGCCTTTAATAACTACTTTACAGAAGCCATTCAAACCCTGGCCAATTCTTTACCACCCTTCACTGCTTCCCAACTAAATACCTGCATGACTTCATTGCCTACCTTTCAAATACAACCTGTATCTACATCTCTCATCTGTAAGCTACTTCAAAAATTGAAACCTTGCACCCCTTCCGCTGACCGTCTCCCATCTAAATACCTACAAATTGCCGCAAAAGCCATAGACTATCCTATCTCTATCCTTATTAACAGAACTATCTCAGAAGGCAAAATCCCTGCTTTATGGAAAGCATCCCACATCATCCCTGTACATAAAGTTGGACCTTCTATTGAGCTTTCTAACTTTCGTCCTATTGCTTTACTCTCCCCATTAGTTACGTTAATGGAAAAATATATTCACAAACAACTACTTAACCATTTACTACAAAATAACCTACTAGCAAACTGCCAACATGGCTTTAGGCCATTCCATAGCACATCGACTGCCCTCTTATCCTTTACCGACTCTATATATAAAAATCGTAACAATAACTCTTTTTCCTCCGCACTATTTATTGACCTGTCAAAAGCCTTTGATATGGTTAACCATAACTTACTTCTAGACAAACTAAAGGCCCATTATCTCGATCCTCAAGCCATACAATGGTTTAGGTCTTATCTGGAAAATAGACAGCAAGCAGTACTTTGGCATAACAATCTGTCTTCACTACTCCCAGTAAATATTGGCGTACCCCAAGGCTCTATCTTAGGTCCCCTACTCTTTTCCTTATTTATTAACAATCTACACATGAACATACCTCAAGCCACCTGCATTCAATATGCAGATGACTCCACCTTAATCTGTACAGCCAAGAATATAGCCTCTCTCCACTCCCTCACCCAAACTGTTTTTCATAATGTTGAAAACTGGTTTATGCAACACTGCCTCCTCCTAAATCCCCCCAAAAAACTGCTGCTTTTTAATCCAACTCATAAATCACCTAATCCATTCTTCTCTGTAACCTCTAACAATGGTACCAACATAACCCCAGATACTACAACCCGCCTACTAGGTGTAACAATTGATAATCGTCTCAGCTATGATGACCACATCAACTCCACCATAAAGTCTGTTAACAAAAAACTTGGTTCTCTCTATAGAATTAAACCCTTCCTTACCCCTTCAGCAAGGAAAACTATTGCCCAGACCCACCTCATATCCACCCTTTTCTATGCCTCTGTTATATATACTAACCTATCCAAAAACAACCTCTCTAAACTCTCCACCTGTTATAATAGCATAGCTAGATTCATCACATGCTCCCCCTTTAAAACTCACCACTGCCTCAACCTCAAACAACTTGAATGGCTAGAATTGCAAAACCATATACTCTGCAAACAATTACTTATTACTCAAAAGATCCTATGCCACCCTAACAACACCCCTATCCTCACTAATCTTATTACACCATATAAAAATCTAGCAACACTACACTCTGCTAATAAGCTTCTAGTTTCCTCAATTAAAGCTAACACCAAAGCCGGTGACTCACTTTTCTCAAACACTGCAGGTAAAAACTGGAATCAGCTTCCTTCTGAATTATCAACCCTTGCTTCTACTTCTCTATTTACAAAACATCTTAAAGAACATCTGAAAACTCATTGGCTTTGTCCATGTGCTAACCCAGACTGATATATTTTCCCCCTTCCTGCTCTTACCCCTATCCCTACTCCTCTAACCTATGCCTCCAAATCTAGTCACTACTCTTTTCTTCGTAATATGAGGATAAAATATGAGTTCTTTCTCTCTTAACTGAGTCTTGCTCATACCTTCTAGTGTGTTTTGTATAATTTAGTATAATTTTTACTAAAATTGTTATAGTTTATAATTTTATTAATATTATTTTTCTTTTGACCAATGCTACCTCTGTATTGTGATTTTTCATGTATTTTTACATTGTTAACTTTGTCACTGTTCATGCTTGGAGCTTTTCTCCCAGGGCCTGTACTGAAAATGGACATATATCCAGTTAGACTAGCCCGGCCAACAAATGTAAAAATAAAAAATAAAATAAATAAATAAATATTTTAGTCTTTCATAACAACTTAATTTTCACATCCATGGATGCCTTTGGTATATTTCTGCTGTACTCTTTCCAGTTTACTCATGCTTGTTTTCTTATAGGGTTTCCATATTGTTATTCCATAGTCAAGTTTGGCTCTAATGTAACTAACAAACAATGACTTCATCATTTTTGATTTCCTAAACTTTATAAATCTTTTTATACAACCTATAGTTCTATAACTATCATTAACCAATTGGTTGATATGATTAGAAAAACTCATAGCCAAATCTACCCATATACCCAGGTCCTTAAATGAGGCTACAGTTTCAATCACTGTGTGGTGTATTAAGTATTCACCTTTCAGTTTATGTTGCCCAAATCTCATATGCTTAGTTTTTGATGTATTTATCAGCATATTATTCTCCTGTGCCAAAATGGCTAATTTAGTCAAGTTATTTTGCAGACACATGTAATCAATTTACCCAATTTCAGGTCATCTGCATATAGACAGTAGAACACCTCAGATGAAAAAATTAAGTCTGAAAAATACAATAGAACACCTCAGATAAAAAACTTGTCTGAAAAATACAATCTAAACAAGTAAGGGCCTAGGACAGAGCCCTGAGAGACACCCTCACTATAACCAAGGATTTCACCTGTCCAGTTGTTGTATGTTACTTGCCAAGTCCTGTTTGTAAGCCATGCAGCTATCATTCTTATCATGATTACATCAATAGCTAGTTGTGCTAATGTATTGATCAGTGTTTTGTGTATGACCCTGTCAAATGCTGAATTTAAATCTATATAAATTATATCACAGCACAATTTTCATTCATAGCTGTTATTATAGAACATCGTGTTACAGGTACTAATAGATCAAATTTCAACATATGCATGCCGATATATGGTTTCAAGCCCTATCCTATACATTTCTGACAGTAACTTATCCAGTATTACCTTCTCCATTATTTTTCCACAACATGAAAGTAGACTTAAGGGTCTATACGACACTGGGTTTGTCCTACTCCCCTTTCCCTTAAAGACAGGTTTAATAAGTGCATGCCTCCAATCTTGAGGAATCTCCCCATATTTATATGACCTAGTGAATAATAGATATAATGGTACCATACATTCTTGCTGAAGTGTTCTCTGGTCATTGTTACTAATTCCATCTCCCCCGTGCTTTGTTTGGATCCAGTTTGCACAGTTCTTTTTCAATGTAATATAATGTGATTCCAGTATCTGGGGTTACCTGGATGTCACTAGGACAACTTAGTACCTCTTTTGTGGAGCCAAACTGTTTTGCATAAGATTTTGTAAATATATCTATAATCTGTTGTGTCTGAGAATAAATTTTAGAATCTACACACAGTTTATCAGTTTAGCCTTTCTAGAAGGGAAGGGGTCTGTATGAAATATAAAAATATAGTGAAGCATTGTAAACAATGCAAAAACTGTGCAAAGTAGTATAATATAAAACAACAGAGTAGCTGTATGATATATAAGGGGATAATGAAAACTTACAAAACATTGTAAACCAATGCAGCCTTATACAGTACAACATAATGCAGCCTAAATGATACCGGACAAAACAGTACAGCTCAGTATATTACAATGTAGTACAGTAGCATAAGGATCTTTTGAACAGCAGGCACAAATGCTGCAGCACAATAAACTGAGTTGTTCAATAATGTAATAGTAAAGAATGCCTGAGCAGCACAGTACCAGTTAATTAAACATAGGATCACAGCAGGTTACTAGGGTATCGACCCAGAGGTCAATTCAAGCCTAGCCATTTCATCCCAATACCCAAGATTGTATTTAGTAATGACTGTCCATGTCCAGGAGGGTTCTGGGCACTATCCCTGGTAAGAATTTACTGTGCCCCATCCACTCATCCAGGTTCCTTTTGAACAGTATCATAGAGGTGCTCTGCTTCACATGAATTGGCAGCCTATTCCAAAGATGTGGCAAATCGCTGGGAGCCAAATCTGTCCCTCTAGCACATCCTATTCAAGTTGCAGGACATATTTAGGTCTCTGGAATCGGAAGCTCTAGTCCCATTTGATTTATGGATGTCCAGCAGATTCATTATGTGTGGGCTGGAAATTGCTCTGTAAGCCAGGCATGTCTACCCTAAGAAGTCTATACAATACTGAGTATAGTGACAGGGTCTTTAGTCGGTCTGTGTAAGGCACATGCTGGAGTCCTTTGATCTTCTTAGTTAGAAACCTCTGAGATCTCTCCAACTGCTGCAGAGGCTTTGTATGGTACATGCCGAAAGGGGCAATGTGAAGTTGTTCAATCTCGCCGTTTATTCTTATACGTGGGTTCGGCTCCGAGTCGGCCACTTTACTAGCTAAAGATCTCAGAATAGCTCGAGACCAGGCCCCTATCCAATGATGCTCTCCATCCCACCCCAGATCTAGTTTGCCGCTGCAACTGATCACAAGGTCTACATAGAGTTCGGGCCAGTAGAATTACTTCTTTATCTTTGACCTATTTTTTGGAAGTGTTTATCCAAAAAGTTTGATAATTACATAGTGTACACTCTTTTATAGGGTTTTTAGGCAGTTAGCCTCTGTTTTCATTAGTGTATAACTCCACTTTATTTACAGAGCAGTTTGCTCAAGGCCTTTGACCATTTTTTCTTTGTCAATACAGTTTGCATTTAAAATTACTGTTCTTTCCTTGTTTTTGCTAGCCTATCCCTTTGAAATTCAACTAGTAGTAGTTAGTGTGTGTATGTGCTATCCTTGTTACATATAAATAGTGTGCAGGGACTTTATATCTTTGTTCGGTTTGTACAGATTGCTGTTGTTTTTGTGCACTTGTTTGATCAAAGTTGATCAGGGCTCTGACAACTTCTGTTGTTTGATAATATGGCGGATCAGAAGGGAAAACAGAGGTCTGGCTTCAAGAAGTGTAATTGTGGGCAGAAGATGTCCATTACTGATGGACATGTTAATTGTGTTTATTGTTTGGGGCCTGTACACCTCCAAGAAGATTGCTCTATCTGCCACTCCTTCAGCAGTAGGGTCTTATAATGATGGTGAAGGAAGCTGGTAGATAGAGGCTTGTTGCAGCCTGATATTCAAGACTCCCTGGATAAGGCTGACCAGACCTCCAAGTCCTTGAAGGGGTCAAAGTCCTCTAAGGTGTCCTCGGAGCCCAGGTCATCGGCTCCTAGTCCTTCTGTGAGGGCGAGGTCACCGGCTCCTCAGTCCTTGGAGCCGTGCACCAAACAGATGCCTCGGACCAGATCCCCAGTCTTGGTACTGGTCTCCGAGACTCTGAAGTCTCCAACCCTTCGATCTGTGGTGTTTTCGGTGCCTTCGACCAGTTCGTTGAGGACTCTTTCCGATGTTGATCGGGTGGTGCAGAGGCTTTTAGAGAACCTGGCACTGGCTAAATTACTATCGGCTCCGTCCTAACTGGGTTCGAAGCCTGAGACTGTCCCACTGGCTGTGACTACTCCTCCTCCTCTGAGCTGAGCAGGGCCTTCGGAGCCAGAGGAGGAGGAGGATCTGATGATTGTGGAGCCTTCGTAGCCGAGGCCTGCCCCAGTGCCTTCGGCTCGGTCAGCCCTGACTTCTTCGGTTCCATTGGAAGCGTCTCGGAGCTGACACTCTCTCGTCGCCTCTTGGGGGAAGAGTCGAACAGATGCGTCGGTTCCAACCCTTCCTCTGGGGATTTCAGCGCAGATGAGCTCGGCTCCATCCTTTGGTTCGGAGCTCATTGTCTCGGTGCCAGGGAGGTTGCCATCTTACTTGGAACCGGAGGCTTCCTTGGGTCGAGGCAGCTGTGCCTTCGATGCCATGAGGAGGGTTATGTCATCTAAGACGCACACATCATCAGGTCCCTCCTCTTCCTCCCCTAAAGTGCAGAGTTCTGTCTGTACATCTCATGTTCCTGTCAAGCGTCGAGACCCAGAGTCTCAGGTACTCCCATTGATTGACCCCTGCTCTACTGAAACTTCACCAGAAGCCCCCACTGATGAGGTTCCCAGAAAGAGATTATGCAAGAGGAGGCATATAGTTTCCCTCAGGAATATTTGACATCAGACACAGACTTAGAGGAATCAGAAGGGTCCCCACAGTCCCCCTCGGAGGATATCTCTTTTGTGGATATCCTGGAAGTCCTAAAGCAGAGGGGTGACTGGCAGTCCGTTAGCCCTACTGAGGATGAGTCGGTGCTCCTGAAGGCCTTTGGGTCTCAACCTTCCACCTCCTGGGTTACTCCACCCTTCGATGAGCTGATGGATTTGGTCGCTCGAAGGGCATGGGAGTCTCCTGATTCTATGGAACCAGTCCCTCGGAGGCCTAATAAATTTATCACCTCCCCCCAAGTCAAGACGTTTCTCACTAAGGGAATCCCCGTTGATGCCATGGTGGTGGTGGCAGCCACCAAGAAAGAGATGTCAGAAACCTCTTCTTCTGTCCATCCTCCTAATAGAGACTCTAGGACGATGGACAGATATGGGAAATACATCTTTACTTCTGCAACATTTGCAATGAGATCGCTTAACTATTTAACCCGTCTTCAACGAAATCTCCTCAAAGAGCTAGGAGATACTGTAAAGGGCAACACAGATGATGCTGTCTCTGAGAAAGTGATGGCACAGCTTAACACCGTTAATTCTGTTGTGAACTCGTCCATGTGGCTCATTTCTTATGCAGCCGAGCAGCAGGTTCAGCAATAGCTCTGCGGAGACAATCCTGGATGCGCTTATGCTCCTTTGCGGAAGACTTCAAGTCTTCCTTTGTCAACACCCCATTTGATGGCTCTTCTCTGTTTGGGCCCAGAGTCAAGGAGACTCTCACTAGGTGTGAGCAGGAGGGAAATACTCTATCTGCCGTAGGAGTCCGTTTTTCCACCCCTACTAGACCATACCCCAAAGGGCAGAATGGTGGGAAAATGTGGTTCCGAAAGTCCCAAGGAGCTTTCCAGAGCACACGTAGTGAACCCCCCTCCAGGGGCAGAGGAGGGGGTAATAATGGAAGACGCTGCCCTGCAGGCAGAGGGGGGTCCGAAGAACCAGGGCGACAGGGAGCAGTTCCTTGGCAAGCCCTAACAACGATCCTGAGAGGAGGCCTGACTGTCCTGCTCTGGAAGCAGTTGGGGGTTGCTTGGCTTTGTATCCAGATGCCTGGCTAGGAATTACAACAGATTCTTGAGTACAAAGCATAGTTACCAGAGGATACTTCATTCCATTTCTACGAAGCCCGCCTGTCAGCACAAAAATCCCAGATGTTCCACCCAATGTCAGGGATCAAGCAGCCATAGAAATCCAGAGGCTGCAGGAAAAGAGAGTCATCCAGCCAGTCCCAGCAGACCAGATAGGATTCAGAACTTACTTAAGATTCTTTTTAGTTCCAAAGAAGACAGGGGAATGGAGACCCATCTTGGTTCTCAGCAGACTCAACACATTTGTAAAGAAGAAGTTCCTTATGGTCACGCTTCAGTCTATCCTTCCATTCCACGGAGTGGGAGATTGGATGTGCTCCATAGATCTCAAGGATGCATGCTACCACATCAAAATGGCCTGGCCATCCAGAGATCATCTGCGTTTCTGGCTGGGAGCCAGTCACTACCAATTCTGAGCACTGCCCTTTGGACTCATAACAGCCCCCAGAGTGTTTACCAAATGCATGGCAGTGGTTACGGCTCACTTGAGACATCTAGGATTCCGAGTGTTTCCATATATGGATGACTGGCTCCTTACCGCTGCTTCCAGGCATCAACTAATTCTGTCCAGGGATCACACTCTTAATCTCTGCTCTCAGCTAGGCATCACTATCAATTTTGAAAAATCTGCCTTGTCGCCATCGCAGCATATCTCCTTTATCAGAGCAGAACTAGACAGTACCACTGCCACAATAAGATTACCCCTGGACAGAATAACCTCTTTACAGACTCAGGTTTCAGACATTCTGCAGAGGAAAAAAGTACCAGCCCATCAAGTTCTAAAACTCCTAGGCATCATGGCAGCTACACTCATAGCAGTTCCTCTGGGACGAATGCACATGAGGATTCTTCAGTGGTTACTATTCACCCAGTGGTCATACCAACAACTTCCCATGTCGTCCTTAGTCGTGATTACGGACTCTTGCAAGAAGGATCTTCGCTGGTGGTTAACCAGCCAACAATTTACGATGGGTCGTCCATTTGTTCCCCCCCCCCCACCATTGGCCATGGTGACCACGGACACTTCCCTGATAAGGTGGGGGGGATATTTCAGGAAAGTACTGCCCAAGGCACCTGGTCAGAGACATAGTCAAAGTTGCACATCAATATTCTGGTGCTGAGAGCGGTGCTTTTGGCATTGCAGCACTTTCACAACTCTCTGCCTCTAGGGACGATTGCCATACAGAAGGACAGCATGTCGGTAGTCTGGTACATCAACAAACAAGGAGGAACCAGGTCTTACCCCCTGTGTCGAGAGGCCTTGAGAATTTGGCAGTGGGCTGTGTCCACCGGGTGCTTTCCGATAGCAACGCATATCCCAGGGAAATCCAACGTAATAGCGGACAAATTGAGCAGAGCCATTCTGTTACCTCACAAGTGGCCCCTCAAGAACGAAGTTGCGGAGAAGATTTTCCACAGGTGGGGCCAGCCTTGCTGCGACCTGTTTGCATCCCCTATGAATGCCAAATGCAGAAGCTACTTTGCCCTAAATCCCCCACCGGGGACAGCCCAAGGGACTCGCTCGTACACGATTGGCCCCCAGGATTCCTGTATGCCTTTCCACCTATTCCCCTGATTCCCAAGTTTTTACAGAAAGCCAAAGCTCTTGGCAGGATGGTAATCTTAATAGCTCCACTTTGGCCTTGTCAGATTTGGTTCTCCTTTCTCCGTCTCTACCAATTGGAGGAGCCTTGGATTCTGGACCCAGTTCCAGACCTTCTGACACATTCATCAGGCACCCTCCACCTCTCTTCGTTCCCTCAGACTGACAGCTTGGCTGCTCCAATTCCCTTCCTTGCCAGGTCACATGACTTTTCTTCGGAGGTGCGGATGCCACAATTAAAGTACAATTGGCTGCCATCTTGAGTTTTCATCTTGGAGCTGAGGGTTCTAACTTAATGTCACACAAATTATTTCGGGCCTTCCTTAAGGGCACCATTCATCTCAGGCCTCCTGTTAGACAGTCCGTTACTCCCTGGAATCTAAAATTTGTACTGTCCTGCATTATTCTTCCTCCTTTTGAGCCTGTATCATCCTGTCAATTGAAGTTCCTATCCTGGAAGACTATTTTCTTGGTGGCCATTACTTCAGCACGCAGGGTATCTGAACTTCAAGCCCTTTCTGTCAAACCACCGTATTTGGTGTTTCATCCGGACAGGGTTTCACTGAGGACTAATCTTTCATTCTTGCCAAAAGTGTGCTCTGAGACCAATTTGAACCAAACTATTGAGCTTCCAACTTTTTTCCATAATCATTCTAGTCAGTTGGAATACATGTTGTATAAACTTGATGTCCACAGACAATTGAGATACTGTTTGGACAAGACAAAGGAATTTTGAAGATCTGACCAACTTTTTGTATCTTACGTGGACGCCAAGAAAGGATTATCAGTTTTTAAGGTTACCCTTTCCAAATGGTTAACTGACTGCATTAAATTTACCTACTCTTTTGCCAACCAAACATTAGAATATGGTGTGAAGGCCCATTCAACTAAAGCTGTCTCCATGCCTTTGGTTTATACGGCTCGTTTACCTTTGGATACTATATGTGCAGCTGTCACTCACTCATTACAAAGTAGACAAGGCCTCCAGGGACAGGGCTTCCTTTGGTTTCACTGTCCTCAGGAACATACTCCCGTGAGCCACCCAGGATTAGGGTGCTTGGGACACTACCCACGTGTACGAATAAACATCAAGATTGAACAACTTCATATAAAGAAGTTATGTTCTTACCATAACGTTCCATGTGAGTTGTTCATCTCGCCTTTATTCTTACATTCTCAGCCACCACCCCCCTCTAGGGTCTCGAAGAACGGGTAGACTTGGGGTCTGGTAGTCTTTTCTGGGGTTCTTACTCCTGCTGGAGTACTTCTGAGTTACTTTTTATTGCTGCTGAGTTCAGCAAACTAGATCTGGGGTGGGATGGAGAGCATCATGGGATAGGGGCCTGGCCTCGAGCTATTCTGAGATCTTTAGCTAGTAAAGCGGCTGACTCAGAGCCGATGG
The DNA here is from genome assembly GCF_019279795.1 of Protopterus annectens. Taxonomy (NCBI): domain Eukaryota; kingdom Metazoa; phylum Chordata; order Ceratodontiformes; family Protopteridae; genus Protopterus; species Protopterus annectens. The sequence goes on along the minus strand of NC_056727.1, from coordinate 826,926,547 downwards.
CTCGGCTCCGAACCCATGTGTAAGAATAAAGGCGAGATGAACAATTCACATGGAATGTTATGGTAAGAACATAACTTCTTTTTATACTCAATTATGGGCCTGATTAGTGATGAGTATAGAGAGGTTAGGACCTCCTTTACTCTAGAGGTGACATTTTTGCTAATCAAGTGTGCGACATAGAAAGCCTTCCTTACTACAGTAGACACATGGTGGTCAAAGTTAAGGTCGCAGTCTACTTGCGATCCCAGATTTCTTACCACTTCATAGGTATATACGGTATTGTTGGTAATTTTGTTTTTTCAAATAATTTTTTATTTTCGAAGTAATATAATGTTTAGCAATACAGTCATCAATAAACAAGTATTATAAACCTTTATATACACTATGTATAATTGACCTGAACAAAGGAGGGAAAAGCTAATAAAATATATGAAATTAGTAACAAAAACCTATAATATTCAATAATATGTCAAACTTAGACCTGAAATTAGTAAAGGTAAAGGTGATACCAGAAAAGTTAAAGTTAGGCATTCAAAAACAAATTTCTCTAAAAGAAATTACTCAAAAAATCAAGGAAAGTAAAAGTAATAAAACACCGGGAATTAATGGAATAATTAATGAATTGTATAAGATATTTCCATCTTCAGTAATATCACTGTTTCACAAAACTTTGAATGAAATTCTAGCACAAAACAACTCCAATTTCATGGAGATACTCCTTAATTACACCCATTACAAAAGAAAACAAAGACCCTTTACAGTGTAAATCTTATAGGCCAATATCTTTACTTAACAATGAATTGTTGGTAATTTGATAGTGTGAAGGGACATTGTTTTTACCGAAGGGAATGAAGATGCATTTCTTTCCATTCAGTTTGAGACCATGGCTAAGACACCAGCCATTGGTCTGTGTAAGACCCTCCTGAAATATACTGACATAATTTGGGGATTCAGTAATTGCACCCAGTTCGCAGTTGTCCACAAACTTGTTCAGCCACAGCCCCTTAGTTTTGGCCTGAATTTCTGAGAAGTACATACCAAACATTAGGGGGCCCAGCAATGAACCTTGAGGCACCCCACTGATGACAGGTCTGCTGGTTGATGTGGAGTCATCCACTTTGATAGTGTGTGACTGGTTTGTGAGCCAGTTTGCAACCCATTTAACAACAAAGGGGTTTACATTCAGTTTGCTACATTTATCGGTAATGCCTGAGTGTGGGATTGTGTCAAAGACCTTTGCCAAGTCGAGGTATGCTTTCTGCACAGATTTGCCCTTGTCAATGGCCCTAGACACATTTCCAAAGAAATACACCAGGTTTAACAGGCAGGATCTACCCCTGACAATGCAGAATTGGGTCCGATCCAGGGTTTGGAGGTTGCATATGTCTTTATTTATGAGGCCCTTGATGATATGTTCCATGGCCTTACAGATGAGGCTGGTCAGACTTGTGGGTCTATAATTACCTGGGTCCATTGCTAAGCCACCTTTGTGGAGAGGAGTAACTGTTGCTGTTCTCCATTCCACAGGAATAAAGTATGTAGTTAGGCTGTGATTGAATAGGGTACTTAATGGTAATACTAGTCCAAGTTTTAGTTTGTTTAGAAGACAGCATAGGATGCCATCTGATCCCATAGATGCTGTGTTTTTTGCCTTAAACAAGGCTTTAATGACCTGCTCTTTGGATATGTAGGGTGGGGGGATGTTGGGGGCAAGGTTTGTGATGAGTTTGGAGAGGATAAGGGAATAACATTTTCGTCAGATCTGTCCACTAGCGGGTTTGCTATCACTGCAGGATCAGCCTGTGTGATACCATTAGTCACTAGTTCAGCACATGCTTGGGTCCTACCTTTTAGGCTATGTAAGCAGCTGTAAAAGGCCTTATACTATGCTTGGATGTGATTGCTAAATTTTTTTCAAAGTTACCCTGAGAGGATTTGGCATGTTGTCTTATTTGCCTATTGAGGCTGAGGAGGGTGCTTTTCCATTGTTGGGGCCCTTGCCTTAGTTTTCTTTCTTAGACAGCAGCACCTAAATCATTGTACAACTAATCAGCATGCATGAATGCCACAGCACAATATTTCAGAAGCCATAGATACCACTATCTCTAAGACTTCACATGGTGGGAAATACTGTAAGCAAAATGTCACAAGATTTTAGTAGGCGGATAATACAATAGACAAAATGTTACGAGAGATGTTAGATACAGACGGACAGGTACCACAGTACAGTAGGTTCATAGGTTCATACTAGGTTATCTGCCCTAGGGCATTTATAAGCCTAGCCAGAGTGTGTTTGGCTTTCGCCACCCATTTTAAATTAATTTTGCTATGCCCTTTTTCGAGGTTAGTATACTGTGCCTCTGTCTAACAGTGACACAGAAGTGATACCCGGGGTAAACCTACGATTTCCCATCCACTCATCAAGATTCCTCTTGTAGAGAGTCAATGAGGGACTCTGCCTAACCTGGACTGGGATTTTATTCCAGAGTGAAGGGAGCCTCTGGGTTATGAATCTGTCCCTCCAGCATGTCCTATTTATTTCAGTGCTGAGGTTCAAGTCTCTTGAGCGTAGCTTGATGGGATTTGGATTTTCTGAGGTGCAGCATGTCCATTAATTCCGGGTTGGACATGGCTTTATACGTCAGGCACAGATCGCCTCTGAGCAGGCGGTATGCCACTGAGTAGAGCTGGAGTTTCTTTAACCGGGCAGCATATGGCATCTGTTTGAGCCCTTTGATCCTCTTGGTGAGGTACTTTTGGGGTCTTTCCAGTTGCTGCAGGTGTCTGGTAAGGTACATCCCAAAAGGGGCATTGTACTCAATTATGGGCCTGATGAGGGATGAGTAAAGAGGCACGATGACCTCCCCTGATTTAGATGTGAATCTCTTCATGATTAGATGGGCTATATAAAATGTTTTTCTAACCACTTTGGCCACGTGGTTGTCAAATGAGAGATTGTATCAACTTGGGTCCCCAGGTCCCTAATTACTTCTTCTGTACTTAATGGATTACCACCTATGTGGTAATTTGTGGGCACTTTGTTTTTGCCAAAGGGGATGACTATACACTTTTTGGCATTTAGCTTGAGGCCATGGCTCTGGCACCAGTTGTCTGTTTCTATGAGGCCCTTTTGGAGGATGCTTGTGTCAGCTGGAGAGTCGATTATGGCGCCCAGTTTGCAGTCATCTGCGAACTTGGTCAGCCACAGTCCTTCCGTGTTGGCCTGTACCTCCGAGAAATATATACCGAACATGTGTCAGAGGCTTGGATGCCACAGTAATAAATACATTGCAGAGCAGAAAAAACAGAAGCAGAGCAACAAGGTATGTGATACAATCACAGCAGTGAAACAGTATAGCTGGGCATTAAATGGGTCAGTCACAGCAAAGATACAATATAGTAGGGTAAAAACAATTAACCACAGTTGAGAAATACAGCAGGGAGTGACAGCAAAGGTAAATCATATATCATTAGCAATCAAAAGATGCTGCAACTTCCACCACACAACCATGCACAGTCGGGCACAGGTAAACTCTAGGTTGTACTAGTCTGGTGAATAGGGGGTTGGAGGATTAGGACAGTTATCAAGATGAGTATGTCCTTTTGTATGCAATATGGCACTTCCCAAATATTATGAGACTGTCTCCACCCCCCAAGTCAGATCTGGTAGTAGAATGCAAGGCAAGTTTATAATGTGTAAAATAAGTAAAAGGTCACTTCCCAGATTTTGTGGGATAGCCCAGTACAGCACAGCGGTGGCATCCTCAAATGTAATAAGTTTAAAGCAGAACACAAGAACATATAGGCCAATTAAAATTAACACTATGTAACCAATAGTAATACAGACCAGAAACAATTCCAGTAACCTCTTCAACAGGGGGGTATCTAGTTAGATCAGTTTTAGATGCAAAATTACCACAGCACAAAACAGGAATATTAAGTGATCACTAACACACACTAATGTATGAAATAAGTAAAAAGGTAACTTCCCAGATTATGTGGAAAGTTAAAATAGCAGGGTTAAAGGCATGTTTTGTGCTGAAGCTGAGCAAAGTAGAGTGATGGTGTCTGCAAACAAAAGTTTAAAGCAGACGTCAATAGCACAGAGACCAATTAAAGTTAACAATGATGTGTTACCAATTCTGGCCATAACAGCAGCAATAGCTGTTTCCCTCACATAGGGTGAACTAGTTAGACTATTTTTAAATACAAAATTACCACAGCACAAAACAGGACTTTAAAATCAGCCTGCATATAGTGATATCCTTCCATTTCACTGTTGCAGTATTCATTACAACAGGGATCCCCTGCCAAGGAGGCCCAATACCTGGCCAGTATACCAAAGCCTTTAGGTTGCTGTAAGATACTCTGTACATCACACATATGCTCCTCACTTAGCATAGGGTTTAATGGTGATGTCCAGACGTACCATCCTCAGAACTTTGCCTTCAGTCTGAATATCATCTTTTGATCGTTGGTCTGAATGCCCATTCTTTTGCTGGTTCACCAAGCCATTTCAGATAAGTGCCCCGTTGGTGTTTTTGTTGTCTTATCTTTCTTTGCTATTTTGTTGCTTGTGGGGTTTTATGTCATCCAAGAAAGGGAAATGCAAGTGTGGGAGACAGATTCCCCATAAAGCCTGTCATGAACAGTGTTTTGCCTTGGTGCTTCGCACAACTATGCGTCCTGTTCTGTCTGTTAGGCCTTTGTTCCCAAAACCCTTCATAGTAAGCTTTCTTCTTTAGCATTTTATCTGGAGAATCAATGTATTAAGATCCACGCTACTGATACGATGGAGGGAACTTCCCACTCTGAGGGAAAGCCATCTGGGAAGAAGAAGGCCAAGAAACTTAGGCCAGAATCTTCTGCTATTCAGCCTCTGGCGGATGCCCCTCCCAAGGCGAGTGATAGCTCAGAGGTTCACCCAGCTTCATTGCTGCATTCTTCTGCTGCAACTGGGTTGGAGGCCATCATGGATCCGACCAGGTCCTTAGGCACGTCCAAGGAGGCATTGCAAATGTCTGCTTCGGATGTTCAGGGAGAACCGTGGCTGATTATTTCTGAAGGGTCTAGGGTTGTTCCCCAAATTCTGGTCAGAGAAGAAGTCTCTATTACAATTATTGAATGCTGTCTGAGGTTGGAGCCTTCCACATTTTTTAAGGCGGATGTCCCCTTAAAGAAAAAGCAGAAGACTAAACATATTTCTTCATCTCCTAAGGTTCCACAGAGTGAATGGCAGTCCTTCACTCAGAAGTTGTTTAGAGCTTTGATGGCTTTAAAACCTCCTCAGGGCGTCACTGTTCCAGCCCCTCCCCCCTTGGTCCTCTATCCCCCCATGAGACCCAGAGAACAGGATTCCTCTCCCTTGCTTACTCCTCCCAGATTCCCCTTTCCTTTGGATTATGGATCAGTGGAACAGGACTCTACCAGTCCTGATACTCCTTTTGAAGAGATTTCTTTTGGGGATACTAACTCTAGGATGATGGAATTCTTTAAATGGGATTGTGTTCAGGTTTCTGAGATACAAAAAAAGGTATTATGAGCTACTGCAGATGGATTCTCCCAGACCTTCTGCTGTACTGTTTTGGCTGCCTTGTTGGATGCCTTTTCTAATGTCTCTAAGGCTTCAGATACTAATCTCCCTGCTACCTAGAAACCTGATAAGTTCTATAGGGTGCCTGAGGACTGTAGGTTCTTGTACAGGTGTCCTTCTGCTGACCCCTCGGTGGTGTTAGTAGCTTCTGACAAGCCTTCATAATTGCTTTCTTCTCCTAAGCTACTGCCTTGTGATAAAGATAGGAGAACCATGGAAAGGTAAGGCAGGAAGGTCTATACCTCTGCTGCCTTGGCTTATAGGGCTGTTAATTATCAGACCCATATGCTCAGATACTTGTTGGCTTTGCTTTCCCAGGTCTGTCAGGTGATTTCTTGACCTCCACCATTCCTATGCTCCCTCTGGCCAAACTCTACATTAGAAAGTTTCAGCGGTTTCTTTCAGTCAGTTTGGCTTCAACATGCACATCCCCTCAAATGTGTAGTTCCTTTTCTGTCTTGTCTCAAGAAGGAACTAGGAACTTCAGTGGTGGATTCAACAGTTGTCTCTAAATCCAGGACTCCCTTTTTATCCCCCTCGTCCCTCTCAAGAGCTGTTCTCAGATGCTTCAGATGTGGATGGAGAGCAGCTTTTGGCTTTGCAAAGGTGCAGGGTGTTTGGTTGTCTCGTCAACAGACAGAGGACATCAGTGTAAAAGAGATAAATGTTCTGCTGGCTTTTCAGGCTTTTTATCCTTTTTTCTCCCCAGGACCGCTTAAGGTATTTACAGACAGTACCACAGTGATGTGGTATGTAAACAAAAGGGGACAAGATATTTTCTTTTTTGCAGTTGGTACTCCTGATGTGGGAACTTGCTATCCAGCATCAAGTGATGCTTCAGGCAGTTTATATTCCCTCAGGTCAAAATATTGTGTCAGACACTCTGAACAGGTCCTTAACTCAATCTCACGAATAGACGCTTCACAGAGATGTGTTTCTGGGCATTGTCCACCAGTGGGGTACTCCGAATAGATCTTTTTGCCTCCCCTCTGAACATACAACTTCCTCTTTTTCTGTGCCAGAGTCCCAAGTCCTCTAATTTGGAAGGTGGATGTCCTATCTTTTTCTCTGAAGGAGGTGTTTATCTGGAGAATCAGCATCTTAAGCTCCTTGCTAAAGATACGATGGGGGGAACTTCCCACTCTGAGGGAAAGCTATCTGGGAAGAAGGCCAAGAAACTTAGGCCGGAATCTTCTACTCTTCAGCCTCTGGTGGATGCCCCTCCCAGGGTAAGTGATAGCTCGGAGGTTCACCCAGCTTCGTCGCTGGTTTCTTCTGCAGCAGCTGAGTTGGAGGACATCGTGGATCCAACCTTAGGCACTTCTTCTACCCCTCATTCCAAAAGTCCTGTTCAAAATTCAACAGGATGCTCCCAAAATCTTGTTTGTGATTCCCTTTTGGCCAAGCCACCGTTAGGTCCCTGTTCTTCTGTATTTAGCCAAGGGCAATCATCACAAGTTACCTCACAGGGTGGACTTGCACAAGACAAGGGACCTCTCATCCATCCCCCACCTGTCCACTTTTCAACTGACACTGTCGATGATATGACTTTGATTCCTTATAGACACCTTTTTTCTGAGGATGTGCTTAGGGTCCTGCAGGAGGCCAGGAAACCCAGTACTAGGAAATTCTATTATATTATCCAAATGGAAGAGATTTTCTGTTTGGTGTCTTTCTCGTAACCTGGGTCCACTGTCTGTGGATGTTCCTTTGATTCAGTCTTATCTGTGTGAATTGCTCACTGCTGTTTTGGCTTGTTCTATAAAGTCCCACATATCAGCTATTTCTGCTTGTCTGTCTTTTATCTCCTCCTTTAGCTTCTAGATTTGAAGCTAAACAATTCCTTAAAGGCTTCTTTCATATTAGGCCTCCCAGGAAGCCTGTTCCTCCTCCCTGGGATCTTAATTTTGTTTTGGAAAAATTGACTTGGGCTCCTTTTGAGCCTGCAGCTTCACCTTCCTTGCAACATCGCTCTTGGAAGACTGTACTTTTGTTAGCCCTTACTTCTGCCATATGGGTGTCTGAGCTTCAATCCCTTATGGCTTACCCATCTATTTTGGTGTTTCATAAGGACAAGGTGTCCTTGAGTACTAATCTTTCCTTCATGCCCAAGGTGGTGAATGAGTTGTCCCTTAATCAGTCTATTCATTTGCCCATTTTCCTTTCTCCACAATCTGCCATTGAGAAGGTACTGCACACATTGGACGTGCATAGACAACTCAGATTTTATTTATTTATTTTTTATTTATTTATTGACATTTGTTAACCAGGTTAGCCCAGCTGGGCTTGTGGCCCGTTTTCAGTGGAGATCTGAGGAGAAAAGTTCCAGTAATACAAATATTTAAATACAGGAAACTGATAACAAATACAATGACGTGTTCAGAAAAAATAAGACTATACAATAATATTTAAAAGACAAAGTAAAAAATTTACACAAGACAAAAATAAAATTTAAACATCTATAGTTATGTGATTTATATACATATTTACAGAAAGAGTTTGTTCCAAACAGATATAGGTTCATAGGTTCATAGGTTCATACTAGGCTATCTGCCCAAGGGCATTTATAAGCCTAGCCCATAGTTAATGTGGACCCCTTTAGTTTGAATAAAAACTATGCCTATCATTTTTCTGTGCCTCTGTCAAGCAGTGACACTGAAGTAATCCCTGGGGTATATCTGCGATCTCCCATCCATTGGTCTAGATTCCTCTTGAACAAGGCCAGCGAGGTGCTCTGCCTCACATGTACCGGATTTTGTTCCACAGCATAGAGTCTCTGGGTGATGAATCTGTCCCTCCAGCACGTTCTATTTATAACCGTGTCAAGGTTTAAGTCTCCGCCCTTGTGGTTCTGAGGGATCTAGATTTTTGAGGTGAAGCATATTCATCAAATCTGGGTTTGACATGGCCTTATATGTCAGGCACAGGTCACCTCTGAGCAAGCGGTATGAGACTGAATAAAGCTGGAGTTCTTTCAGTCGGGCAGCATAAGACATATTTTGAGACCCTTTATCCTTTTGGTGAGGAACTTTGGGGCCTTTCAAGCTGCATCAGGTGTCTGGTCAGATACATTCGACGGGCATTGTACTCAATCATAGGTCTAATGAGTGATGAGTACAGGGGACGATGACCTCCCTTGATCTAGATGTGAATCCCTTCATGATCAGGTGGGCGATATAGAAGGTTTTCCTAACTACTTTAGCAACATGAGTGTCAAGCGAAGACTACTGTCAACTTGGGTCCCCAGATCCCTGATGACTTTTCTGTGCTCAGTGGATTGCCACCTATATGGTAGCTAGGGTAACCTTGTTTTTCCCCGAGGGTATGACTATGCATTTTTGGCGTTTAACTTCAGGCCATGGCTCTGGCACCAGTTATCCGTTTCTGTGAGGCCCTTCTGGAGGATATCTGTGTCAGATGTGTTTTCGACTATGGCCCAGTTTGCAGTCATCTGCAAACTTTGTCTAACCCTCCTGTGTTTGCTTGTACTTCAGAAAAGTAGATGCCGAACAAGAGTGGACCCAGGACTGAGCCCTGTGGGACACCACTTGTGACAGGCTTTGAGTCTGACATGGCTCCAGCAACTCTGACCCTGTGGGTTCTGTCGCTTAGCCAGTTTGCAACCCATCTTGTGATGTATGGGTTTACATTCAAGCTGATGAGTTTTCGATGATACCTGAGTGGGGTATTGTGTCAAGGCCTTTGCCAGGTCGAGGTAGGCTGTATGGACTGCCTTTCCCTCATCAATGGCCTTGGTGACTATCTCAAAAAGTCAACCAAGTTTAAGAGGCAGGATCTGCCTTTGACAAAGCCAAACTGGGTTGGATCCAAAGTCTGCAAGTTCCCTATGTCTTTATTTATGAGTTCCATTATGATCCTCTCCATGGCTTTGCAGATAAGGCTTGTCAAGCTAATGGGGCGGTAATTTCCAGGGTCTGTGGAGGCACCGCCCTTATGAAGTGGGACCACAGTCGCTCCTGAGGTGAGGCTAAGATTAAACAGCTGTCCTAACTGTGGGTTTAATTCCTCGTTGAGTTCATGAAGCACACAGCCGGGGACACCATCTTGAAGTAGGAATAAGTGTCCTCAAGTAGAGGGAATACTTTACTGAGAGGGGGGGGTACTGAAAGGGGCACCCAAGGAGCAGAGAGAGGAGTTAAGTTGGAGCTTGACAAGGACAGATTTTGGAGTTAAGCAGGTGGACTTGTTTTTCTTTAAAGTGTGATGGGTGGATGATGGAACATATGTCTCTAGGATGTTTATTCCAAGTTTGAGCAATGGAGTGCTTGTATAAGAGTTTGCCTACTGCTTACTTTGGTTGGTAGGTGTGTAGTAGTTGCTGATTTGAGGTACGAAGAGTATGAGAAGGTGTCTAGATAGAGATGAAGGAAGAGAGGGCAGGGCAGGATGAAGGTTTATAGAGAATGAAGTGTAACATTTGAAGTTGTGATAGTAACAGTAGGTGGGGGAACTCAAGCCAATGGAGGGATGTAAGGGGTAGGCAGTGATGAGTATTGTATGGAGAGTTTGTGATAAATCTAGCTATCTTATGATACATTTGTTGGAGTTTGTTTAAGGTTGTGGCTTGAATGTTGGTGAACACAGGGGCAGCATAAAGAAGGGAAGGGAGAAGGAGAGCTTGAGCAAGGGAGAGTCTTGCATTTGGAGTTAGAACTTTTTGTTATGATAAAGTAAACCAAGTTTCTGTTTTTTTTTTTTTTAATGCATTGGAGAAGGTGCATATTAAATTTGAGTTCATTATCGATGATGACTCCCAGGAGTTTAGTATGATTAGAGGAAGTGATGAAAAAGGAGGATTTGTGGTGATTAAGAGAGCGGGAAAGAAACAGAAGGAGTTTGGTCTTTTTTGGGTTGAGGATGAGTAGGTTACTGGTTAGCCACTGTTCGGTGGATGAAAAGGTATGTTGAGTGAGTGTATGGAGGTCAGTGATGTCATCAGAAATGGAGATGACAGTTGAGTCATTGGCATATTGTATGAGGGAGGATTGTTTGCAAGATGAGTGGAGATCATTACTGAAGATATTGAACAGGAGGGGGCCCAGGATAGAGCCTTGGGGTACTCCTGTTGGGACAGGTAGGAATGGGGAAGAGGAAGAGAGACATTTAATACACTGTTGCTTGTGGGATAGGTAACTGGAGAACCAGGAAAGGGTGGGGGAAGATAACTTGAGACTAGCAAGTTTAGATAACAGTAGGGGATGGGAGTCAGTATCAAATGCTTTGGAAAGGTCTAGGAAGAGACAGGAGATTAGTTTGTTGTTGTCTAGGGCCTCAGCAATGGTATGGGTAAAGGATAGGAGGGCTGTAGTTGTGCCATGGTTAGGACGAAAACCATACTGGGTGGGTGTGAGAAGATTGCTTTGGAGGAGGTGTTTTAGTAATTGTGAGTGGATGCATTTTTCGAGGATTTTAGAGAGGGGTAAAGAATAGCTATGGGACTGTAGTTAGATGGGTCAGTAGAGTTGCCATGTTTCTGAAGGGAAATAATGAAAAAGGATTTCCAGAGAGTAGGTACAGTGAATCCCTAGATGGACCTGTTGATTAGTATAGACACTGGGAAAGCAATGGAGTCAGCAGCCAGTTTGAGGAAGGTAGGAGGTAGATTATCAGTGGAAGGAGAGTAGGGTTTAAGCTTAAGCAGAGATCGGATATACGAAGTGGGAACAGGATGTAAGGTGAATGGGTTATCGTTAGGTGGGTAGGGAGGGGTAGGTTGAGTTGTAATGTTACCATTGGATGGTAAGAGTGCCTGAATGGTGTTGATAAAGTGTTTAAGTAGGGTGGCTGTTTCTAGAGGGGATGTATTATGGTAGGGGGAGGGGTTAGAGTGGCAGCCAGGAGAAAGAATTTTATTTATAGTTGACCAGTACTTCCGGGGGTTGTACTTGCTATTCAGTTGGGCACAGTTGAAGAAGGACTTTTTATCATAGGTAGGTACTAGGCTATCTGCCCGAAGGCATTTATAAGCCTAGCCAGAATGTGTTGGCTTTCGCCACCCCCTTAGATTAGTTCCCTGTGCCTCTGTCCAGCAGAGCCACTGAAGTGATCCCCGAGTTAAACTTTCTGTTTCCCATCCACTTGTCAAGATTTCTTTTGAAGAGTGTTAGTGAGGAGCTCTGCCTAATGTAGATTGGGATCTTGTTCCAAAGCATGGGGAAGTCTCTGGGATAGGAATCTATCCCTCCAGCACGTCCTATTTATTGTTGTGGTGAGGTTTAGATCCCTAGAGCGCAGCACTACATTATTTCTTTGTGAGATTTCTGAGATGTCTATAGTTATGAAAGAAGGGTAATTCTTTAGTTTTGGTCCAGGCTTTCCAGGCTTTATCTTGTTGGATCATAAGGGACTTAGTGTCTTTGGAAAGCCAAGGAGCATAGTTGGATTTTATTCTTATCTTTCTAGAGGGAGCAAGGGAGTTCAGGGTATTTAGGAAGATGTTATTGAAACTATTTACTGCTTCATCTAGAGGGATATGTTTATGGAATGACCAGTCAGTGGAAGATAGAATAGAGTTGAACTGGGTAATGTTGAAGTTGGAAAGTTTTCGACAGTTTCTATAATGATTAGGTTTGGGAGGTTGGGAGGTGTATCTAAGGACAGAGATGGACAGGTGATCACTAAGTTAGTCTGGTAGAGTAGTGAGGTTGTGATAGAAGGAGAGTTGGCGAGTATCCAGTCAGTGATGGAGCTAGAAGTTGGGTTTTTATGGAGTTGGGTGGGGGAAGTTATTAGTTGATGGTAACCATGCAGATTTATACTGACTTGAGGGGAGTCTTACGTCTGGACCAGGCTAGGTTGACATCACCTAGGATGAGAGTTTCATAGGGAATATTGTGGGAGACCCAAAATAGGATGTTTTCTAGGATGGGCAGGTTGTTTCCAGGAGGGATATAGATGGAGGCGATACCTAGTTTTTTGTGAGGGTTGAGGTGGCAGTTTACGACTAAGACTTCTGCTGGGTGGAAGTCAGGGATGGGCGCAGAGAAGAGTGAGAGGTTTAGGCTATTTGAGTGAAGGATGGTTACATCAACCCCTTTTTGGGGGATCTAACTGAGCAGTAGATGTTATAGCCTGGAGAGAGAATTTTGTTGTTAGAGATATGAGGCTTAAGCCAAGTTTCAGATAAGCAAATGATGTGCGGGGTTGTGTGGGCTATCCAAGCATGGAACTCAGTGATTTGGATAAGACTAAGACTTTTCGTAAATCTGATCGGCTATTACTTCTGCCAGATGGGTGTCTGAGCTTCAAACCCTTATGGCTTGCCCTCCTTTTTTGGTGTTTCATAAGGACAGGGTGTCCTTAAGTACTAATCCTTCCTTCATGCCCAAGGTGATGAATGAGTTGTCCCTTAATCAGTCTATTCATTTGCCAATTTTCCCTTCTCCGCAATCTGCCATTGAGAAGGTGCTGCACACATTAGACATGCATAGACAACTCAGATTGTATTTGGATAAGACTAGGATGTTGTAAATATGATCAGCCCTGTTTCCTTTCATCCTAAGTCCTTAGGATTGGCTGTGTCCAAGCAAACCAAGTTTCTGTTTTTTTTTTTTTTAATGCATTGGGAGAAGTGCATGAGTTCATTGAGTTCATTATTCATGATGACCCCAGGAGTTTAGTATGATTAGAGGAAGAGATGAGAAAAGGAGGATTTGTGGTGATTAAGAGAAGAAGAAGAAAGGGAGTTTTAGGGATTATTTCTTGGATTTTTAAAGCCGTTTCTTTTTGTTATTCCTTTCATGTTAAGAGCCTTCCTTCTTCTGTTAAGTCTCATTCTACTAAGAGCTGTGGCTTCTTCTGGTGCTTTTTTCAAGAGTTACTAACTCTGTTCTTGAGACAGCTACCTGGACTTCTCTTGCATACATTTTCCAAGCACTACAGGTTGGATGGAATTTCTAGACTGATTTTGCTAGAGCCATCCTTCAGAGCTCTGCTGGTGCTTCCTTCTCCCTCTCTTCCTCAGCTTTGGCACTTTCCCTATTGTAATGAATACTGCAACAGTGTAAAATCTTACCATAACGGTAGATGTCCTTCTCTTCACTGTTGCAGTATTCACTCCCTCCCTCCATCCCCTGGTCCATTTCTCTTCTGGATGTACTGAGTACCTCTCTTTTCCTTGGACTGGCATTTCTACTGGGGCTGTCAATTCTGAAGATGGTATGTCTGGACATTACCTTTATATCCTGCATTATACAAGGAGCATATGTGTGACGTATGGCATACCTTAAAGCAACCTAAAGTCTTTGGAATACTGACTGAACGTTGGGCCACCCTTGGCAGGGGAACCCTATTGTAATAAATACTGCAACAGTGAAGAGAAGGACATGTACTATTATGGTAAGATTTTACACAACTGTACTTTATGTATCAAATGCATAAAAAGTAAAATGGTCACTTCCCAGCTATTGTGTGCCTGTTTTTCAAGTCATTTCCTGTAGCACAGTTCAATGTAAGTTTTTTGTGCTGCAGCCTGGCACAATACAGTGGCAGTATTCACAAGCACAACAAGTTTAAAGCAAACCACAAGAATACTAAGGCCAGTTAAAATTAAGACTGCTAATGCGGGCCAGCAACAACAGCAGTAGCCCTTCTCTGAACAAGAAAGTGCCAGCCAGACCAGTTTCAAATACAGAATTACCCCAGTACAAAACAGGAGTCCTGTCTAGCACATAGTAATGTATAAAGTAAGTAAAAAGTTCTCTTCCCAGATGTTGTGGGACTGATTTTCAGTCATATGTGGTAGCAGGGCTTTACTCCTCTAAGCCATCAGAGCTGACTTGAACTTAGTCTTTTTTTTTGTTTTCTGAATGACTCCCTCAAGAGTTCATGCTTCATGGTTGTTGAAGTACATAACTCATTCATGGCCAGGCACTTAGGTGTATTTTTGAAGACTTGCTGCTGAGTTTTTGGGGGTAAACATTGTTGGCTTTTATGAGGTATATTCTTATGCTTTTGCACTGTTATTTTATGTTAAGTGTAGTAGGGCTTGTAGAATGACACAGCAAGAACTGCAGTCATTTTTTGCTCTGAAAACTTCCTGTTTTGGCAGTTTGTGTTTTCTGCTCCATTGGTGCCTGGTTGCTAGAAGGTTTAGACTAGTCCGTTCCTCAGCTAATCCCCAAAGTCCAGAAACCATTGCATGATGTTGTACATGGCACAATGGAATCGTGCTAAGCCTTTTTTGTCTTATTAAATAAGGTGAAAGAAGAGAGCCTAGCACATCTTACACACAGAAGTGATGCAGCATTTGGTAGTTAACTGGAGTGTGACTGCAGCATAATTCTTAGTAGATGTGTGCAGTGTTGAGTGATGATCAGCATTCGTTTACATCTCTGCATAAAATGTAAATGTGTGTGCTTGTATATCAGACTGGGAAGAAACCATTTAGATGAGAGTGATGATGGCTACCTGCTGATGCAGATTGACACATACTAAGATTATAATAACTGTAGTAATTCCAGGTGAGGTCCTACATGATGATGTTTTAGCTGGACATAGCACAAAAATAAGTGCATCACCAGAGATGGAAATAGGCATAAATGCACATGAAAATAAAAGTTTTTCGAAAATGAGGAGTACAGTTTACATTTGATTTTAAAGTTTAGAGAGAGTATTACTGATTGGTCATCAGTGGTAACTTAAATGGCAAACCAATAAGTACTTGGGAAGGTAGCATTTTAGACATGGGATTTCCATGGATAGCAAATCTGACAAGCATTCCTTACTAGAGTGAACAGGCAGATGGATTTCTGATTTTGTGCATGCCAGGACCAAAAATGGAATTTTTGTATCAGGGATTATCTTTATCGGATCACTGACTGGGTCTGTCCTCTTCATCGATAAGAATCATGCATTTATTTCAGTGAATCTTCCATTTTCTGGGTAGAAGTTGTCAAGTCACACTGCGTCAAGCACTTGAGCCTACAAATTCTCTTCTACCAGTCACCTAAATTGTATCTTGAGTCACACGTTGAAATGTTCCCACATTTATTGCCTAGAAATAAATCCAGACAGTGTCTTTAGGCCCATCATATTGCTAGTTATAACCTATATCACTGTTGCCTGTATTGCCATGGAGAGGGGCATGATATAATGTAAAACACTGTCGTAAGAGCAAGAGTCTCAGCCCTGCCAGCTATAGATGTCAGAAGAAGAAAATTCCAGCTTACTTTGCTCTCAGATGTGTACATGTTGTTGTTTTGTTTGCAGGTAGCAGTTGGAAAGTCTCATGCACAACCCTAGCTTCCAGTAATAACACTAACACACAGGCCAAAGCACTGAAGTTAGACTGAAGTCCAGCTCTTCTAGAGGTATATCCATTCCAAAGACAGACTTCTGTTTTTTACATAGGTACTGATGTTTTTGATAAGCGAAGGATGAATCTTGCACCACTTTTCAATTTTTTGCAGGGGTCATGAGGAGGTGCACTTCTAGCCCTCTCTTTTGGAGGAGGGCACATTCCAGGGTATTGATGCTCCCCAGCCTCCTACTAATCAGCTGCACCTCTTTGATGATCAGTATGATCCTGTGAAGCAGTTTCTAGAGTCACAGTTCCTCTTGGTAGGACTTGAAAATGAGGATTCCACTGCCCAAGTTATCCTAAGTTTAGCGGTGTCTTTTGTCCCATGTTCAAGGGATCTGACAGGTTATCTCCCACCATTACCCTCAGTTCAAGACATATAACTCAAGCACTTTTTTCTACATTTTTTTGTTCCTCTTACCTGCCGACCCTTAAGCCCTTCCCATCTGAGTTTGCCCATTTGCTCCCACAGCACCTTAAAAAAATTCACCTGCAGGATCCTAGGTACTGGAACAAGGACTGAGCAATGGACAGGCCATCATTTAGGCAGCCATAACGACAGAGTACTTTTTTCCCAGTATTCTACATGCTACTTCCCTTTGGCAGCCTGTCATCAATGAATTCCTGCATACAATATCCCCATTATGCACACCGCCATGCATCTGCTGAATGCAGCTCTGCTGTACAGCAGGCAGTTTGATGAGTATGGACATCTTAACCCATCTACTGCATGCTATATCTCCTGCACTTTGCTAGAAGCTAGCCATGCAGTGAATTATGCTGTCACCCCCCCCCCCAACATGGACACGCCAGCATTGGCCAATAAATTCCATCTCCTTTAAGCCATGCTGGCACCCCAGTGAACATTTACTAAGTAGTCGCAGGTCATTTGGCTTGTGGTCAGGGTTTCATCCTTTTGTGCTGCTGATTATTCAAACACATGATGGAAATCTGTTGAGTGCTTGAAGTGCACAAAATGGCATAGAGGACAGCATTTGGAAATATAGCCTGCTACCTTTGCTAGGCCCAGTGCTGGCTTCATTTATTCATTTTGCCAGATCCCTATTAGCTAACATTTGTTGTGTGGAGTCTGTGTGCTTATTTCTTGTTGTAGTGGAGAATAGGAGACTTCATCCACTGAGGCTGATATCTCTGAAGCAGATGAACACACAGAGTCCTCCCCACCATATACAGTAGCTGCCTGCAGATAACCATTCTTTTGGAGTGAAATTGAGGGTCCTGTGATCTTCTGTTGACTGTTCTCTGTTTTTTATTAATTCATTCCTATCTATAAATGCTTAAGTGTTTACCTGAAGAAGAAGAAGGAGGGGTGACCTTGGGTCATCTCCTGTGTAGCAGGCCATTGAGGATGTCATTACTGTAGCCTGAAAGCACCCAAGCTATGCAGGAAGGCAAATGGATTCTCTCCAAGCCTCAGCTGACTGATTCGTGTCTTAAATGGAATTCATGAGTTGTGTTATGATCTCTTTCATCCAGCATAGGTCCTAGGAACTATAGTATTTTAACAACTTGCTGCCAGATAGAGGCAGACATCTTTGTTAATGTGTGGCAAGGAAGAACACACTTTTTTTTACCTTGGTAAGCCTTAGTGCCCTCAGCTGTTTATCTAGTGTCCAAATTTCTGTCCTTCCTAGTGGATTAAGCCCTGGAAATGTTCCATCTTCTATGAGTCTGAGCAGTGGTGAGGACTCTGCAGCTTCCAAAGTGAGCTACCATGTAGCTCATTACAATTTTGATTGTGTTGACACAGGCCTGAGTACAGGAGCAACATTGTAGCCATCTGGTTTAAGGAAGTCTGTGAGCAGGTATCTCACGGGTGACCTCAAGAAGGAGATAAGCCTTCACTACTGTGAAGAACATTTATGATCCCCTGGGACCACCTTACCTTTTCTACCCATGAAGAGGACGAATCATCCTGGCAGACAGAAAAAAATCACTTGGTGTCACACTGCCTTGCCACTTCCAGTGCCTACCAAATCACCTAAGAAGATGACTCTGTTACACAACCATGACAGTATGTGCATGAACAGCTAGTCTGAGTGGTGTGTGTGTGTGTGTGTGTGTGTGTGTGTGTGTGTGTGTGTGTGGTGGGGAGGGGGGAGCTTATAGGAAATACATGATTGCAGACAGAGTTCTGAACAGTAATCTATAGAATTATTTAATTATTAACAAATTCTGATTTTAGATCTAAGTGGAGATATTTATGTTGGTATTATATTTATGTTGGTATTTTGTGTGTTCCAAATGTTTATATGTAATTCAGTGTCAAACTTTCATCTTTTTCTCTGTTTGTTGTGGTTGGTTTTCTGACCTTTCTCAATAAAAATTCCTACATTATTTCAGTAAGTGCTATGTGGATTTTAACATCTACATGAGCTACAACCAATTCAGAGAGATGAGACTGTTAAATAAATCTTTCAAAGAACAGCACCTCAGCACTGCAGCACTCTCTTGTACTGCACTCCAATATCATAATTTGAACCTGAATCCTGGCACCCAGCTTTGGGATAGAACCCATTACTTTCTGATCATTTCAACAACAAAGCAGTGTGTGTCCTACCTTCCATACTACTGATGCTGACATGGTGGTGTCAACTTTTTTATTACAAAAAGCATCTACATAGCCAGTCATAAGAAGGTGCAAGTTTCTTTCTTGGAGTGATAAATTGCTCTATTTAAACTATGTTCTTGAGGTGAATTCTATTTCCTATTGTCCTTGAACAAAATTAAATGTTATGCTAGGCCACCTGCTTATTCACAAATATGCATGCACATTGGCACACGAACACACACACACACACACACACACACACACACACACACACACACAAGCAAAATGCACTGCATAGTATTTACCCAAGAGCCTTGCTTCAGTTTAAATTGTATGAGGAGGGATCTACAAGTTAACCGATGTGTATTCACAAATGCAAGGTATGATGGTGTGAAACTACAGTAGATGTACCCATCTAAAGTACAGAGCAAAATTATTTTATCTGTTGTATATTCTGTTTAACATCTGAAACAGTGAAAACTGTACCCAAGAGAGTGAGCATATATTATAAAAGGGAAATTACTTTAAAATAATGGTAGTCTTTCCACTGGTCTGTCCCTGTGAAAGGCAGTGTGTTTGGCAAAAAGATTTTTTATCCATTCAACTTCATTGAGATTACTAAAACTTTAACAACTGCACTTTTTCAGTGTAAACAGTCACTGTAGTAATCACTCCGTAAATTATGCAATCTTTTTGTAAAGCACCAGACTCTGGTAGCTTCGGTGCTTCATATTTATATATATATGTGTGTGTGTGTGTGTGTGTATATATATATATATATATATATATATCAGCTAGTCCTTATACTGCTACAACTCTTTAATTGTATCGAGTCATATGGAATTTCTGATAATTAAATTTGTCTAAAGATATTTTTTATTTGGAGCCAGTCTTGGTTATTAATCTGGATATAAAATTATCTATTTACTATTTTAAATAGGGGCAGTGCAGTGGTGCAACGGTTAGTGTTGTCGCCTCACAGCAAGAGGTTCTCCAGTTTGATTCTCAGCTGGGGTGCCTTCTGTGCAGAGTCTGCATATCCTCCCTGTGTTTGTCTGGGTTTCCCAGTAGCAAACACCACCCAACACCTGGTAATGGGTACAAATAGTACTCAATATTTATGAAGAAGTTATTATGAATATTCATCAGACTTCATCCCATTGTCCAACGTTTTGAGAACATATGTGAGTTAGATATACGCAACTCTAAGCTTTCTAGTAGGAACTCTGACATGAATGAGAAAAAGGTAATGGATGAAATAAAAATCTTTTCACAAAATATTATAATTATGAAACCTGATAAAGGTGGAGGTGTTGTCTTGATGGACTATGAGGATTATAACGAAAATTCTTTGTATTCTGGAAGGAAAAGCAAATTTAAAATCATCCATTAATGAAATGAACACTTCTTACCAGCATATAAGGAATGAATTCCAAGATTTATTTATAGAGGGTTCAATTTCTATTGATGTGCTTAATTTTCTCTCGGTTCCCTACCCTAAAATATCAGTCATGTTTGGGGTGCTAAAATTGCATAAAAATCTTAGTCAACCACCCATGCGACCCACTGCAGACTCCAAGGGTCCATTACCCACCCCCTTGCAAGATATCTAGACAACAAGTTAAAAGAATGCATATTGAGTGAGACACATATCTGCAAGGATTCATGGAGCTTCTTACAAGCTATGGATGACCTTTCAAGGACACTCTTGATTTTATTACTATCGATATTAAGGACCTTTATTCAATCATACCTCACACAATTGGTTTGGAGTGGTTTACAGATTTCTTATATGAAAAAGATATCTCACACTTCCAGGTCTTGGTCTTTTCACAACTGGTGGAAATTGTCCTTAAAAACAACTTCATTTTGTTTAACAAATAAATTTACTTACAACAAGAAGGGGTGGCTATGGGGTCTGCATGTGGCGGTCTATATGCAAATATTGTAGTCAGGCAATGGGAGAAGAAATTTCTTTTTCCTTCGTGTTATTTTGAGCACATCCAATTTTACACCAGGTTTTTGGATGATATGTTTGCTCTGTGGGATGGATTTGTTAATGCTATTGATGATTTTATAAACTATATTGGAACCACCACAGAATTTCTGTTCACCTATACTAGAGACCTTGACAAAATTTCCTTTTTAGACATCTTATTGGGAAAGGATTATGAAAATAAGATGTTTGTTTCAAAAACCTTTAGGAAAAGCATGTATTCAAACTCACTACTACATTTTTCTAGCACACACCCAGTAAAACAAAAGAAAGCAATACTTAAGGGACAGTTCGTGCATGCAGCTTGTATGGTATCTGGTATTGATAAGTTTTTAGATGAATGTGCCAACTTGAAAAATATGTTTCAAAATAGAGGCTATCCTTGTAAGTTCATTAGTGATATAATGACTGAGGTGGTTATTGACAGTGGTCCTTCCACCAGTAATCAAGAAACTAACATTGTTGCTAGTAAGAATGATTATAAGACTTCTTTCATCACTGTATTCACTCAAGATAGTTACATACTAAGAAACACCTTAACAAAAAATGGTCTATTTTGAGACATGATAAGAACATCAGACCACTAATAGGACCGCAACCTATTATGGTATATAGGAAAGGCAGGAATATGAAAAACATATTTGAGAGCAGTAACTCTTACTCAAACCACAGGTCAGGTTCTATGAACAAATGTGGAAGATGTAATTATTGCAGTTACATAAAATAAGGCAATATTTTTGACATCAATAATATCGAAATCAGAAATACAATTGTAACTCGGAGAAAGTGATTTACTGTGCCATGTGTACATTCTTGCTTTTACATAGGCAAGACTGATAGAAAGTTAAAAAATCGCATATACGAACACCTATATGACATAAGAAATAAACAAGAAACTAATTCTCTTAGCAAACATGTTTTGGAGTACAATGACCATAAGTTCCAATTTTTTATTATAGACAATATCAGTACCAACATGAGGGGTGGTACATGGTCACTATTACTTGAGAAAAGAGAATTATACTGGCAATTACGTTTGAATGCTGGTAACTGGCCAGGCCCGAATGAGCATATTTCCATTAGCCCAATTTTAAAACTAAAGGCATTGGAAAGATAAAAAATATATTTCTCCATTATGTATTTAAACATTTTAAATAATTCACATGTTCAGTATTTATTATGTTAATGTTTACTTATTTCTCTTAACATTTTCTACTATATCTAGTTTTTAGTATTTAATTACACATATTTATTGTTTTAACATATTCAACATATTTAAATATTTATTGCACATTGTCATTCTTATGAAGCAGTGCTTATATATAGTGTTTTTAGGGTGGTGTGTTCCATGAACTTCTTCAGTTTGTATATTTTATCTGCTTTTTAAATTCAGTGACTGTAAATATTGTGCTTTTAATGACATAACTGATTAGTTTATAACTGGGCAGAACTTCCTGTTTGAACTGTATAAAAAGGAAGTAACTGTAGGGTAAATTGCCTGATGAAGTCTAGAGCTTTCTGGATGAAAGCACTCATCCTTGGATTTTTATGTTCTGAAGTTAATAAAGTGGATTCTGCATTCTACAACTGTGTGGTGATTTGCAGCCTGCATTACTTTGAGTGGGTTCAATCCAGCTACTTCTTCTGGCTTTTGTTTAAATCCACCCCCCCCCCACAAAAGTAACCACCATGAAGAACTTTGCCAAAGCTAACTTTGGGCTCCTAAAAACAGAGGTGGCTAACTTCATGACACCCATGCAATTGGTGAACAGCTGCATGACCGCTGAATCATACACTAATGCCCTGTACAAACATGTACACAAATGCATGGATCTCGCTATACCCAATAAAACCAAGATGCTCTCCTCCAAAAAAAGAAAGCCAATCTGGTGGTCCCCTGCCATAAACAAACTCTACAACAGAAGGAGGAAACTGATGAAAAATAAGGTAAAGTACCAAGACTGGAAAAACTCCCTTATCAGCGTCCAAAAAAAAGTTGAGATTCCTCATCAAATCCTCTAAGGCTAGCTATGAAAACAGAATTGTAGCAGACAGTAAAGACAACCACAAGGCCTTCTATAGTTATGTAAAGAATCTCCACGGCAATACCCAGATTTGCTTGGAGCTGTTGCACATTGGCACCTCCTATACCAAGCCAAAAGATATTGCCAATATACTGGCTGACAGATTTAGTACCCCCCCAAAAGGACCAATCACAATACCAATAGATTGCCAGGCACCCAGTACTGTTGCTGCACAGGTTAAAACACCACTGTCCAAGGTCAAGAATGCAGCTTCTATGGGATCTGACAATATCCCTGGCTGTGTTCTGCATGAACTACAGAGTGAACTCCACCTCACCTGTGTGCCCTGTTCAATCACAACTTCACCTCAGGCTTTGTTCCTACAGAATGGTGCACTGCTACAGTCATCCCTCTCCACAAAAGAGGAGTGACTATAGACCCTGGGAACTATCGCCCCATTAGCCGGACAAGTCTGATATGTAAAGCTATGGAACGCATCATCATGGACCTAATAAACACAGATATAGGGAACCTCCAAACTCTGGATCCCACACAGTTTGTTTTTTTGAATGGTAGATCATGCCTGCTCAACCTGGTTGACTTCTTTGAATCAGTCACCAGTGCTGTGGATGAAGGCAAGGTGGTTTATACAGCCTACCTTGATCTGGCCAAGGCCTTTGATACCATTCCCCACTCAGGAATCATAGAAAAACTCACTAAGCTAGGCATCAACCCCTATATCACTAGGTGGGTTGCAAACTGGCTCACAGATAGAACCCACAGTGTGAAAGTAACTGACTCCAAGTAAGACTGTCGACCAGTCATGAGTGGAGTCCCACAGGGTTCGTCCTGGGTCCTCTCCTGTGTGGTATCTACTTCTCTGAAGTCCAGGCCAACACGAAGGGACTCTGGCTGACAAAGTTTGCAGATGATTGCAAGTTGGGAGTCATAATTAACTCCCCAAGTGATGTTGACATCCTACAGAAAGGTCTCACTGAGACCAATGACTGGTGTCAGAACCATGGTCTTAAGCTCAATGCCAAAAAATATGTCATTATCCCCTTTGGGAAAAACCAAATTCCCATGATTTACCACATTGATGGTAGTCCACTGAAAACAGAAGGTGTCATAAGAGATCTGGGAACACAGGTTGGCAGCAATCTCTCTTTTGACCACCACATTGCCACTGTGGTCAGAAAGTACTTCTATGTGGCACATCTCATTATTAAGGGTTTTGCATCCAGGAAGAAAGAGGTCATTGTCTCCCTCTACTCTTCCCTCATTAGGCCAATCATCAAGTACAATGCCCCATTTGGCATGAACCTCACTAGACACCTACAACAACTTGAGAGGCTTCAAAAATACTTCACAAAGTGGATCTTAGGCCTTAAACACTTGTCCTATATGGACAGACTCAAAAAACTCCAACTATTCCCTGTCTCATATCGCCTACTTAGAGGCGATCTCTGCTTGACTTGCAAAGCCATGTCTGACCCAGCTCTGTTAGAAATGCTACATCTAAAGAAATTCCAATCCCTCCACACTACATGCTCCAGAGACCTCAACCTCATTACCACAAACAACAGAACATGCTGAAGGGACAGGTTCATAACCCACAGACTGCCCATGCTATGGAATGGACTTCCCATACATGTCAAGCGGAGGGCCTCACTGGCCCTCTTCAAGAGAAATCTTGATGAGTGAATGGGAAATAGAAAATTCACCCCAGGGATCACTCCAGTGGCTCTACTTGACAGAGGCACTGGGAACTAAGGTCAGGTGGCACAATGCCAGGGTAATCCTATGGGCTAGGCTTGTAAAGGCTTCAGGGCCATTAGCCTAGTACACACCTATGAACCTATGAAGATACTTGCAACAAGAGTACATTGCTATCTTACATTGAGGCCACCCAGGAGCAGACTGTACCAAAAGAAAGCCAAGAGGACTAGTTCTTTGACATTCTATGTCACAAGATATTGAGAGAGTACTTTCATCTTGTTCTGTGTGTAATAGTACGAAGCCACATCAGCAGAAAGAACCACTTCAGCTAAACCAGATTCCTGAACTACCTTCGTTGTCAGTGGCTGTGGACATTTTCGAGTGGAATGGTCAACATTATTTGGTGTTAGTACACTCTTATTCCAATTGGTTCGAGATTGACCTACTTCCTAATCTAGCATCCACTACTGTCATTACTAAGATGAAGCATCATTTTGCAGTCCATGGTAGTCTGTACAAAGTTATTTCTGACAATGGCATGCAATTTACAAGCCAACAGTTCAAAAGATTTGCTGAAGAGTGGGACTTTACTCATGTCACAAGTAGCCCTGAGTTAAATGGTTTGGCAGAACATGCAGTTCTGTCGGGACAAACTAGAACCACATTACCCATCAGTAGTCAGTCGGTTCCATGTGTCAAGAATAACAGGTCAGTGAAAACCAATCTGTTGAATAAGCTTTTAGACCAGAAGTCCTATTATGATGACCAGCAAACCGCTCAATCCATTACAAGAATGAGAAGTGGTAAGGATGCAAACGTTCAAAGGTTAGGATTGAATTGGAGATGTGAAAAACTTCTGCCCAGAGCTGAGATCATACAATGTGGAATCCCAAGGAGTTGAATTCAGGTGGAATCAGAAGCATTTGAAACCAGTGTCCAAGCTTGTACCACAGCATATAGCCTGTGAGAAAGACCCTTTATTTCAGAGTGAGTTATCCAGTGTTCCAGTTCCTGTTGAAATTCCAGAGAGTATTCCTGTTCTTGTGATGAATCCCAAAGTTCCTGATATGAGTTGTTCATTGTAGACTATCCCTGTTGCTGAACCCAGTCCTGACTGTTATGTAACGAGATCCAGTCACATCTCCAGACCTTGTTCCAGATATCCAGCAACTTGGACATGAACATTGTGTTTGTTTCTAAATGTCTATATTGATGCATGTTTAACTGCAATGTTATTTTGATAAAGGGTAATTTTTTAAAGGGGAAGATGTAGATCAATGTGTGTATGTCTCTTTAAGAAGCTATCCAAGGGCTTGCACAAGTGTATAAATACTAAGCACGTGCAAGTCTGACTGCTATTTTGCAGTAAGCTGTTGAGATGTAAGCATGTATGTGTGTAAGCTCTGGTCTGTCAGTTTGTTTATATTTACTGATGCTGCTATCCACCCTAATGTGTTTCTTTGTAATAAAGCTTCTTAAGTGAACTATCCTGCGTGCTTCATCTTCTGTGTACAGAAGGATGAGTGACACCTCCCTAGACTATATGAAGAGAGACATTATGGAGCTCCTGGAATATGTGCCTTAAGCTTGTATAAGCCTAACAGTGAGCAGCATTTTACCTTCTCCAAGGATGATGTCACACTGTGAACAAAAGATGACTGACTGTAATAATTGGCTTAGTTTCTGTTGTCATTCTAAGGGGGTGAAATATTTGACATTATGGAAGGAGATGGCCAACAGACCACTCTGCTTTGCCAAGGATGGTCTGCACCTCTTCCCTCTAGTTTTTCAAATATTAGCAAAAACACTGTCCTCCTCCATTGTTTCTTTTTTATATAATGCCAAACTGAAAGTACTTCTGATATAGTAAATCAAAACCAAGAAAATCTAAAAGTGTTACTGCTCAATGCTAGGAGGCTAAACAAAAAGTCCACTCCCTAGATGCTCTCTTTACCCTAGACAGTGTTGACATCTGTGCAGTCACAAATGGTTTAAAGTTGAGAACACACCAACAGTGTGTTATAGTTACAGTGTTATAATTTCTTCCACACATTTAGACCAGCTAGTACACAGACAAAGACTAAAGGTGGCGGTGTCTCAATTTACATAAAAAATTAATATATCTTAACACTGGTCAAACAGGACAATGCATTTGAGCTTCTCCATATTCAAATGACCATAGGCAAAATCCCATACCACTTCCTTGCAAGCTATAGATCCCCCTCTATGAACCAAGAAACCCATACCATGTATTTAAACTTATTGTAAACACTCACCACTCAACCCAGTACCATATTCATGGGTGACTTTACTTGCCCTGCTATTAACTGGGAATCATATAGGACACCAAACATACAGACACAGAGATCCCTGGGTTAAACACCCTGGACCAGACTGTCAATGCACCAACCAGGGGTGCAATCGTACTGGTTCTCGTCCTCACTAATATGGGATAGTGCTGCATACCCCCTAGTGTAATGTCTTCTCTGGTAAGGTCAGACCACAAAATGGTCTCCTTTGAAGTAAAAATAAAACTTGGATCCCCAGTTAACCGTGGAATATTCAGAAAGTACTCTAAAACTTACTTCCTACAATTAAGAGATAACCTGGCAACCTTCAAGACCCCATAAACCCTGAGCACACTGCTGCCTACACAAGCATGTTAATAGCTGCATAGAGGCAGCTGTATCCACCTGGAAGAAGTATAGAACTAACTCAAAAAACAAGCCACCCTGGTAAAATCACAACATCAATAGGCTGCATAACAGAAGGAAGAAATCAAGGCATAAATTAAGAGGTGCAGCACCCAGCAGGATAAAGGCACTATCATCAAATTAAATAAATAACTCAGAGGACAAATAAAGTCTACCAAAGCCAAAATTGAGGTAAATTTGGCCTCCCAGGCCAAGGACAAATACAAGGTATTATTTAGCTATGTCCGCAACCTCAAAGGCAATACACAGTTGTATGCAGAGCTCATTGTTAATGGAGCCACATATACTGAGCTATGAACCATAATATGTAGCAAACCTACTGGCTGACAAATTCAGCTCCAAATTTACCCTTCTCTCCACCCTCAACTTTCCGTCAGAGAATAGCATTAAATATCATGCCCTCTGTTATCAGTAGGGAACATGTCCTTAATGATCTCTCTAAGGCCAGGAGCACTGCATCAATAGTCCCAGACAGTATTACAGTATGCCTTCTATATAGCATGAAACATAATCCATCAGGCTGTCTGACATTCCTATTTAATTGTAACCTCCAAACAGGCTTTGTGCCTCATGAATGGAGAACAGCAACAGTCAGAACAAAATTCCCAACATAAAAACATCTATGCTAAGCATCTAAATCAGAAACTGCACTCAGTGGAAGCATTCCTTACTTTGGAAGACACAGATATCTGTGCAGTATCAGAGACATGGTTCAAGGCCACAGAGACCACCCTGGCCATACAAGGCTACAATGTCTTCCACATGTTCAGACCGTAAAATGAATGTGAAAGAACCAAAGAGGGAGGTGCATCCATCTTCATCAAAGACAAATACACCTGGAGTCTGGTTAAACAGTACAACTCACTAGAGCTACTCCGAGTCCAACTAATTGTAGGAGGCCCCCCCCTCACATCATTGTTCACTATAGGTCCCCCACCATGAACCAGGTAAACCACACTGACTACCTGGACCTTCTTGAGTCACTCACAGTACAGCCAAACACCCTAGGCATGGATGACTTTAACTATCCCTACATCGACTGGGCAATATATATGAGCACTAACACTCTTGCCCTAAGGGTTCTGGACTTTGTTAACACAAATGCTCTGGAACAGATAGTCAACACCCCCACAAGCAGCTCAAATATCCTTGCCCAACTGCTCACCAACATGGGAGATCACTGCATCACACCATGTGTGCGGCCCTTTCACCCTGGTAAGGTCAGATCACCAATCTGTTTTATTTGAAGTAATAATCACAATTGACCCCCCCCCCAATCTGGAGCAAAAAGGTTAAAAGATTTCTCCAAAGCAAACTATAGCCTCCTACAAGATGACATAAATAGTTTCAAACCCCCGCTCAGCACTTACAGCAGTGTCTCCCATACTGAGGAGTACATTAATGCCTTTTATAAACACCTATACAAGTGTATAGACTCAGCTGTACCTGAACAGATTAAATCAGGATCTTCACAAAAATACAAACCACCCTGGTGGACATCCAGCATAAATAGGTTCTACAACAAGAGAAAGAAACTGATGACTAAGGACAAGAATGAAAGGTCTCAGCAGAGGAAAGACACCCTCCACAGCTTGAATAAGCAAATTAAACATCTTGTAAAGTCCTCCAAAGCTAACTATGAAACCAAGTTAGCATGCCTGGCCAAGGATAATCACAAGACATTCTATAACTACATCTAAAATCTTAAAGGGAAAGCTCAGATTTGTGCCAAAGTAGTAATGGAGACTATGATTATGGAACCTGCAAAAATTGCCAACCTGCTAGTATACAGGTTCAGGGGAAAACTTCACTCCACTGTCCCCACCAATCATACCCCAAAATATACCTGTCACCAGTATTCTACCTAGTATCTCCAATAAGCAGGTCATAACCACCCTCTCCAAGGCCAAAACACAGCCTCTATGGGGCTAGACAACATCCCATGCTGCTTATTAAATGGTCTAAAACAGGAGCTGGTAGAACCATTGGGTACTCTCTTCAACCAGAGTCTGGTTTCTGACTTTCTCCCACCTGAATAGAAAACTGCAACTGTGATCCCTTTGCACAAAGGGAGTCTCTCAACCAACCCTGAGAATTACAGACCCATAAGCCTAACCAGCCATATCTGTAAGGCCATGGAAAGAATCATGGACCTAATCAACAAAGATATAGGAGACCTTCTACCTCTTGACCCGACTCAATTTGGTTTCATTAAAGGCAGATCATGCTTATTAAACCAGGTGGACATCTTTGAAAATGTCACCAAAGCCATGGATGAAGGCAAAACAGTGCATACTGCCTATCTCGACTTAGCCAATGCCTCTTACACTATCCCGCACTAAGGCATTATCGATAAACTCACCCAGCTGGCGTCCAAATGGAGGGATGATAAGTCAGCAAACAAAGGAGAGTAGTATTGCTGAAATAGAATTTATCCTCAAGTCTTGATGAGTACCTTCACGAGGTGAACCCATGTTTTTCACAAAATTTCACCAAGACAACACTGATATATAGACTGTATTTTATATAGCATATATCATAGACAGAAGTAGGTCAAAAACTAAAAAAGATAGCTGAGTTCACAAGACCCAGATAAAAAAGTGCCCAATCCTGGTAGGTGCACTGGTGGAAGGACTGGAAAAAAGGACAGTGTAGAATCCTCAAAATATAGAAACATTCATAGAATGAGGCAAGGCCAGGCCCAAGGGGAGGATGGCCCCCCTGTTGCAGAAGGAAGTAGCAGGCCACAAAAACTGATAGGCCAAAGAAGAGCCATAAATATGATAGAGTGGATTATTGAGGATACAAAAGAAATTATGTATTGTTGCCAAAAAATCCAGAATTTCCAGGCACAAGATATACAAAAAGATTAAGAGAGAAATTAGAGGAAAGAAAAATACTTCCACAAGAAAAACTGTCAGAAGCTTCAAATAAAAATTTGTGTTCATTAATGCACCAGATTTGTGAAAAACATTATATAGACCAAGAAACTTTGAGCTGTTTGGAAAAAGAAAATCTGAGGAAGTGCGGAAATATAAACAATAAAACCTAGAGTTTTTTGAAAAGTATAAAAAAGAAATATGGGCATGGGAAAGCAAGAGAGATTTGATATGGTGCAATATTTTTGCAAAGTCCAAAGCTAAATTAATCAATACAAAAAGGCAGCCCCAAAGATATTTGAAGAAAAATACAGGCAAAAGCATCCAAATATGGAAAATTTAACAATAAAGAAAATAATATCACAAAGAGGAAATGTAGAAAAGAAGATTAGTAAAGTAGAAGTTAAAAAAATAGAAGTTAAACTTATTGAATGCATGCAAAGTGAAGGATTTGGTGTAGGTCTAACTTAGGTTATATCACAGCATGATGGAACAAGTCCCCAAAGTAAGGAGAAACAGGAATATCAGGAGACATCTGAAGAAGAAATATGGACATGGGAAAGAAAAAAAGATTTAATATGGTGCAATAGTTATGCAAAAGAGAAAGCAAAACTAATCAATACAAAAAGAGCAGCACCAAAGATATCTGAAGAGAAATACAGGCAAAGGAATCCAGACATGGAAAACTTTACAATACAAAAAATAAGAAGACAAAGAGGAAAAGCAGAAAAGGAGATTAGTAATGGAGAAGTTAAATAGAAACTGAGGTTATGGAGTACCTGCAAAGTGAAGGATTCAGTGCAGAAAATCTTAACTCAGAAAACACCACAGCAGGATAGAACAATGGACATCTAAACTAAGGAGAAACCAGTGGAACAGGAAGCAACTGGTCAGTTGCCATATGAAGATATTTTTGAGCCTTCCGCAGGAAATGAGTATAAACGTTATTGAAGCTGGACAGCAAGGGAAGGAAAAGGAAACTGTGGTAACTCTGACACAGTCAATGTTGAGGAGTGATAGGCCAGTGAGTTCCCATATGACAGAGCAATGGATGACATAGGATGAAACTTAAGACAATGTGCCAGAGGAAGATGCTACAGAACTTTCCATATAATGCCCTCAGGAAATGGAGAACAAAAAATGTGCCTTCAGTTTAGAAGAAAGTAAGCTAAGAGAGAAGTTGTTTGATGTATTAGACATAGATATATTAAGATCAATGAAAGAAATAGACTGCAGAAGGTCAATAAAACCCAAAAAGTCAGAAGTCTGATAAAACAAATGAACACAGTTCAGTGGTGGGTCTTGATGCAGAGAGAGCATTTGACAGAGTAGACAGGGACTTCATGAGCAGGGCAATGGAAGCATTTGTTTACCCTGATACAATTATAAGGTTGATTAGGAGTATATGTGAGGAATCGGAGGTGAAAATGAAAGAGGTGGGGTCCTGTCTGATAACTTCTGCTTGAGTATAGGAACCAGGCAGAGTTGTCCACTTTCCCCTTTGTTGTTTGCATTACATTTACAACCATTGGCAAAGAAAATAAGGGACTCAGAAGTTCAAGGATGTAACTGGTATAGTAGTCAGGAAAAGCTGGCTCTATTTGCAGATGATATTATTTTATACATGACAAAACCGGAAAAGGACATAACAGTGTTGTGGAACATTTTAAGACAGTTTCAGATCTTCTTGAGATACAAAATTAATGAAGCTAAAACAAAGGCAATAGCTGTAAATTATGTACCCACACATGAATTGGTTCAACAATATACATATTTATGGGGACATGATAAAATGAAGTATTCAGGAGTATGAATTAGAAATTACTCTGTTGCGGCAGCTAAGGATATGTGGGAAAGAGACTAAACAGAAGACAATACAGCAACTGAGAAACTGGAAGCTTTGTTACTATATATGGATACTAAGATACAAGCAATTAAAATGTTTTAGTCCCTTTAGTCTTATACACAGGTTATGCATATTTTTATTAACCAGAGGAGAAGCTGTGGATAGCAATTGAAAAAGAGTTGAAGGATTTTATCTGGGAAGGGAAGACAGCAAGAGTCATGTGGAATAAGCTGATTCTTCCAATAGAACAAGACGGACTAGGATTACCCAATCTGAGGGGGTATTTTAGAGCAACATGGTTAAGGCTCTTATACATAGCACAAGCAGAAAATTATAATTCAAAGTGGAAAAGATGATACAGGGAGGACGCTCAAGAAACAAAGAGAGATTGAAATTTTGGATGCAGACTCTTAAGGAGAACAGCAAAAATCATACAGAGTATTATATTCGTAAAATAGCAGGGAATATTCTAAGAACTTAACCAGCAGGAGAATGGAGAAAAGAGATTCTGGTGATAGGGATGACTGTGGTTAGGGATACAGATAATAGGCAAAAGGGGGCTGGAATTTATTGGAAAAAATGGCAAAGGAACCAAGGTATGGGGAGCAAATAACTACAAAGGGAAAGGTAATAGAATGGAAAGATGCCAAGAATGTATTTGGACTGCGGGTTAGAGATTGCCTTCCCTATCAAGGATTGATATCAGAGTACAGACAAAGAGAAAGAAATAGGGGGGTCCTAAATGAAAGACCAGCACTGGTAGAGTTTTTAACAGACTCTAGAACAGAAGCTGCCAGTAAAAAAGGAATAATTAGTAAAGCATATAAAATACTGCATGATAATTATAAGAATCAATCAGAGGAGCTTAGAAAGGATTTGGAAGACAGATTGGATAAGCAATTCACAAAGAGACAATGGGGGATATAGGTATATCTCCCAAATATGCAACAAAGTCAAGAAGCTTTGCCTGGAAGTGTTTACATATATATTTTTATAGCCCAAGTAGACTCCAAAGAATTTTTCCTTAGGTGGATAGCAAATGTTGGAGATGTGACTGGCAAGAAAGAGGTAGCCGGGAACATGTTTTTTTGGGAGTGTAATGATCTGGCAGACGTTAAGGATTCCCTACAGACCGTTATGTCAGAGATGCTGAGTGAGTGGATTGGATTGACTGAGGAGATGATTTTTTTGAGCTATGATACAGAATCGGAATTGCCTAAACAAATTAAAGCCTTGCTGAGTCTAATTATGGTGGCTGCCAAAAAAGCAATTACTAGAAAATGGACCAATTTTACTAGAAGTAGTAAATATCATAACAGAGATAAAACAACTGGAAATGGGATCTTTAGAAAAGGGAAGGAGCAAACTACATAGGAAAAAATGGAAATTGTGGAAACAATATATGCAAAGAAGGAAAGCAGTTTAAGAGACGGGATTTGAATGAAAAATATAATGCTTAACTAACAATGACTGGACAGATTATAAGTGATATATAATGTTTGCAACTACAGTTGTTTCAATGGTGTCTGTGACGTATAATGTTTCAACTAAAGTGGTGCCATTTTGTTTGTTTTTCATTTAGATAAATGTAAGATTGCCTATGTCATATGTGACAATTTAATAAAAATGTTTAAAGATGTTTATTAAACATTAAAAACAAATGAACACAGTAATTAGGACTGTCCATACAGATCCATGCAAAATAAGAGAAGTGAACAGGATATATTACTGTGAGCTAAATTAATAACAGATAAAATTCTACCACAAGAACAAAGGGTAGTAAGGGAAAGGAAGGGGAGAAATTGAATACTATCATGGAAGTATCGAATAGAGAAAACTATAAAGCAATTAAGATAAGAAGTGTCATTGTTAGAAGAGTATAAAAGAGGGCACAGATCAACAACAATACTCAGAAAAATACAAGTGATAAAAGCAATGCCCAATATTATAACGGATCAGGATTTATCATGCACTATTGCAAATAATAAACTAAAAATAGCACAGGCAGAAAAACACAGATGCACAGATAAATATAAAAGAAAAGTACAAAATAAGCAAGTTACTGATGACCCCAAAAAGTTTTATACAGAATTGGGAAACAAGGAAAAAGGAGTTGAAAGACCACCAAAAAAAGAAGAAATACAGTGGATATAAAAAGTTTACACACCCCTGTTAAAATGCCAGGTTTTTGTGATATTAAAAAATGAGACCGCAATAAATCATTTCAAAACTTTTCCCACCTTTAATGTGAGCTATAACCTGTACAATTCAATTGAAAAACAAATCTGTTATGGAAAAATATATATATAAAAAAAAGAATGTACAGTAAGCTGGTTGCATAAGTGTGCACACCTTAAACTAATACTTTGTTGAATCACCTTTTGATTTAATTACAACATTCAGTCTTCTTGGGTAGGAGTCTGTCAGCATGGCATATCTTGACTTGGCAATATTTTCTCACTCTTCCTTGCAAAAGCGCTCCACCTCTGTTAGATTGCAAGGGCATCTCTTGTGCACAGCCCTCATCAGTTCACCCCCACAGATTTTCTATCGGATTTAGGTCTGGGTTCTGGCTGGACCATTTCAAAACTTTAATTTTTTTCTGGTTAAGCCATTCTTTTGTTGATTTGGATGTATGCTTGGGGTCATTGTCATGCTGAAAGGTGAAATTACGCTTCATTTTCAGCTTTCTAGCAGATGCCTGAAAGTTTTGGGCCAAAAGTAACTGGTATTTGGAACTGTTCATAATTCCCTTCACCTTGACTAAAGCCCCAGTTCTAGCTGAAGAAAAGCAACCCCAAAGCATGATACTGCCACCACCATGCTTCACTGTTGGGATGGTGTTCTTTTGGTCATGCGAAGTGTTGTTTTTGTGCCAAATGTACCTTTTAGAATTGTGGCCAAAAAGTTCAACCTTGGTCTCATCGGACCACAACACATTTTCCCACATGCTTTTGGGAGATGTGATGTATTCTTTTGCAAATTTTAGCAAGGCCTGGATGTCTTTCTGTGTAAGAAAAAGTTTCCATCTTGCAACCCTACCCCATAGCCCAGATATATGGAGAATATGGGAGATTGTTGTCATATGTAGTACACAACCCATACTTGCCAGAAATTCCTGCAGCTCCTTCACTGTTGCTGTCCAACTCTTGGCAGCCACCTGACCAGTTTTTGTCTTGTCTTTTCATCAATTTTGGAGGGAAGTAAAGTTCTTTGAAAAGTCACTGTTGTCCCATATTTTCTCCACTTTTTGATGACTGTCATCACTGTGTTCCATGGTATATCCAATTCTGTGGAAATTTTTTTGTTCCCTTCTCCTGACTGATACCTTTCAACAATGAGATACCTTTGATGCTTTGTAAGCTCTCTGTGAACCATGGCTTTTGCTGTAGCAGACAACTGAGTAAATGTCAGGAAAATCCTACTAGGACAACTGAACTTTATTTGAGGTTAATCAGAGTCTCTTAAATTGATGGCAGGTGTGTACCCAAGAAAACTGAATGCTGTAATTAAATCAAAAGGTGCTTCAACAAAGTATTAGTTGAAGGGTGTGCACACTTATGCAACCAGCTTATTGTACGTTTTTTATTTTTATATTTTTCCCCTAACAGATTTGTTTGTTTTTCAATTGAATTGTACAGGTTATAGGTCAGATTAAAGATGGGAAAAGTTTTGAAATGATTTATTGTGCTCTCATTTTTTTATATCACTAAAACCTGGCATTTTAACAGGGGTGTGTAAACTTTTTATATCCACTGTAGATACATTTTGGAGAAGTATTTATGAATATTCTGTGGAACATAAAGATGTTAAATGGACAGAAGTGAAAGAAAGAATAAGAAGCTCTAAGGTACAGGATATGAAATGAGATGAAGTAACGGGCAGACAGATTGAAATAAACTTAAGAAAAGCCTCCAAGTGGAAAACCCCATGCCAAGATGCAGTACCTAACTTCTGGCTAAAAGTATTGACATCTTTGCACGAAGATTTAGCCATGAGTAAGAACTATTTATATGCACATCACGAACAGACACCAGCCTGGTTAATAACAGGAAAAACAATGCTCCTACTTAAGAGTGAACCCGCAAGTTATCCTAAAAATTGTAGATGAATAACTTGCCTTCCAACAACGTATAAACTATGCACTAGAATTGATGCTGACAGAGTTTATAGTCATTTAGAAGAAAATGAAATCATGACAATAGAACAAAAGGGTAATAAACAAAAGTCATATGGAACAAAGGATCATTTGTTGCTAAATAAAGTCATAATGAAGAACTGTAAAAAGGGGAAGAATTTAAGTCTGGCATGGATTGACTACAAAAATGCATTTGACAGTATCCCACTTTTATGGATAAAAGAGTGTTTAGGAATGTATAAGATACACACTACATTTAATAACTACATCACAGCAACCATGAAACAGTGGCAAACCACTTTGCAATTAAGCCACGATAAAGGACAAATTATTATTCCAGGGATAAAAATTCAAAGGGGGGTATTCCAGGGTGACTCCCTGTCACCACTGCTATTCTGTCTTGCCCTTAATCCGTTAAGCTGTCTACTTAACAGATAAGGCCATGACTATAATTTGGCTCCTAGAAAACAACAAAGTCCAAAGACTTCTCATCTTCTCTTTGTCAATGATTTAAAACTGTATAGCTCATCAGATGAGGAACTGAAAGCACAACTGCAAGTAATCAAACTTTTTTCAGATGATATAAGAATGTAATTTGGTCTTGATAAATATGCAAAAGCAACCTTTAAAGCAGGAAACTTGCAGCACCAGGAAAACATCAGTTTGGGACAAGAATGTGATATAAAAGAACTTGAGCAAGAGAGAGTTTATAAATACTAGGGAATTGATGAAAGATCAGCAATAAGACATGAACAAATGTGAGTAAAATTCAGTAAGGAATATTTTAGAAAACTTAAATTTATTCTGAAAACAGCTTTGACATCTAGGAACAAAATTCAAACTATAAGCCAATTTGCTCTACCTGTCCTAACTTACAGTTTTGGAGTGACTGACTGGCCCCAAAATGTGCTGGATAAATTAGATAGGAAAACAAGAGGGATGCTTCATGCTCATCAAATAATTTATAAAAATCATTGCATAGCAAGAGTATATATTCCCCGTTCCAAAGGAGGTATGGGCCTCCTTGAAACTGATTACATGTATAGATCTCCAGTAGTGGGACTGTACACATATCTGCTGACCTCACAAGAGCCAAACATAGGGAAAGTTTTGAAACATGAGGAGAATACATCTAAGATGACTTCCCTGCTTAGTCTAGCAGAAATGTATCAACGTCAAGCAGGAATGGAAATCAAACCAGAAGTAGATAAAAATCAGGCCGCAACTGAATGTGCCAAAAAACAAAAGAAAGAATATAAGGTGAAGAATCAGATGAGAAGGTAATAAATGTGGAAAATGTATAAATATAGTTGGAAGTATAGGAAAACTCCTGGAAGAAATTCATGTTGATGACGATCAAATGCAGGAAAGGTTAAGGAGAGGTGAATTCAAACCAAAAGATGAAAGGTTAATATTGGCTGCTCAAGATAGTGGGCTACATACACATTGGTTTCCAAATTGCATTGAACATGTGGGAGAAACAGACAAATGTAAATTCTTGTAAAACAGAATTGGAAACTGTCACACACCTTGTTGCTAGTTGTGACATACTAATGGCAGAAGGACTGTATACTCAAAGTCATAATAATGTGATGACTGTTGCATGGGAGATTGTGCAAACATTATAGTGAAGTGGCTGAAAAACACTGGAAACATAATCCACAAAACATCATAAAAAATTATGAAATATTCATCACATGGGATCACACACTACCAACAGTTCAAAGACAGATGCGAGAAAAAACAGATATAGTGGTCCATGAAAAGAAGACAAAAATAGCATTGATCACTGAAATCTTTATACCCAGTGACTACAGTGTTTTGCATAGAGAGAGACACAAAGTCATAAAATATCAGGATTTCCAGGCAGAAACGAGGGGGTCTATATCATAAGAATGAAACATTATTTGATCAAATACATAAACGTCGACACATAAAGAGCGAACTAAGTAAACATTCAAGTACTAAATAAGCAGAATCTAAAAGATCGAAAAGTTTTCTTTGGCCAACACTGCGAACCTGGTGATTACCATAACTAAAGAACACCAAAACAAATTTTACACTTTCGTACTCCAACAAAGTTCCCGACGTGATTTAAAACACACACTGTACACTGAACTTTACAAATTATGTAACTTTACCTCACCCATATCCTTTAATAAAGTAGAAAAAAATCATAAATCTTTATAATCAACATTGTGACTGAATTTAATCAAGTAAACTTGGATACCACATTTCTAATAAAATAATAACTGAATGTGGTGCATACAGCTAAACAGTGTATTTGTACTCAATTAAATTTTCAGTAAGATACAGAATGCTGTATGCACAGTTCCGTTTCGCAGCTTATTTAATTTAATCATTTCCTGTAGTGACGTTGAAGAATAATTATAGTTCGTATATTTTCTATACACACAATTTTATTGTATTTTTAAGACACCTTACTTGTCATATTATGCATTTTAATTTAAATAATGTTTACAGTTCTTAAATATTTATTTAAATACCTTGTTAGAATTTCTCTAAATATGCAATTCAATGTGCCTCCGTCACACGTTTCAACGTAGCTAAGACTTCACTTGGCCAAGTATAACATTTCGATTTAATTTATTTTGCTGTATTTGAACTTTGATGTTTACTTAGTTCACTCTTTATGTGTCAACGTTTATGTATTCGACCAAATAATGTTTCATTTTTATGATATAGACCAGAAACAAGGCAATGTGGAAGAAAGATACCCAGACAGTTCCAATAGTAGTAGGGGCAATGGATCTTAGAAAAAAGAATATACAATCGTATTTAGATATGTTACCAATACATGTAACTCCATATGAGTTGCAGAAGGAGTCATTACTGGGCACATTGCAGGTGCTGCAAGGACCACTTCTGGCTAACATCAAAGACTGAAAGAATACTAATTTTATGAACTTTAATCATACTTTGACTTAGGAATGGGGTCCATTCCTGTCATGGTATTAGAAACCCAAAAGACTTTTGACAAAATTTAAAAAAAGATGGGAATAAACCCATAAGTCAGCAG
This sequence comes from Protopterus annectens, assembly GCF_019279795.1. Taxonomy (NCBI): domain Eukaryota; kingdom Metazoa; phylum Chordata; order Ceratodontiformes; family Protopteridae; genus Protopterus; species Protopterus annectens. The sequence continues at coordinate 826,887,705 of NC_056727.1, read as the reverse complement.
ATGGGTAGCCAAATACCTAACCAACAGAATGCATACAGTCAAAGTAGGGGATTCCACCTCTACCAGCAGACTTGTTACTAGTGGTGTTCCGCAAGGATCTGTGTTGGGTCCACATCTGTTTGGAATCTATTTCTCAGATGTTCAGGCAAAAATAGATGGCCTGTGGCTTACCAAGTTCGCTGATGACTGCAAACTGGGTGCAATCACTGAAACCCAAAACAATGTCACTGTACTACAAAAAGGGTTTATACATACAAATGATTGGTGCCAAAGCCACAGACTTAAACTTAACACAAAAAATGTATTATCATCCCCTTTGGTAAAGGTGAAGTCCCACCAAATTACAACATTAACAATATCCCACTAAGTTCAACCCCTGTGGTGAGAGACTTGGGAATGCAAGTTGACAACAGCCTAAACTTTATCATCATGTGTCCACAGTGGTGAGGAAGGCCTTCTATGTTGCCCATCTCATAAGTAAGGGAATAGCATCCAAAATGAAGCAGGTTATAACTCCTCTGTACTTGTCTCCCATTAGATCAATAATACAGTGCCTCACCAGACAAGTGCTCCAGCGGGAGAGACCTCAGAGGTTTCTCACCAAGTAAATTCAAGGCCTTCATCACATGACTTACACAGACAGACTGAAGGCACTGCCTGGCCTACAGAGCAGTCTCAGACACTGCCTTAGTGGAAATGCTGCACATCTGCAAATCTAATGGGACAAGACTCACTCGCTCTAGTCACAGTAACCTAGCCTACAAAATAAACAGGACTTGTTGGAGAGACATATATGTCACCCAAAGCTGCCACTCCTCTGGAACAGTCTCCCAATTCAAGTTAAATAGAGGCCCTCAATGACCCTATTTAAGCATAACTTGGACAACTGGATGGGAAACCATAAATTCATCCCGGGGATTTCACCTGTGTCCCTCTTAGATAGGGGCAGTCGGTGCTGATCATAAATTTGTGCGCTAGGGGTAAAACATGGCTAGGCTTGTAAAGACCCTAGATGCAACAGCCTTGTAAGCTCCTATGATCCTGTGAGCCCTCTGCAAAAAGGTGGGCCATCTATAGACCCTGAAAACTACAGACCCATAAGTCTCACTAGTCTCATATGGAAAACCACAGAAAAAGAATTATCATGGAATGATCAATAATGAACTAGGAAACCTTCAGACACTGGACTCAACCCAATTTGGTTTTGTTAAGAGTAGGTCATGCATGCACAACCTGGTGGACTTCTCTGAGAGGGGCACCAAAGCAATGGATGAGGGCAAAATGGCTCATATTGCCTACCTTGACCTGGCCAAGGCAACTGACACAATACCCCACTTTGATATTGTTGACAAACTCAAGAGATTAGGTATAAATCCTTATGTCATGCAATGGATAGCCAGCTGGCTCACAGACAGAACCCAGAAGTTAGAACAGGGGAGTCCACCTCTACAAAGAGCCCACTCACAAGCACAGTCCCTCAGGGATTAGTCCTGAGATTGCTCCTTTTTGGCATTTGCCTCTGCAGTCAAGGCCAATGTAAATGGCCTCTTGGAAAAAGAAGACAAAAAGGTAAGGTAGGTTTAAGAAGGGGAAAAATGGTGGAATGAACTTTAATAGAGTTAGGATAGGAAATTACTCGAAGTAAAAATGAAAAAAAAACAAGATTAATGCGTGTTGGAAAGACGTTGCAGGAAGTTGTAGTATCACAAGAGAAAATGCACTTACAGTGAAAATATGCACTCAAATATTTTTGCTGACCATACAATGATTTTATTTTATGCTTTATCTGACATTTGTTTACTGGGAAAGTATGATTAGGATGACATCCCATTTTCAGCAAACGCCCACGAAGAAAAGCTTACTTTATACTTGTCTGCTGGGTGTGATATTGTATATAAACGGAATATATTCAAACCTAACATACACTGTAGTACAACATGCTCCAATACTTCTCAACCTCTTAGTGAAAGAATTCTGGAGAAACACAAAATAATGGAAAAAAAGGACTACATCAGAGAAAGAGTTTAACAGTCACGATTATAAACTTTGGAAGTTGCTAGCCTGACAAGTTCTGCATTGTCCTTAATTTTCATATGAAGGGTTAAACTCAAATGTCAGTCATTATTTAATGACGTCACGTCTCAGTAATTTGCAAGAAAAAACATAAATTTTAGGAGTAATAGACCAAACTTATGAAGCCAAATCTGGACATTATGCAAAATTCTGACTGTTGAGGGGTTTGCATGCTCGTGTTTAACACATTCTGCAGTGTAATGAGACATATGTACATGAGTATATGTACAAAACCAACATGCTTTGTAATCTGCAGTCTTGTCTTCTAAACCTTCACTAAATATATGTTATGCTACTGTTTTATTACATAACTTACCATCAGATAATGGATGGCAGTATGCCTCCAGTCAGTAGTCTCAAAAATGTTTGCAAAACGGGAGAACTTTGCTTTCCAGTTATATCGTCAATAGTCTATAACCATAGTCATGTAACGAAATATGTATCTCCAGTTATAAAAAAATCTGTCATAGAAAAGATACTTTTATCACTACTTGTATCATTAAACAGATTGATAGACTTCTGAGCTCATTTCTGGTCTGTCATCTCAACATCAGAAGCCTAAACAACAAGATCCATAGCCTACATAGACTCTTAGCTGTTCACTCCCCTGATATCCTCTGCCTCACAGAAACCTGGCTAAAACCAATAACCAAAGATAACGAAATAACCCCCCTACAGTACAACATCCTTAGACTGGACTGGATCTCCAGGAAAGGTGGCGGGGTGGCTGTACTATACAAGTCTACCCTAACAATAACAATTGACACCCAACAGCCACCCCAGTTTGGCAATGCAGAAATTCTCATCACCAAACTAATAATAAACAAAAATAAATGCAGATACATTGTCTGCATTTATATTCCACCCGGCAAAAATGATAATACTCTAGAAAATATCTTACATTGGCTTGCTTCTAACTATCCCCAGGAAATCATGTCTTTTTTGGGGGACTTTAACATTGATTGGAACACCTGTTCCTATGAAACTTCCTCCACTCATTTAAATCTCCACGGGTTTACTCAGATCATTGCCACCCCCACCAGATTTAGCAAAAGTAGAGTCAAAGATAGTATCCTCGATTGGATACTTATTAAGAGCCACCCCCAAAAGTACAAGTCAGGTACATTACCCGATGATCTAAGTGATCACTGCCTTACCTATATTATTAGGCTCAAAGCCGACATTCCCAACCAGCCCACCTATAAAACTATAAGAAACATCAGGAACTTTAACCTTAACTTCCAAAAAGAACTCAAAGCATTTAATTGGAATGTCTTGAAACAGCTCCCATTACAAGAAGCAGTTGAGTACTTTGATACCAGATTTCTGGCTATCCTTAACCACCATGCTCCTACCCGTACCATCTGTGTAAAAGCCACAGTTGCACCGTGGCTATCTAAAGAAACAAAAACTAAAATTAAACTTAAACTAAGAAACAACGTCTGGGCCAGGTGGCATATTACCAAAGCCCCTATGGACCAAGTAAGATATCAACAGCTAAGGAACCAGACAAAAAAATCTGTCATTGTAGACAAAAAAAAAATCACTACACCCTCCTACAACAAAAATATCAGCTAAAACCTCAAAAGTTCTGGGCTGGTATTAACAATCTTCTCCACCCAGGCCATTCCACCACTCCTACCCCATCAGCTGCCCTTGATAAATTCCTTGTAGAAATTGCAAACAGCTTCAACTCCTTCTTTACTGAAACTATCCAGTCTCTAGCTACCCATCTCACTCCATCGGACACAAACACCAGCTCTGGCACATCTAGCCCTGATCCATCCAGCACCCAACTCACCTTTACCTTTCAAACCACACCTACCAACCTGATCTGGAACTTACTCAAAAAGCTAAAATCTACCGTACTTGCTGCCAACCACCTCCCAGTGGAATATCTTCAAAAAGCAGCTGATGCCATAGCACTTCCCATTTCTATTCTGATCAACAGATCCATCACAGAAGGATCCATCCCAGCAATATGGAAAATATCACGTTATACCTCTCCATAAAGGAGGAAGTTCCACAGAATTATCTAACTTTAGACCTATAGCCATTCTTTCACCACCTGCTAAAATCATGGAAAGATGCATACACAAACAAATTATGCACTTTCTTATTCAAAACGGAAAGCTCACAGACTCTCAGCACGGCTTTAGACCATTCCACAGTACCACCATGGCTCTTCTATCTTTCTCTAATGTCATCAGTCTTCATCGTAACAACAAACAACTATCTTCAGCACTCTTCCTAGATCTCTCAAAAGCTTTTGCTGTGGTCAACCATCAGCTACTGCTCAATACCCTACAAACCATCAGTTAAGACCAACACACAATACAATGGTTTCACTCTTACCTAAACAGTAGACAGCAGGCTGTCTTATGACAGAGCAAGCTGTCATCCCAACTTCCTCTAACCCTTGGTGTCCCACATGGGTCCATACTAGGTCCCCTTCTTTTCTCTATCTTTATCAATGATCTGCACACCACCATCCCAGGAGCCACCTGCATCCAATATGCAGATGATTCAATGCTAATATGCTCCGCATCCTGTCCTACACAACTTCTAACCCTCACCCAGACCACTTTAAGCATGGTAGAAACATGGCTAGCTAATCGCCGCCTGCTTCTAAATCCTAACAAAACCAAGCTACTACTTTTCTCACCTAACAACCTTAAATTTGATAAACATGTCAATCACACTTTTAAGTCTGTCAACAAAAAACTTGGCTCCCAGTACAGAGCCAAACCTTTCCTCACCCCACCTAGCTAGGGTAGCTATTGCAAGATCACACCTCTTCTCTACCCTTATGTATGCCTCCCCTGTACTCACCAACCTATCCAAAACCGATCTCAACAAATTATCAGAATGTTACAATCATATAGCCAGATTCCCTACTGGCATGGCTTTTAGGACCCCCATTGCCAGAACCTCAAAGCACTGGGATAGCTAGAGTATCCTACCCTTCTACAGTTCAACCAGCTTATAGTAGCACATAAAATACTCCATCAACCTGATAACACCCCTGCCCTCAAAAATATTCTCAGCCCTTATAGTGCCTCCAGGCCATTATGCTCAGCTGATAAACTAATGATACTAACCCAAAAATCCAACAACTCTGCAGGCGATGCTATATTTGCCAACTCAACCGGTAAAATCTGGAATCTACTCCCTACTATCGTTACCAAGGAAACCTCACTACCCCTATTTAAAAGAGAACTCAAAAAATACCTCACATCTCATTGGCTGTGCTCTTGTTCTAAACCTGACTAACAACTTCACTAATACATGTCTTGCTACCCAGCCTGCTGTTTAGCCAAGTATCCATGCCTCATAGCATTTGAATGTCTAAGCATTGTGAATTATGAGATCTGATTGTATTCTATGTTCACGTTTTCTGATATGTCTTTGCCAATCAGATGTAAGTCTGTACATTGTGTATATTGATATCTGCCTGTATTCTTTGTCTATATTTTTCTAAACATGTCTGCCTGAGTTTATCACTCAGTGATGTATGTACTGTCTCTTTTTTTGTTATGTGGAGCTTTTCTCCCCGGGCCTCCGCTGAAAATGGACATATATCCAGTCAGACTATCCTGGTGAGCAAATGTAAAATAAATAAATCAATCAATAATAACAACAGACCTAGATGCCTGCTGGCGGTAGGAGCAGAAAGCAATCGGGTTTACCCCACACTTGGGATTTCACCTACGAAGTAATGCTACTGCTTGTCACACTGTTTGCAGTAGGAGCATTGTCTGAGAAACAGAGTAATTGTTATCGGTCTTTTATTACTGGTACGTGCCTTACGTATGACCATTTCCCTTAGTTAGGTGGAGAAAGTGGAAGAGTGCTGGACCCATCGATTTTATTATCAAGTGCAGACATTGTTACGACATCTCATAAAAGTCTGTAGGACATCACTTAGGCTTCTTTTACAAGCTGCCCTACTGACTCTCCTAGATGTGATGTACAGGAAACAATGAAGTTTAAATTATTAGATAATAAGGACAGGTGAAGTATGTTGAGGTTGATGGTGTGGGGGTATAGCTTCTGAAGAGGGGGGTGGAGCAGAGTGCAATGCATAGAGCACCTCAATAATGCTCAGAAATCAGGAAAAAGATAAGCATTATAAGCTTTTCAGTGCTGCAAGCCTTCATCTTATCAGAGAATGGCGGGGCATCATTAAATGAGTAGTAATGTCCCACAAGGTGGGTGTCATTTTGTTAAGCAACCAACCACCCAGGGGTGTTGTGGCAAAGGCCTCCTGACCCCTAGGAAGTCTGATGTTTCTCCAAAAATGCCCATCGTGGAGGACATTATTGAGCTTAGTTAAATGGAATATCTATTCAAATGGTTTGTATTTCTTTTACTATTAGTAATTTAATGTTTATATATTTTTGATGTAAATATGGTTTATTCTCCTATTGTTTTGTTATAGGATATTTAATTTCTGTTTGGGGTTGCGTGGGTGTCATTTGTTAAGCAATCGACCACCCAGGGGTGTTATGGCGGGTCTACTTCTCATTGTCGTAAGATGACAATATCAAGTCTGATATTGCCGGCACGACAATATCGAAAGTGAAGAACATTGTGCAAGTAAACGGAAATCTCTGTAAGGGGAGATTTCCGTTTACCTCAATGTAGTGCGGTCTCTGAGTTGATATATTTAAGTAGGGGGTGTGGGGAGTGCAAGGGGGGCTTGCCCCCCTGCCTACGCCATTTAGTTTTTTTTTAATTTTTTTTTTTTACGTTATTCGATGTTTTACTTAATCGATCAATAAAGTTTGACCTTTATTGAGTCGATTAAGTAAACTTTTGATAACATGATATAGACGTGTTATGGCAAAGGCCTCCTGACCCCTGGGAGGTCTGATGTTTCTCCAGTAATGCCCACCCTGGAGGACATTATTGCGCTTAGTTAAATAGCTGTCTGTTCAAATGGTTGGTATTTGTTTTACTATTAGTAATTTAATGGTTTTACATTTTTGATGTAAAAATGGTTTATTTTCCTATTGTTTATTATAGGATATGTAATTTCTAGTTTATCTGTTTAAACACCCTTATTATCAGTAAAAGCACACTTGAATTGATAATTAATTGAAAATAAAACAAAACATATTAACCTTTTTCAATTTACACCCATACACGTTTTATTTACATATATATATATATATATATATATATATATATATATATATACATGCTTCTTTATATATGTGTACATATATATATATATATATCTATATATATCTATCTATATATATATATATATATATATATATATATATATATATGTATGCACTTTTTTATGCCACTCTCATTCAGTAGAACACTGCATAAATTGGTTAATTCTTTCCTTTCCTTAAACTGCAATCCTCCTCCTCACCATTTTCGGCTTGACCATGGAAAAACTACTGGCTCTATTGTAGTTCGGAGTTCAAGTGATGTGCGCTGTATCTTTAAGAAGCATGTCAAGGCTGTATGTGTACATATACAATCTCAGACACATGCACTCCATAGGGCCATTTTGTAAGAGCAGTCACAGTGATAGCATGCATGAATGCAGTTGTTTATATATAGGTTACAGTCAGTAACCTTAAATAATAATGTGTTTGTATAAAATAAAGTGGCTTGAACAGAAGCTATGAAGACTCTTCTATTCTATCCAGAATGGGAGTGCGACATGGTGTCAGACCAGGATGGAAGAGAATAAAATCTGGAGCCATGAGGTAAAGAGATGACAGTGAAGGTAAAAATAAGAGAAACAAGTGCAAAAAGAGCCAGAAAAGAATCAAAGGTAATGAAAAGTAGCACAAATTCTTTACTTGATAGAAAAGACAAAAAGGGGCATTACAAGGACACAAACTGCACTATTAAGCAAGCGGAAGGCACAAAAAGTTTGTTAACTAAAAGGAAATGTTTAAAATAAATGTATTTGATGGAACGATTAACAGTAAAAGCAAACAAGTATGTATAAAGCAAAACGAGTGTGTTTCAAGCAAAACTAGGCATGTTTAGAGTAAAATGAGTACAAGAAACGTAGGTACTTACGTATTATTGCAACCACATTGCAAACCACTCAGCAGTAAGTAAGAAGTGATAGTTTTTCACAGTTGTCCAGTTTCTGAGAAAGTTTTCTAATTAATTTTGACTAAAACATTAACTACTGACTGTTCTGGGTGATTTCAATAATAAAAGATGTGACTTTGCATATGACCAAGACCAGCAGCCCCATCTGTCAGAATTTTGGTACAAACTACTCAACCCATGTTGTGTTGACATGCAGTGTGTGGTTGTAAGCGTTGAGATCCATCTTCCTTTAAATATTGTCAAAAGAAATATACACTTGCAGGCTGAATCTACATTGGGTGTTGTATGGATTAATTACTGCTGTGCTGTACCTAGGTAAAGAAGTAAAACGAAAGCAACACAAGACAAATACCACCATCAGCAAGCAAGGCACCATAACAACCGCTGATGTAACAGTACTGTAGCTGGTTTTTGCTATTCTTCACATACCTCTCAATTTGTTACTAGATGAAATCAGTGGAAATTGTAAAATAATTGTGGGTCAAACTCCCTGAAAATAGGGACAGATGTTAACACTTTGCTGTTACAAACTGGATGGCTGTCCAGAGCTACCGGTACTTACATATTGTCGAGTGGGTTGAAATCGGAAAAATATCCGGTCTTTCATTTCCCCATACAGCTAAATGTGTTGAAATAAAAGTCACTGTAATAGCAGATACTTCAGTAATACACACTTGCCAAGTAGCTTTGCCAACATATGTCGGCAGAAGAAGGGCTTGGAAATGAGCTGCTTCTCGTGCAACAAATGTGGTTGTGATAATACGTAAGTACAGAAAAATATATTGGGTATGAATAGGACTTAAACAAGCAAAACGAATATGATAAGGGCAAAAAGGGCACATTAAGCAAAAATAAAGCAAGGCGACTGCATGTGTGTTTGGCAGAGTGCTGTTTTGGGATAACGACCACTTTGTATTGCATCAAGGGCATAACTAAAGTTATTCAAAGTATCTCAAAGTATGTAAACGTGCGTACAGTGTGTGCTTATTATTGTGCTTGCATTTTGAAAAGTTTACTGTGGGCAAAGTGCAACTATTTCATGAAATACAGTCAAAGTATAGCCATTTCGAAAAGTTTCTTGTGCTGGGTGTGTTTATTTGCGAAGTGCGGCCATTACAGAGTGTTTCTTGCACTGTAGAGAATTGCTTAGCAAGGTACTGTGATTTTGGGGATATTTCAGTGTACTGTATGCAGTTATTCGCAAAGTGCAATGAATTTGAATAGTTATTGAATTTAAGGCAAAGAGATGTCCAATTTATTTGCATTGTGCAGTTATTTGATATGTTTCTTACACTAAGAGGTGATTTCTTGCAAACATTACAAAAATATTACAGTGCCCAAGAGTTACTCAGTTGCATTGTAAAGTTGTTTGAGATGTTTCTTAAAATGATGATAAATGACTTTGGCAAAGTGATGATAAATAACTTTAGCATTTAGCCTTTCAAACTATATCACAAAAGCGTTAAAGTGCCTGAGAAGTTTATTTTGCAAATCCAGTTATTCAGTGGTACTAGGAGTTGGGCTATTAGCATTATTTCAAAAAGCCCAAAAGGTATAAATTCAGAAGCACAAAGGCATTGGACAAAGTTACAAATACTGGCATATGTTTCTGGCATATGTGCACATATGTATGTTTGTGCTTATTTGCAAAACCTTTCACTGGTATGTGTTAATAAAGCAGAAGGATTTCTAAAGCCCCTACCACTTGTATTTGAGCAGAATATTGCAGAAAATTGGAGAATATTTGAGCAGGAGTACGACATTTTTATATAAGCAGCTTATGCAGATAGAGATGCACACACCAGGGCATTCATTTTGCTAAACTTAGCTGGGTCAGAAGCCACAGAAAGAGAGCATTCATTTGTGTGTGCACCTGCAGTATATGAGGCAGAAGGTGAAAACCGTCATATTGTTCTGCAAGCTGAATCAAGGGAAGACCCCCGAGTGTTTGAAGGGCAAGTTAAGAGAAATGTATAACACCCAGACAAATATTACACTAGAGCGGCATTTGTTTTACACAAGAGATCAGAAACCAGGGGAAACATTTGCAGCTTATATAACTGACCTGAGAAACAGAGGTAAAACATGTCAGTTTGGTGACTTAAAAGATGAGCTGATAAAGGACAGGCTTATGTGTGGTATTAACAGTACTGCTGTGAGAAAGATTTTACTTTGTGACAGTGATTTAATATTGAGCAAAGCCATAGCGATTTGTTAAATCCATGAGGTGACAGAAAAACACACAAGTATGCTTGCAAGTGACAAGAACATGGTTTCAGTTGGCTCTAGTGCAAATGTAGATAGTATGCAACACGTGGCAAACAAAAACAGGCCCAAGCACGTGGCAGCTACAGGGTTTCCAAGGAAGACACTCAACTTTCCAGCAAATTCTGAAAAGGGAGCAAGTTCCACTTCAGTGCAGTACAAGCATGAATCAGCAAAACCCAGGTCTAACTTTGTTAACTGTCACAACTGTGGTGCAAATCATGAGTCTAAAAGAGAGAAGTACTTAGCATTTGGTCAGCAATGTCACAAATGAAAAAATGGAACCACTTCCAAACATTTTGTAAATCAAATAAGCCTCACACAGTTGTAAAGAAAGGTCACACAACAAAGCAAGTTGATCAAGTAGAGACACAACAGTCAGCGTTCTATGTGGATGGTGTATCTGTTGTTGTGTCTTTCAGCTTTTCCCGGTTAGGGATCGCCACAGCGGAACTCCGGGCCGCTAATGATTGGCAGTAGATTTTTACGTGCCGAGTTGCCAGCCCTGACGCACAACCTTCAATGAAGGTACGCCCATTCATGCATGTCTCCACACAGAAGATGCTTTAGCTGAAAATCGAACAGGACAATGTCTTACTGTGAGGCGACAATGCTACCGCAGCACCACCACAGCAGTGTTGGATGGTGTATCTGTGCTTGAGGAAATAGTTGATGCAGTGAATTTATTAGCAAGGAGCAAAGTGTTTTGTACTGTCCGGATTAATAGAAAACCCACAGAACTTAAAATAGACACTGGTTCAAAGTGTAATGTTATATTTGCTAAAGTGAGAACTAACGAACAATTCAATTTAGCCAGTAATATGAGGCTTGCTATTTATGGAGGTGAAGAAATTCAAACCGAAGATTCAGTGATGCTTTCATGTTATTTGGCCAAAAACTGCTACAACTTGTTATTCTACATAGTCAGAAGGGCAGTGCAGTCTTCATGGGTCTCAAAGATAGTCTGAGAATAAATCTGCTTTCTTTTGCTAAAGAAGTTCATCATGTAAGTGCATTTCCAAGTTCTAATTTTTCAGAAGCCATTTTCTCAGAATATGTTGATGTTTTCGATGACAAGTTAGGCAAACTTCCAGTTGTGTTTTCCATGAAATTAGACCCAGAGGTCACTCCAGTAATTAGACCAGCAAGAAGTGTTCCGATAGCTATACAGGATAAAGTTAAAGCTCAGTTGGATAAAATGATGCAACAAGATGTGATTTGTCCAGTCACAGAACCAACTGAATGGGTATCGTCCATGGTAGCAGCTCACAAAAAAGGCTCAGACAAAATCAGAATATGTATTGACCCAAGAGATCTGAACAAAGCATTGAAGAGACCATATCATCCGATGAGTACAGTCGAAAAAGTTGCAGTTCTAATACTGAATGCCACTGTTTTCTCTGTCTTGGATGCAAAGAGTTCATTTTGGCAAGTGATGCTTGATCGCAAATTTTCATTTCTAACTACTTTTGGTACTCCGTTTGGCAAATACAGATTCCTAAGAATGCCATTTGGAATAAATTCTGCACGTGAAGTCTTTCAGTGTGCAATGGACCATTTTTTTTTGGGTTATCCTTGTGCCATAATAGTAGATGACTTATTGGTTGGAAGCAGTGGTGAAGCAGAGCGTGACAGAAACCTAAAGAAAGTTCTACACAGAGCACGTGAAGTAAATTTGAAGCTCAATCCTCTGAAGTGTAAATGTAGACTTCCAGAAGTTACCTACGTTGGTCATTTGTTCCCATGTACAGGCTTGAGAGCAGACCCAACTAAGCAAACCGCTATTCTTGAAATATCAGCACTAGATAATGTACAAGCTCTACAAAGTTTTCTAGGCATGGTCAACTATTTAGGCAAGTTTATACCAGACTTAAGTGAGTTGACATCACCTTTAAGAGAGTTGACATGCAAAAATGTTGCATGGTCATGGTTGGAACAGCATCAGAAGGCATTTAAAGACCTTAAACAGAAAATTGCCACCCACCTACATTAAGATATTATGACATGAACAAACCAGTTTCTCTTTCCTGTGATGCTTCAAAATTTGCTCTTGGTGCAGTCATACTTCAAGAGAGCAACCAGTAGCCTATGCATCTAGAACACTTACCCAAACTGAGATGCAGTATGGTCAAATTGAGAGAGAGCTTTTGGCAATAGTATTTGCATGTTCAAAGTTTCATGATCATATTTATGGTCGATCTATTCAGATTGAAACTGACCACCTACCTTTAGTTACTATTTAAAAAGAAGCCTATGCATTCCACACCAGTGAGATTACAGAGAATGATGCAGAAATTGCAAAAGTACAATTTCAAATGGTCTACACAAAAGGCAAATTGCCTTATCTGGCTGACACCTTATCCAGATCACCCAGAAATACCACAGAACAGCTTGATGCTGAGAATTTTGACTTTGATGTGATGTCAGTGCATAATGTTTCCACCACTAGATGTGATGAGTTGAGAGATCACACTCAGACTGATCCAGTTTTACAGAAGCTCAATCACAACATTAATGTTGGATGGCCGTCAAAGCAATCTAGTGAACCACCTGAAGTGCAAACCTACTTGCCTTACAGAGATGAACTGTTGATGGAAGATGGTATTATTTTCAAAGGTCCTAAAATTGTTCCTGCTTCGTATATCCAGATTTTGCATCGTGGTCACCCAGGATCCACATCCAGTAAGAGCAGAGCCAGAGAATTAGTGTTTTGGCCTACCTTACCAAAATACATTGATAAAGTGCTTTCTTTTTGTTCAGTATACCATAGTACTAGACCGCATTTGCAAAAAGAATCACTTTAGCTAAGTCCAGTTCCTGAACTACCTTGGTCAATCGTTGCAAATTATATCTTTGAGTGGAACAATCAACACTATTTGGTTTTGGTAGACTCTTATTCAAATTGGTTTGAGATTGATCTGCTACCTAACCTCACTTGCAGTGCTGTTATTACTAAGTTGAAATGTCATTTCTCAGTTCATAGTAGTCCACACAAAGTTCTTTTTGACAATGGTACTCAAGTTACTAGCCAGTTGTTTCAGAAATTTACAAAAGAATGGGACTTTATACATGTCACTAGTAGTCCTGAATATGCTCAGTCCAGTGGTCTAGCTGAATCTGCAGTACAGAGTACAAAGCAATTACTTGAAAGGTCAAAGTGTGACAGTAAAAATGTGCTCTTGAATTTACTTAATCTCAGAAACATACCCCGTGATGATATTTCATCAAGCACAGATACACCATCCAACACTGCGATGGTGGTGCTGCGGTAGCATTGTCGCCTCACAGTAAGATGTTGTCCTGTTCGATTCTCAGCTAAAGCATCTTCTGTGTGGAGACATGCATGAATAGGCATACCTTCATTGAAGGTTGTGCATCAGGGCTGGCAACTCGGCACGTAAAAATCTACTGCCAGTCATTAGCAGACCGGAGTTCCACTGTGGCGACCCCTAACTGGGAAAAGCTGAAAGACACAACAACAACAGATACACCATCCACATAGAAAGCTGATTGTTGTGTCTCTACTTGATCAACTTGCTGCCGAGGGAGAGCATAGTAACAGAGATATTCAATCTGTGTAGGCAGGAGTGTAGAGCCTGGTCAGATGTTATATACATGGTGAGGCTCCCTGCAATGTTCCCTGCTACTGTTGAAATGTGCTGTGAATTAATTATGTGTAGCAAATGTCTAATTTTTTTGTTTTAAATGTTTTTTTTTTAAAATGTCCATTTGTGCATCACTGAGTGCAGCAATGCTAAGCTGTGCTTAGACATAGACTCCTGACACCTGCCAGACATCTAAAAATAGAAACTGGATGTAATTAATTATAATGCCTTCATTTGTTAGTTATTTTTTTTTTTATTTTGATTGGGAGGTGTGAAGCACCATAATGCCAAGCTGCACTTAGACATAGACAGTTGACACCCGCCAGACACCTAAAAATAGAAACCGGATGAAATTAATTATGTATGTCTGCTTATGTTTAAGCCCATTTGTGCTGTGCACCATGGTTGGTTAGTAGTATATGTGAAGGTATACTAGTTCATATACTACCCAAGTGGCTAAATGGGTAAAGTGACAGTCTAAAGCTTCATAGGTCCTGGGTTCTAGTCCCTAGCACACAAATCATGTGTTTAATGCAATGTAAAATGTCTTTTAAATTAAAATAAAAATTTCTACATTTGGGAGAGCTGCACGGTACTAAGCACTGCTTAAACATCGTTAATGGCTGCTATTGTTTGTGTGTTGCTAAGCTTCACTAAAACCACTGTTGTGTGAGTTTTCACACTGCTCAGCTCTGCTTAGCTGGTTTGCATGATGCTAAGCAATGCAGTACTTTTTTGAATGTAGCTCACTGATGTGTAAGGGCAGGAAAACAGTTTATATTATGCACAATAGGCAGGAATGCTGCAGCATTTGTTGGAGTCTATGTAACTGACAGTATGCCAGGTGGTGTTGGAGAGGATGCACACTTTTGGCCACAGAGATGGAATGTGCAGGAGTCCGAGGGTTTTGTTCTGCCTCTGATATGCAGTTATGAACCTAAGACTGCTGCAGGGTGGTTACCAGGGCTCAGAGTGTATGGCTGAAGCCTGGGATCAGTTGGCCAGGGATCTTACCAGTGCTACTGGTATCCCTCACACTGGTGAGCAATGTTGTCATCACTATGATGACCTGAAGCATAGAAAGAGGGGAACTTTGGACACCTGGGTCCAAGAGGCCAGGGCTGGGCATGCCACAGACATATGTAAGTATTTCTTCTACTATTTTAATAAAATGTAAGCTGAAGGTGTACAAAACTGATATGCATAATGGTGTGCTTCTGTCTCAACAGCTGCAGCTGAGAGAGCTCACAACGTTAGTCCCATGCCGGGCACCGGCCAGGCTGTGCCATGAGTATAGTAAGTACAGATATATTATGCAAACTGTAGTGCAATAAGCAATAAAGAATAAAAAAACTGTACTGTAATAAAGAATAAACAAACTGTAGTGCAATAAATGGGCAATTTTAGTGCAATAAATGAACAATAACTGTATTGCAATAAACAATACCAATAACAGTAAGCAAAAAGGTGTAAAGCAGGATTGTGGTGTCATAACATATTTGCACTACAGCATGTGTATGGTAGGGTTGCTGCAGTCAAGTGTAAAACTGTAATAGCTGTAGAATGCAAAACTAATGGCCCGAAAAATGTATTGCTTAACTCATAGTACTGTTCAAGGCTGTCTCCAGGCCAATTTCAGTCACATAATGCTCTGTTTTTCTCCCACTCCAGGAACAAAAGGTATATGGATGAGGTAGCTCACTTTATGAGCAGATATTTTGTGTGGACTTCACAGAGAATTATCACCAGTACCAATAAAGTATTAAGCAGCATTGTGGTTTCCTGAATAAATCTGTCTTAATATTTGCAGTGGGGCTGTATTCATTGCATGCCTGTTCTAAGTTGCTGCAGTCAATTGTTACATTATTTGCAGATGTCCCCTACAGTCACAGCTATTGGATTCTGCTCCCATGCCTGCCAACTAAGTCATGATGGCTGTTTAGTTTACTTAATGTACAAACATACCTCTCAAGTGTCACAATTTTTCATAATATAATTAGTAATGCCTAATCTGTCACATGATTACCAGATAAATGGCTACCTGAAATGCAGTGTATTACCAAATCTGTGTACAGAACACCTTGGTACTCATGTAAGTCCACATTATGTGAAACTGTTCTGTGTAGTTGTGTACCTGCATTTTTTAGTGCTTGGCCAACACTGTCCAATGCTAACTGCTTGAAAGGAATGTATGTGCTATATCAGCTATAGCAGAATTGTAGTCACTGTACTCACAAATGACACTGCACACCTGTAGAAGTATGTAGCACCAGTGTCTTCAGGGATATCATCTGCAATGTCAATAATGGAATGCTTTTCTCTGTCTCCCAACCCCTTATACTCTTTAATTTATTATTGTTATTTATTATGATTTAATTATATTTTGTTAAATTATAATTTATTATTGTTCATTATGATTTAATAATATAGTATGTTAAACTATATTTTGTTAAACTGTAATTTATTATTGTTAATTATTATTATGATTCAGTATTAACATATTTTGTTAAACTAACTGTTTTGTTGGCCTTATGGTTTAATTCATACTGGCTTGCTGTTAACATACTGACTGCTGTGTTACTTAATGTTGTGTTACACATAATATACCTTAATATATGTTTGGATTAATAAATATTATGTTCCATTCTGTTAGTGCAGTGGTTAGCATTGTTGCTTCACAGCAAGAGGTTCTCCCATTTGATTCTTGGCTGGACCACCTTCTGTGTGGAGTCTGCATGTCCTCCCCATGGTCGCGTGATGTTTAAAGACATGCAGGTAGGTGTGTGCATGAATAGATGTGTCTTCTTTGAAGGTTGGGTGTCGGGCTGACAACTCGGCACTGTAAAAAAATCCACTGCCAATCATTAGCGGACCATAGTTCCGCAGTGGCGACCCCTAACCAGGAAAAGCCGAAAGACATTAGTTTTAGTTTTAGTTCCATTCTATTAATACTAACATTGGTTTGGTTATTACTAACCTTAATTTATTGTTATAACTAATTTACCACAGCACATCAAGGTAAGCTGGTTCTGGCTGATCCATCTACCATGCCTCCTCTGGCCATGGCACTGGGTCCCAGCACATCTGGGACCCAGACTGGTGGTGCCCCCTCTGCTGCCCCTGCACTACCTGTGGCATTGGGTAGATCTGCCACATGGGATGGGGCTGGTCCCCCCTGGGAGCGGTGGTGGAGGGGGAGTTGTCACCTGTGATGAACTGCTGCTTTTAGTATGCAGGATCGTATACAGTGGGTTTGGACAACACCTGCACCAGATGGAGAGCATGCTGGCCACCCTGGTGGGGTAGGCTCACCCTGGAGCCCAGTCTCCACCACTGCCACCCTTTGGGCAGTACCAGAGCAGTGCCAACAGTCCCATGGATGGGGATGTGAGTCACGCTGCTACCTTGTGGAGGAACATGGGGCTGAGATTCCACAAGACCCTCCCCATCCAAGCTGTTCACTCCCTCATGTGTAACACACCACCCCTGCCTGCTGTCTTGTCTGTCTGACAAAGCTTCTTTACCTACCCAACTTACCTCCCCCACACGTACATATGTCCCTTCTTCAAAATTCTTTCAGCTTAAAAAAAATTGGCACCTGTCCCAAAGAAAATATCATCCAATACATAGCTCTCCATTTCACATACATGTCCACTGGACACACATAATTTGGTCCAATTGGCTTGACAATGCAGTTATGTTGTCCTCACCCTGATCTCTGAGGGTGAGAGTCCAAAGTCATGTACAAATTCTGTCAAAGTGCACAGTTGTTGCTGTACAAGAGATGGATAGCTACGGTTCTTTCCAACAACCTTCCTGCACATCCCTACCTGCTTTTCACTATGTTTTACTCCTGCTTGCACCCCATTTCACCACTGTCTTATCTCCCCATTTTTCTTTTCTTTATATTTTTTTGCTCGACGCGCTGCTTTGCGCAGGTTTGCTAAGCTCAGCTAAATGGAGCTATATTGATATATGTGTTTTTAAATTATAATAAACATGTTCATAGGTTCATAGGTTCATAGATTAGTACTAAGCTAACTGCCCTTGCGAGCCATTTTAAGCCTAGCCAGTATCTCTTGTGAGAGACTCAAACTTGCACTTGTGTTTGTTGTGTTTGTAAGGCATACCATTAGGCCACCCTAAATAATAAATAAACACCTCTCCCTTCTTTCGAACATAAGACTATCGCACCTGCAGACCACTGCATTAATCTGCCACACCACGCAGCTGTTAGTTAAAACAAGTGGTTTAAACAAAACATAGTAATTGCAAGTTAAAGTCATTAAGCGTGTTTCAGCGGAGCTGTGTATTGTGCTGTACCTCGCAAACTTGATTAAAGAGTAATGGAAAAAATGGGAGTGTACCTTGAAATCTGGTGCAAACCTACACCACTAGAAAGCCAAACAAATAATAATGGATATAAGTGAGGTCTGTGATAGCAGGTAAGTGTGCCCTTTTATCAGCAACATTTAGAAATACACCTGCTAAGGCATTAATGGCAAAATACATGTTCAGCTGGGACCCTGGTACAGACATACATCCATATAAAGCTATGTACATAGTGATTGATGTAAAAAACATATGTCACAGTCTGTATGTGTGCACTTATATCTTGCAAATACACCTACTGTAGCAGTGACTGAGTAGCTCAGTCTGTTAAATGCCTTGCAAATAGTACATTTTGCCTCACACAGTTCTGGGTTCAAATCCAGTGGTGTGTAGTAGTTAAATTACATTATTGTGAAGCCGGCAATTAATGACTGAGTAATGTACTCTTTATCCACACAATGCATTTCAAATGAAATGTCTGCTTTTCACTGATGGAAGTCACAGGCCTGCTGATAGGAACACACTTCACATATTCCTGTGACAAAACTATAAGTGCATAAAGTGTCACATCATGCATTACTATGCATTCACAGAGAATGTCAGCTCAGTAATGCTAATGAGACCCACTAAGATGACTTAGTGGTAAATTGCTGTGGCTATGGTGTGCAGGGTCCTGGGTTCAAGACTTGTAAGGGCTGGTTATTTAATTTATATATAGCACTTTTAAATTTATATATAATACTTTTTATTGCCTGCTGCATACTTTTTACCGTATTTTATTTCTATTAACTAATCTGCATGGTTGAACTAAAGTTGTCTGCCTTAAAGGGGCTGATAAATAAGGTTTTTACTGTCACACTGTTTGTAAAGCTTTTTAGCTAGTTTCACTGTGTGAAAGGTATTAACTGGAAATTTGCTCTACTTCTTAAGCACCTGTTTGTTTGTTCTGATTTCCTGCCAAGGAGTGTATCGTATAGCTGATTTGTTTGCAGTTAAAAGCATTCTGTAGAGTCTCTTTGCTTATCTGTTTAAAAACTTTCATTTTGTGGCTCACTGCTGTTTTTCATCTCTGATAAATATTTCTGTAGTGTTTACTGTCTAAAAGAGTGTAGGCTAGTAGCTGTAGTATTGTTCTCCACCCTCCCTCCCTGTTGGTGTCTTCCTGTTATACTTGGTGGCTTTGCAGTTGCCTGCCCCTACTGTAAATTTAATCTGGGATACTCATCTCAGTCTAGTGTCATTAGCTCATTCTACCCAATACAGAGAGAACATGTGAGAAGGCCAACCCACTTAGTTTCCTAACCTTGAATTATCTTCTGCTTCTCCTTTCTCCCTTTCCTTTAAAAAAATTGCTAGAATCTCCCTGTGTTCTGCTTAACTGTAACAAAATAATTTAAGCTTGTTTCCTGCTTTTCTTGTAACTAGTCTAGTCCAGATACAGATTTGCTATATCCAGGACTGTTTGTAAGCTTATCAGCCCCCAAAGCCTGTCTGTGTTGGAGGGAAGTCTACAAGCTTATCAGGTTATCTAGTGCTTACCACTCCCACTGATAATTTAGCAGGTTTCCCTCCAACACAGACAGGCTGGGGGGCCCAGAAGCTTACAAACAGTCCTGGATATAGCAAATCTGTATCTGGACTAGACTAGTTACAGGAAGGGAGGGGGACAAGAGCAAATGTGGGCTTTTAAATCAAGAAGTTGAGAGAGATGGAAAAACTGCCAAAATAGCCTATAACTACAATTTCTGAGCTAGAAACCACTCCTTATGTGGTAGATAGGGTTTTCTGAGCCAGAAACCACTCCTTATGTGGTATACAGTGGGAGTGGTAAGCACTAGGTAACCTGTCTACCACATAAGGAGTGGTTTCTGGCTCAGAAATTGTAATTGTAGTTATTGGCCATTTGGGCAGTTTTTCCATCTCTCTCAACTTCCTGATTTAAAAGCCCACATTTGCACTTGTTTCTCCCCTTCCTGTAACTAGTCTGGTCCAGATATAGATTTGTTGTATCTAGGACTGTTTGTAAGCTCCTGAGCCCCCCCCCCCCAAGCCTTTCTGTGTTTGAGGGAAGCCTGTTAGCTTATCAGTGGGAGTGATAAGTACTAGGTAACCTATATACCACATAAGGAGTGGTTTCTGGTCCAGAAATTGTAGTTATTGGCTGTTTGGGCAATTTTTCCATCTCTCTCAACTTTCTGATTTAAAAGCCTGCATTTGCACTTATTTCCTGTAACTAGTCTAGTCCAGATACAGATTCTTAGTTTTAGCACATTAATTTGCTTATTCATGCTCAGCACTTGTTCAGAACTTGTTGTAAGCACTAAATAAGCTACAAATTACTACAGCACTCATCCTCATTACCTCCTAGAGGAAAACAGTTTTTGTACTTACATTCCTCACTTGCTTAGAGAAAATCAGCTCTTGTACTTACTTTCCTCACTTGTCTAGAGGAAAATATTTTTTTATTCAGGCATGTCCAAGGGTCAGCTCCCAGTGTTCTCTCCTGTCTATCTGATTAATCTGGGCATCTTCGGGCAATGTAGCAATTGCCTCATGTACACAGACAACCCTCTCCTCCTACCACCCAACACTACAACCTGTGAGAAATGTACTTATCTAGGCAAACTGGAGGTAAAGCTGTCTCCAACCAAGACTGAACTTGACAGTCAAGAGAAGAAGTTAAACACTTGCACCACACCACACTCATCACATAGTCCCACTAAATCTACACCACCAAAATCCACACATAGAAACACAAAAACATTCTCAGAGGCTCTCAGTAATAATCTGCTCAAGCAACAGAGACCTCCAAAGCAGAAACACAAGCAACCTCCACCCCCAACACAACCCAAATGACACATAGCCCACAGACTCAGTGTGCCACTCAACCACAGCCCATAAGGTAAAACAACGTACCCAACACACTAGTCATAGGTGACTCTATAGTTAGACACACTGATGTCCCACTCACCAGGTTAAACAAGGAGAAGGTTACTGTCACCTGCTTGTCGGGTGCCAGGATCTGCCACATAACCCATGCACTCAGGTCACTCCACAAGTACAAATATGACTCTGTCATTGCCCATATTGGTGTGATCGACCTGAGATGTACCTCCCTGGACTACATGAAAAGAGAAATGGAAAAGCTCTCCGATCTTGTAGCCCAGGGAGGTATGACCCTAACCCTGAGTAGCATCCTGTCATCATCCAGAATGATACTGCAATACAAAATGACTGACTTCAACAATTGGCTAAGCTTCTGGTGTCATTCTAAGGAGATCCAGTATCTGTCTGCCTAGGATGACATGGTCGACAGACCATAATGTTTTGCCAGAGATGGGCTGCACCTGTAGCCCCTGGGATTCTGGATACTGGCTAAGGCTCTTGCTGCCCCTGTAGTGCCTTTTTTAGGCAAGGTTCAAATGACAAATTCACCACTGTACCAGGAACAGGCAAGCAAAAACTGAGGGTAATGCTACTCAATGCTAGAAGTCTAAATCTCAAAATGCACTCACTTGAGGCACTCCTTAAAATGGAGACCATCGATATCTGTGCAGTGACTGAGACCTGGTTCAAGGCTCCAGAGAGCACCCCTGCACTATCAGGCTATAACTCACTTTTCAGCCATCTAACCTGGACTGGAATACTAAAGGCGGAGGTGTGTCCATATTCATTAAGGATATCCACATATCCAGGCTAGTTGCTCAGCATAATGCTAGCGAGGTTATTCAAGTGCAACTAACTCTGGGCAAAACTGCAATCCAAATTGTAGCTTGCTGCAGATGCCACACCATATCGCATGATTCCCACTCCTCTTTTCTTGATATACTGGAAAATATTAGGGTTCAACCAAACACCCTAATAATGGGCGATTTCAACTACCCCACCATTAACTGGGAAAACTACTCATGTACCAACTCCTTCCCTCAACGCTTTTTGGCATAAATTCCAATGCCCTGGATCAACTTATGCACACCCCGACCAGGGGCAACAATATCCTAGACCTAGTCATTACCAACATTAGTGACCAGTTCCACACCTGAAGTCAACTCCTCGTTGGTCAGAGCTGAGCATAAGCTAATCACCCTAGATATCCACATCCCACCCCCCCCCCCCATTAAGGAAACCATGGTAAAAAATTTCTCCAAAGCCAACTTTATGTTTCTTAAGACAGAAGTGGTGAACTTCATGACATCCATGCAGATGGACAATACAGTTATGACTGCTGAATCCTACACAAATGCAGTCTATAAGCACTTACATTGCTATCCCAAACAGAACCAGACACTATCCTTCAAAAAAAAGGAAGCCAATCTGGTGGTCCGCTGCCATAAACAAACTCTACAACAGAAGGAAGAAACTGTTGCAAAAGAGAGTAAAATCCCCTGAGTGGAGGAACTCCCTGGTTAGCCTCAGTAAGAAGCTGAGATCCCTTATAAGATCCTCCAAAGCTAGCTATGAAAACAAAATCACCACTGATTCTAAGGACAACCACAAAGCATTCTATAGCTATGTAAAGAATCTCAATGGCTACACACAGATCTGCTCTGAGTTATAGCACAATGGCAAGAAAATTACAGGACCAACTGATATTGCCAACATCCTGGCAGATAGGTTCAGTTCTAACTTTATTCTCCTCTCACCCCCTAAAGGGCCCATATCTATACAAGAAGAATGCAGAGTCCCTGTAATCACAACTATGTAGGTAAAAGCTGCACTCTCTAAAGCCAAAAACACAGCATCCATGAGACCAGACAACATCCCAGGCTGCGTTTTACATGAACTTCAGAATGAACTGGCTCCCCACCTAAGCACCATATTCAATCATAGCCTCACATTAGACTTTGTGCCCATTGAATGGCACAGAGCAACAGTTATCCCACTCCACAATGGGGGAGCCACCAGTGATCCTAGGAACTATCGCCCTATTAGCTTGATGAGCCTGGTCTGCAAGGCCATGGAACGTATCACCATGGAACACATAAACAAAGACATTGGTAACCTCCAAACTCTGAACCCCACCCAGTTCGGGTTTCTGAAAGGCAGATCGTGCCTCCTGAACCTGATTGACTTCTTTGACGCAGTCACCAAAGCCGTAGATGAGGGTAAGGTGGTTCACACAGCCTATCTTGACCTTGCCAAGGCTTTCAATACCATCCCCTATTCTGGAATTATAGCTAAACTCACTAAACTAGGTATAAATCCCTACATCACAAGATGGGTTGCCAACTGGCTCACTGACAGAACCCACACTGTAAAAGTTGCAGACTCCAAATCTGACTTCAAATCAGTGACAAGTGGAGTACCACAGGGTTCAGTCCTGGGACCTCTGCTGTTTGGTGTCTACTTCTCTGAAGTACAGACTAACGCAGAAGGC
Source organism: Protopterus annectens (assembly GCF_019279795.1). Classification (NCBI taxonomy): domain Eukaryota; kingdom Metazoa; phylum Chordata; order Ceratodontiformes; family Protopteridae; genus Protopterus; species Protopterus annectens. The sequence continues at coordinate 826,863,960 of NC_056727.1, read as the reverse complement.
CAATGGCTAATGAAGTTCGCAGATGACTGCAAACTAGGAGCCATAGTTGAGTCCCCAAATGATGTGGAGATCCTACAGAAGGGTTTCACTGAGACAGATGCCTGTTGTCGAGCAACAAACCCGGGGGGTTTTGGCCACCCGTCCCTTGAAACCATGCCCAGTCCTTAGCTGTGGAGCTTATGAAATACAAACCCATACAGTGAGGTGGGACAACATTAATTTTAGCTCCATCATTAAATAAAATATTCCGTTTCTTAACCAACAGGTGATATTAATGACCAAATGACACGTAGGTGTGTGCATTTGTTAACTTCATGTTGGCATACACTGTGTAACAAGGGGAAGAGGGGTTTGCTGCTTGCATAGAGTGCATCCATGGTGCACTGTAAAACAGAAGGAAGAGCTAATAAGCTATTAATTTAATGAAGTCTTGTTAAAGTGCTTTTACCTAAAATCTAGCTTACAAAAAAGCTGGAAACTTAATTCTACTGCAAAATTGTAAATGTCTCAACTTGATATATTAATATTTTCTCCATACCACTCAAAGATTACACAATAATAAGGGGCAATGGCCCAAATATAGGGACGTAATTAAAATATTGTTGTTATAAACTTAGGAAGTCAGTGCAGGAACAAATCAAGGTTTATGTTTAGTAGTTCATTTTTCCTGATGGAAAATCAAATGTATGTCATGACTTCAGTCCTCAGTGACATCTCAGAAAACCACAAAAATATGAGGCAGAAATCTGTACATTCTGAGAAAATCTGGAGAGGTGACCGGTATGATTGTCCCTGATTCCTTCCGGATTTGTCCTGGATTCTGAGTTTGAAAAGTTAGAGTTTCATGACTGGAGTGGTGCATGTCCACACTGTTGACTGAAGGGCATTTTGAAGCTGATTCGATGCTGCTTCCAGTTAAGTTGGGGCAAAGGTTATAAAAAGTTTTAAGGCTGTAGATATATTAAATGCTCTGGTCCTTTGTCTTATATGGTCAGCCACTCCCCTCATCTGTTTTGTAGATCTACAGCCTTAAAATTTTAGAAATACAATAGCACATTTAACTGTGAGCTTTCAGTTGAAGCTTGTTAGTAAAGCTTCATTATTACGCGTTCCACATTTTGCCATTTGTTTCCACATTCTATGAGGACTCTTCTTTCCTCATTTGGAGATGAGAAAGTTGGAGAGCTATGCCTGCAAAATGTAAGAACTTAGCTAGCAGAAACACTGGTAGTAGTACTACTTGAAGATTATGCAAGTTATGTTGCAGGAAAGGAAACTAACTCTTAGCAGCCAATACATGTTTGTAGACCAAGTGAATTAAGTTCTTGGAAGGCAACTAGTTTATAACGTGTATGAACCTGGATGTGGTTAATATTTATTGCTGACAGTCTTTTGCTTTTTTGTGATAGCAGGTGCAAAAAAGCATATGACTTAATGATTTGCTGGGAATTACCCTTTAATTTCTGTTTGATGTGTGGTCTTTCCCATGCAAGTGATGAGGGCTAAGGGATATTTGATAGGTGCTAAGTAATGCTCTCTAGCTATCCTCCTTTTTATTATTATTGTAGATCTGTTGGATTCTGCTTTGCACATGGTGTGTAGAGATCAACTGGTCCTTTCCAGACTTGATTTGTAGTACTTGAGATGCACTTGATGCTTAGGTTAGAAATTAAATGAGATGTATGCTAATAATTACATTCTTTTAATGACTCTTGTTTGGCAAGAGACATATTTAATTTTTTTTTTTTAATAATAGTGGAATGTTGTATGTATGACTTTTGGGTGAACATGTACACTCTTTGGAAGATAGTAAAGTTGTTTTGTTAGCAGCAGCCTCTAAGATTGGTCATATTGACTGATTTGAAAACTGCCCAAAGTTAATCTTAATCTGCCACTGTTTTAGATGCATTTTTTTTTTAACATGGGTTTCCAATACTGATTCCAGCTTATATGTGAGTTTCAAAAGGCGAAGTTTTAATGCTGTCTGTTTTCATTGGCGTAGACTGTATTGCTTTGTTTAGCAAAATGGCTATCAGTGTTTGTGCTATAAAACGTGAAATAAGAGTTTTAAATTAAATCCAAATATCTGTAATCATTAGAAAAAGTGTGCACACTGGGACAGTTTTTAGAACAGTGTTTATGGTGAATGGGGGAGAGAGTGGGGAAACAACAGCCGATAGTAATGGGAAATTGGAATGGCTGTGGGGGCGGGTTGGGTAAAATTTCACACACATTTTGTTTTCATGTAGTACTTACAACATTTTTAACACGTGAAAAAGTTGAGAAACTTATTTTTTCTCCATCTTAACAGTTACAGTTCTTTAGAATATCATTATTTAGAATTCGAATATGAAAATTAATTTCGTAATTGTCTTTATTACTAGATATTGTGATGGATAAGTGGCTGAAACCTGGCACAGCAAAAAGAGCTGAAGCATGATATAGAAGTTTGATCAGAGTACTTCTCAAGACATGTCCAACATTTTGGTGCAAAACCCTAACCAGGCACAGTCCTTAGTTTCTCAAAGAGGTAAAAAGAGAAAGTACTGTGATGAATACATGAAATATGGATTTTTGTGTGTGGGAAATAAAGACTGTCCTAACCCCCAATGCATGGTGTGTGGGAAAGTGCTGTCAAATGGTAGCATGAAACCTTCCCTACTTTTACGACATTTAGAAACAAAACATGCTAACTATAAAAATAAGGAATATAGTTTGTTCAAACGGTTAGCGGAAAATAACAAAAGATCGAATTTGACATCATACATCCTGTCAGGTAACAAAAATTACGAAAATGCACTTGAAGCTAGTTATCGTATTAGTTACCGTTCCAAGAAAATGTGGTAAAAAGTCATACCTATAGCTGAGAATCTAATATCTCCTTGCTTATAAACGATGTCGTTCGATGTATGCTTGAGAAGAACATAAAGGAAAATTAACAACATCCCTCACTTTCTCAAAACCATTACACATATCTCAAAGAATTAAATATATGTCTGATGATGTTGAGGATGACAGTAATAGGTAGAATTAAAAAGCAGTAAAAATTCCTTACGCTATTCAAGTTGATGAAAGCACAGATGTTGCCAGTTGTGCTATTTTGCTTGTTATTGCAAGGTATTTAAAAGATAATGAAGTTGAAGAAAACCTTTTGCTTTGTCATCCTCTGTCACAACGCACAAGGGGTTAGGATATATTTAATGTTATTGATTGTTATTTCAAAGAAAAGGAGATTAATTGGTCTAATTGTTGTGGATTATGTGCCGATGGTGCCAAATCTATGTTAGGGATTTACTCTGGTCTTCGTGGTCTTATCATGAAGGTAGCGGCCAATATAAGTTGGAGCCACTGTTGCATCCACAGACAAAGTTTAGCATGCAAGAACCTCCATGGTGAATTAAGACTCGTTTTGGATTAAGCTGTCAAAGTGGTGAATTTTATAAAGTCGAAGTCCACAAACTCAAGAATTTTCAAAGCTCTGTGTGAAGAGATGATGAGTCCTCATTCTACTCTGCTCCTTCATACAGAAGTAAGGTGGCTTTCTCGTGGCCAAGTACTTCCCCGGCTGTTTGAACTTAGGCAGGTGTTTTTTGAAGACCATCCTTTCCTCCTTGCTTCCAAGTTACATGACTGTAATTAGCTTCAGGCGCTTGCATATTTATCAGATATTTTCCAGAATATAAAGAAATTAAATTTGATACTTCAGAATAGCTCAATAACGATCTTCAGTGTCTCAGTCAAAATTGAATCTATGATTAAAAAAATAGATTTTTGGAGGTCATGTCTTGAAAATGGCCAACCTGAGGTATTTGAAACTCTGCATAATTTCTTATAAGAAAACAAGCTTCATCTATCCTGGGAAATAAGCAAGAAAATAATTGAACACTTGAATGGGCTAAAATCGGACTTTCAGAAGTACTTCCCCAAACCTGAAGAAGAAAACTATTCGATTTCAAATCCTTTTGAAGAACAGTATGTCCAGGCAGCTAAGTTATCAGTCAAGGAGAAAGAGAAGTTGATTGAACTTTCAACTGATAGCCAAATTCAAAGGACACTTTCTTATGAACTTTTGGGCAAACGTCAGCACAGAATATGAGCAGTTTTCTGACAAGGCCGTTAAGTTTCTTTTGCCGTTTACAAGTAATGATCTGGCACAGCGAGCTTTATCTTCTTATGTCTATATTAAAAGCAAATATCGTAATAAGCTGAATGCAGTTCCAGATTTACAATTATACCTTTCATCAGTTGAACCCAATTTAACAAAACTATGTGCCTCAAAACAAGCACAAGGCTCACAGTAAATATGTGTAAGATAAAGTTGTTTAATAATCGTTTGTGTAGTTTGAAATGTTTAATTGTATGATAACTTTTATTTATATTTATCTTTGTGTTTTGCAGTTGAACCCAATTTCAAAAATTATAAATTCCTCAAAAACAAGCTACACAAAGCCTACCCATTAAATATGTGTAAGATAAAGTTGTTTAATAATTATTTGTTTTGTGTGTAGTTTGAAACAAAGTTTGGGAAATGTTTAATTGTATGATAACTTTTATTTATATTTATCTTTGAGTTTTGGAGATTACATATATATATATATATATATATATATATATATATATATATATATATATATATATATATATACATATACATATACATATACATATATATATGCACTCTTTGTTCACTTTACTATTACATTTTTTTATTATTTATTAGTTACAACACATACATTGGACATAAAAGCAACTATTACAAATGACAGCAATATGAGGGGTACAATTTCAAGGAAATGGACTGCCAAGGGGTACGCAAGTCAAAAAAGGTTGGGAACCGCAGACCTAGAGGAAAACAGTTTTTGTACTTACTTTCCTCACTTGCTTAGAGAAAATCAGCTCTTGTACTCACTTTCCTCACTTGTCTAGAGGAAAATATTTTTTTATTCAGGCATGTCCAAGGGTCAGCTCCCAGTGTTCTCTCCTGTCTATCTGATGAATCTGGGCATCTTGGGGCAATGTAGCAATTGCCTCATGTACACAGACAACCCTCTCCTCCTACCACCCAACACTACAACCTGTGAGAAATGCACTTATCTAGGCAAACTGGAGGTAAAGCTCTCTCCAACCAAGACTGAACTTGACAGTCAAGAGGAGAAGTTAAACACTTGCACCACACCACACTCATCACATAGTCCCACTAAACCTACACCACCAAAATCCACACATAGAAACACAAAAACATTCTCAGAGGCTCTCAATAATAATCTGCTCAAGCAATAGTGACCTCCAAAGCAGAAACACAAGTAACCTCCACCCCCCCAACACAACCCAAATGACACATAGCCCACAGACTCAGTGTGCCACTCAACCACAGCCCATAAGGCAAAACAACGTACCCAACACACTAGTCATAGGTGACTTTATAGTTAGGCACACTGATGTCCACTCACCAGGCTAAACAAGGAGAAGGTTACTGTCACCTGCTTGTCGGGTGCCAGGATCTGCCACATAACCCATGCACTCAGTGGTCACCACAAGTACAAATATGACTCTGTCATTGTCCATGTTGGTGTGATCGACCTGAGACATACCTCCCTGGACTACATGAAAAGAGAAATGGAAAAGCTCTCCGATCTTGTAGCCCAGGCAGGTATAAGGACCCTAAATTCCCCAGTAGCATCCTGTCATCATCTGAGAATGATACTGCAATACAAGGACAAAATGACTGACTTCAACAATGCATGGCAAGCTTCTGAAAAGGTCATTCCTAAGGGAGATCCCAGTATCTGTCTGTCCTGGGATCTATACGCATGGTCGACAGACCATAATATTTGCCAGAGATGGCTCTGCACCTGTAGCCCCTGGGATTCTGGATACTGGCTAAAGGCTCTTGCTGCTGCCCCTTATAGTGCCTTTTTAGGCAAGGTTCAATTGACAAATTCACCACTGCGTACTCAGGAACAGGCAAGCAAAAACTGAGGGTAATGCTACTCAATGCTAGAAGTCTAAATCTCAAAATGCACTCACTGCAGGCACTCCTCTTTAAAATGGAGAGAGGACCATCGGATATCTGTAGCAGTGACTGAGACCTGGTTCAAGGCTGTCCAGAGAGTGCCCTGCACTATCAGGCTATAATCTCACTCTTTCAGCCATATCTAACCTGGACTGGAATACTAAAGTGAGGTGTGTCCATATTCATTAAGGATATCCTACATATCCAGGCTAGTTGCTCAGCACATAATGCTAGCTTAGGTATATTCAAGCTTTGCAATTCACTCTAGCAAACCAAAAATCCAAATTGTAGCTTGCTGCAGATGCCACACCATATCGCGATGATTCCCACTCCTCTTTTCTTTGATATAATACTGGAAAATATTAGGTTCAAACCAAACACCCTAATAATGGGCGATTTCAACTAATTCCCACCATTAACCTGGGAAAACTTCACTCATGTACCAACTCCTTCCTCAACGCTTTTTTGGCACTCATAAATTCCAACGCCTGGATCATCCTATACACCACCAGGGGCAACAAATATCCTAGACCTAAATGCCTGATCAACATCTCAGCGGACCGTAGTTCCACACCTGAAGTCAACTCCCTGTTGGTCTTGTTTTGTTACAAGCTAACCCACCCTAGATATCCACTTCCCCACATTACAAAACCACGGTAAAAAATTTCTCCAAAGCCAACTCTCATGTTTCTAAGACAAGACAGTGGTGAACTCTATGACATCCTTGCAGATGGACAACAGTTATGACTGCTGAATCCCACAAATGTAGGCTCCATGGGCACTGTTAAGATGAGTGCCATGGATCGTGCTGGTCCCTAAACAGAACTAGTAGACACTTATCCTTCAAAAAGTAAAGGAAGCCAATCTATGTCCCCTGCCATAAACAACAAACAACTACAACAGAAGGAAGAAACTGTTGCAAAGAGGAGGCAAAATCCCTTGAGCGGAGGAACTCCCTGGTTAGCTCTCAGTAAGAAGCTGGAGATCTCTTATAAGATCCTCCCAAAGCTAGCTAATACTTGTAAAAAAACAAAATCACCACTGATTTCCCATGACAATCACAAAGCAATGTTACCCTGGCATAGCTATGTCAAGAATCTCAATGGCAACAGCCAGATCTGTCTGAGTTGGCAGCGTACAATGTATAATCGTGAAATTGCTACAGGAAACTAAACTGATATTGCCAACATCCTGGCAGATAGGTCTCCAGTTCCACCCCTGAGTCCTCCTCTCAATTCCCCTAAAGCGGCCTCATATCTATAAGAAGAATGCAGAGTCCCTGTAATCGTTTGTTTATGCACGGTAAAAGCTGCACCTCTAAAGCCAAAACACACAGCATCCATGGGACAGGACAACATCCCAGGCTGGGCGCTTTACATGAACTTAGAATGAACTGGCTCCCCACCTGCTACAATTCATGTTCAATCATAGCCTCACATTGTATTCTATACTTCCCATTTCTTTGAATGGGTAACAGAGCAACGCAAAGTATCCTATCACTCCACAATGCAGGAGCCACCAGTGATCCTGGGAACTATCAATTCTATTAGCTTGTTGAGCCTGGTCTGGTAAGGCTGGCATGGAACGTATCACCATGGAACTCATAAACAAAGACATTGGCAACGTTCCCAAACCCTGAACCTCCTACCCATTTCAGGTTTCTGAAAGGGGCAGACCAGCCTCCTGTTCCAACCAATGGATTTTCGACGTATTTTGAGAGTCACCAAAGCCGTAGCTGAGGGTAAGGTGGTTCACACAGCCTGATCTTGACCTTGCCAAGGCTTTCAAAATAACCATCCCCTAGTCTGGAATTATAATCTTCAAATCCTCTATTAAACTAGGTATAAATCCTAAACATCATTAAGATGGGTTGCCAACTGGTCATACTTGACAGAACCCTTAACAATCGCAAAAGGTAGACCTCCAAACTGAACTTCAAATCAAAGGGACAAAGTGCGAGTACCATACAGGGTCTAGTCCTGGGGACTCTGCTGTTTGGTATCTACTTCTAGAAGTACAGATCAAATACAGAAGGCCAATGTCCTTAATGAAGCCTTCACAGATGACGCAAACCAGGTTTAGTTATAACAGTCCCTAAAATGATGCGGGAGATCCCATGAAGGGCTTCACCTGAGACAGATGCCTGCTGTCAGAGCCACACCTCAAGCTCCAGCGCAAAAGTGCATTGTCATCCCCTTTGGTAAAAACTCTGTACTCCATTACAATCCACGCATGCAAGCGTAAGCAGTCTTACTTAATGCCAAAATGTGTGATAAGAGACTCCTTGGGACCAGCAGGTGGACAGTTGTCTCTCCTTTGATAATCACATATCAGCACAGTAGCCTGTAAAGTCCCTTCTTCATGTGGCACCTCATCACCAAAAGTGATTCTCTATCCAGGAAAAAAGACGCCATTGTTCCCCTACTACTCTACACTCATTAGACCCATTATAGAGTACAATGCCCCCTTTTGGAATGTACCTCACAAGACATCTGGCAGCAGCTGGAAAGCGCCACAGAAGTACCTCTGGCCAAAGAGGATTACTGGCCTCAAACAGAGATGCCCTACACTGTCCATCCTTCAAAAGCTCCAGCTTTACTCTGTGGTGCATATCAGCCTACTCTGAGGTGATTCTCAAGCTCAATACTATAAAAGCTTTATGTCAAAACCCAGAGCTGTTGGACATGCTACACCTAAAGAAATCCCAATCCATCCAAGCTATATGCTCTAGGGACCTAAACTTTGTCACCAGAATGCACAGGACATGCTGGAGGGATAGATTCCTGTCCCAGATAGTTCCCATACTCTGGAAGAAGCTACTCATCTATGTCGTGGCCTAAAAGCCTCTCATTAGCAACTCTTCTTCAAGAAAAATCTTTGATGAGTGGATGGGAAATAGGAAATACACCCCGTGGATCGAATTCTATGGCTCTGGCTTTTCATGGGCATTAGTGGGAAAATAACGTTTCTTGCAGTGTAAGGCTTCAGGGAACCTTGTTGGCTAGACTTACTTAGGCTCTTGGGCCGATAGTCTAGTACCTACTTATGAACCTATGAACCTATAATATCAGAGTGCACCACACAATTCTTTCTAACTCTCAGTGCAGATTAGCACAACTGCACAAGTAACATACACATTTGAAGTCCTTGCTTGTAACAAGGACTGCTCTCAGACATGTTCCAAATTGCTACCAGATTATAACACATGATCTGACAGTTGCCCAAATGATGGAAATATTCTTATATTTATCCCCCATGTTGCCCAAGGACACAACAAACATGTTGCTTAATACTCTGTTAGTGATAATGTTGCCTAACATACTTACCTTAAACACATGCCTTAGTTGGAGTAGAAAGGGTACACTCACTCTGGCTCTGCCTCTACAACAAGGCTGCCACTGCTCTGACAGTTACTCCTACAGCTTGTTGTCTTCCAAAGTATTCACACTCTCTGCCTATACCTAGCCTGCAGCATACACATCTCTATATAAACGTTGCTGCGACAGACCTACCCTCTGTGATGAAGTAGTCTCCTCACCCCAGTAATGTCCATCACAACATATCAGAAAGGGCCTCTAATCTACATGAAGGCCTTATATATTTTACATTCTTTGCATGTCATTGGTTGATGATAGTGCAAATCAGCTGTGTCGGCTGCAATTAGCATTTCAGAACCACAGATTGATTAAGATGCAATCACCTGCTGATGAGAAGCATGTTAAAAAGGCAAACAGCTGGCTATGGGGAACCATTCTGTATGAGACTTTCCTAGCACAGAACATGTGTTTGCTCATATCACCACATATCAACAGAGGAGTATTGCACTCCTTCAGGTATGTAACCTTTTTGTTTACAACAGGGTGCAGATGTGCAAATATACTTACAGGGAATAGGGACATACATTGGGCTTCGGCTCTTAGAAACTGTGATAATGACTATGTCAGCGGATCTCCAGATTTGTTAACACATGCAGAGGATGTGCAATACATCAAGGTGGAATGTTTTTTGTCACGTGTGGCATCCTACAGGTCTCATAGACTTCTCTCCTTTATTGGTGGCTATAATAGCACACTTCTATTTGTTTGGCACAGCTGTTTTGACATATTATCAGGGGGTTGCCCCTTGGGGACACACTACAATAGACTCCCATGTCAGCTGTATGATCATACAGCAGTATCTGTTATGGCACACATTGGAATACCTGACTATCGCTAGTAACTTAGTTGTATCCACACACTTAGTATGTTTGCACACTGTGGAATATGA